>NC_133826.1:1475000-1775000 GCF_047830755.1 Zonotrichia albicollis
CAGCAGCAGCGAGTGCTCTGGTGCTCCTCGTGCGGGGTGAGGTGACCTGGTTTGGTTTTGGGGCTGATCAAGCGTTCACCGTGGGTGACTCAAACCTCAAATGCCTCCCTATTACCTGACCTACAAAGAGAAGCTGTCACTTCCCAAGTGCCCACGAGCCTGCTGCAAACCAGGGCAAGTGAAAAAATGCATTGGGGTCCTGTGAGAAGAGCTGGGAGCTCTGAATGTGCCCAGCTCTGCCTCCTCTGGAATCACCTTTGTGTTTTTATTCCAGTTTAGAGGCGTTTGCAGACTCCAGAGCCAAAGGAACGAGGCCATTTGGAGATGCTGGGCTTTGAGCTGCTCTCCTGGTGCATTAGGGCTGAGGAAATGGGAATTCAGCAGGAAGGGAGAGGCTGCTCCGCGGTGCCAACCCAAACCCCGCGGAACCTTCCCCGGGCTGTGCCAGGAGGGACAAACGCAGGAGCAGCGGGTGAGGAGCACAGCGGGGACATTCTGGGTGAAATCAGGGGCTGGGAGCTGGGCAGAGCAGGGAATGCTTACCTTGGCAGCGCTCAGGACGTGTGGCACCACCGGGAGAGGGCACAGAGCAGCAGAGTTCCCTCCCGGTGTGAATCAGCCCTTGGGGAAACCCAGCGTCCCCTCGAGGGGAAGGGAAGGGAAGGGGCTCCTCGGCGTCCCGGCGGCGTTTGGGCTCAGCCTGGTGGAGCCGAGCCCATCCCCAGGGTTGTTTTGTGTCCTCGGGATCCCGGCAGAGTCCTGGGTGCTCTCAGGAAAAGAGCTTCTCCTGCCGATGGAAACTCTTTAAGGAACGGGGGTGTTGTCACCAGCACCGAGTGTCACCCCTCGGTGACACCCTGTGCCACCCCTCGGTGCTCGTGCTGTCCCCAGCTGTCACAGGCAGCATTCCCAGCGCGGGGATGCTCCGGGGATGCTCCGGGGATGCTCCGGGGATGCTCCGGGGCTCTGCACCCCCGGCTCCCTCCGCCGCTCCCACAGCCCAGCCCGGCGCTTCCTTCCCTCGCCTCCTCAAGAGTTAAACCTCAAAAACAGTGTTAACCTCATTAGACACGGCAACCACAGGAAACCCCGCACTGCTCCCGCCTCCGCCTCGGGGAGGAAACGTCGGGGAGCAGAATTCACCCCCGGGGAAGGCAGAGCCTCCCCTGCCAGCAAACCCCGGTGCTCCGGGCTTTGCCTGATCCACGGGGATTTTTGTGAAAGGGAGAGCGGGAGCCTGCTGGGTGGTGCCGTTACGTAATGTATATAATGTGTGTAATGTATATAATGTGTTTAATGTATATAATGTGTGCCATGTGCCTGTGTGGCAGCAGGAACGGCTGGGTTTGGGTAGTTACACACACCCCGAGCAGCACTGGGGGGTTCAGTTATTCAGTTTTAGTGGGAATTTCAGTTTTGGGATGTCCTGGGAGTGCTCAATGCCTGGGGCACACAAATAGTGCACATCTGGGCCCAGGTGGCACATCTGGGGCCAGGGCAGCACATCTGGAGCTGCACAGAGCAGGGGAATGTGGAGCTCTCCCAGCCCAGGTGAGAGCTGCAGTTCCCGCATTTCCCAGCCCCATCTCCCTCTGCCTGACGAGTCCTTATCCCCTCCCGAGCGCCGGGGCTGCAGCTCAGAGCTCCCGGGACAGCGGGGCCGGGCTCACACCCGGCTCTTCCCGCACATTCCTCCTTCCCCTGCTCGGGAATCTCAGCTGCTGCCGCCTCCCCCTGAGCCTGCCCCGACTTTCCATCCCCTCGCGTCCGGGGCTCTCTGTGCTCTGCTGGGGTGTTCCCCAGAGCCCGATGGAAACTGCGGCAGGGTCAGGCTGGGCTGGGGCAGGAACTCCTCCATGTGAGGCTGGGGAGGCCCAGAGCGGCTGCGGCTGCCCCTGGATCCTGCCGTGCCCAGGGCCAGGCAGGGAGATGAAAACATCATTAATGGATCGATGGAACATTTGATTTGTTATCCTTGGTGGGAGCGCTGGGGGATGAAGGGAAAGGTCGGGACGGAGCCGGCTTTGCTGCCGGGGGACACGGGGGACACAGATGGGACATAGGAACAGGCTCGAACCCTTCTCGCCCTGCTGGCAGCTGAGAGGGACACTCGGATATTTGATCCTAAATCTGCGGCGGTGGCACCTGAGCCGGGCTGAGCACACTGTCCCCTCGGGGCTTTCCTGTCCCCTCGGGGCTTTCCTGTCCCCGCGGTGGGACAGGGACACGCCAGCGGGACAGGAATGAGCGCTGCTGGCCTCAGCCCCGCTGGCACAGCGCTCCGGGCAGGATTCGGTTCCTCCCCACGCCGGAGCAGCCGCTGTTCCCTTCCCAAGCCCCGGGCTCGCTGCAGGAACAAGGAAGGTGATGCCAATGTCAGAGCTGTGATTTTTGGCTGGGGTAAAAGGGCACCCGAGATACGGAGAGGTTGCTCCCGGACTTTAAAGCCGGTTTGTCCTTCCTGTAACCCTGCCAGGGAACAGCCCCTGCTCCTTGCAGCAGCACAGAGGTGAACGGGCCGGGAAAAGCAAAGTTCGGGCAGGGTTGGATTGTCCCTGCCAGGCCCAGCCCAGCGTGCCGGGGCAAGCGAAGCTCCTGACCCGGGGCCGCCGAGCCCCACACCCTGCCGAGCCTGCAGGCCCTGGCTGTGCCCAGGCAGGCCCTGGCAGCGGGAAAATGGGGAATAACCCTTCCCAAAAGGGGCTGTGAACACTGCCCTGGCCACGGGCAGGGAATGTCCCGCTGCTGCCTTCCCTCCTCACTTGGGGAGCGATCCCCAAACCAGCCCTGCAGGGGTTTAAAAGCCACAGGGGATAGGGGTGGCCTTGGCAGTGCTGAACGGTTGGGCTGGATGGGCTTCGAGGGCTTTTAACCTAAACGATCCAAGGTTTGATGGAATTGCTGCCGTTTCCAGGCTGAGTTGATCCCTCATTCCCATTCCCACCTCCATTCCCCCCACACCCCCGGAGCAGCTCCCCCGAGGCTGCAGCTCTGTCCCCCCACCCGTGTCCTGTCCCCTCGGGGGCTCCGGGACACCGTGGGGACGGAGCTGTGCCAGGAGGGACCGGGCTGACAGGAAGGGTTCCCGCGGTGACACCGAGGTGTGCGTGTCACCCCTGTCCTGTCCCCCCACACCGAGGTGTGCGTGTCACCCGTGTCCCCCCACACCGAGGTGTGCGTGTCACCCCTGTCCTGTCCCCCCACACCGAGGTGTGCGTGTCACTCCTGTCCCCCAACAGACACCGAGGTGTGCGTGTCACCCCTGTGTCCCCTGACACCTAGGTGTGCGTGTCACCCCTGTCCCCCAGCCCTCAATCTGCTCGCTGTGTCCCGCAGGGCGCGGGCGGTTTTGTGCTCCGAGCCGCCTTGTTTTGGGATTTTTCCACTTGGCAGAGCATAGCCCGGAGGGGGAGATTTAATCTCTGCAAGGGAAGGGCCGGTGCCAAAATGCGGCGTGCGGGGTGAGCCGAGGGCAGCAGCCGGCAGGGCGCAGGGCCCGGGGCCGCCGTGCCAGGGACAGCGGTGCCAGGTCGGCTGTGCCCCCCGGCTGTGCCCTGGGGAGGCCGGAGGGGCCCTGTGCTCTGCCCGCACGGGGGACACGCGTTTGGTGTCCCCTTGTCCCTGCAGTGCCACCCCATGTGTGAGCTCACCCACTCCCCTTGCCCTGCTCATGCCCCCCGTGCCAGACCCGGGGGTTCCCCTCATCAGTGCTGCCCATCTTAAACCCCCGAGCGATGCCCTCCTTGCTGAGCCCCCACACCAGCCCCGTCCCACCCCATCAATGCCCCCAAACCCGTCCCGAGCCCTGCCCACCCCTCCCCGGAGTGTCCCCAGGCACTTCCCGCCCCATGCTTTTCCCTGGCAGAATCCCTCTGTCCCAACCCCCTGTTCTATCCCAGCCCCCATCACATCCTCCCCCTATCAATGTCCCCATCCCAGCCCCTGTGCCACCATCCCACCCCATCACTGCCCCCATCCCAACCCTCTGTGTGGTGTCCCTTCATCCCAGCCCCCTGTGCGATGTCCCCCATCACTCTCCTCCAAACCCTGTGTGATGTCCCCCCGTCCCACGCACCCCTGTGCCATGTCCCCATCCCTGTGCCATCTCCCTATCCCTGTCCCCATCTCCCCATCCCCGTCCCCATCCCTCTCTCCATCCCTGTCCCCTGTACCATGTCCCCATCCCTGCTCCCACCTCCGTCTCCATCTCCCCATCCCTGCCTCCGGCCCCATGCCATCTCCCCATCCCTATCCCCGCCCCCGTCCCCCCCTTGTGCCATGTCCCCCTCCGTGCCCGGTGTCCCAGGCCCCGCCCCGTTCCCTCCCGGCCCCGCCCCTTTCCCTCTTGGCCCCGCCCCGTTCCCTCCCGTTCCCCCCGGTCCCTCCCCGCGCCTGCGCGCTGCCGCCGCTCTCGCCCCGCCCCAGCCATGTCGGAGCCGCGCAGACGCCCCGGGGCCGCGGCCGGGGGGGGGCCCGAGGGGGCGGCCGAGGGGGGAGCCCCCGCCGGAGCCCCCGCGCCCGGCGATGCGGAGCGGGGCATGGCGGCCCCGCCGCTCTGCCTGCGCCTGCTGGCCGCCGCCTTCTACGGCCTCAGCTCCTTCCTCATCGTCGTCGTCAACAAGAGCGTCCTCACCTCCTACGGGTACGGCCGCGCCGCCGGGACCCTCCCCGGGAGCGGGAATTCCCTCCCCGATCGGGACCCCCCACCCTGGGATCGGGGATACCCCCGGGATCAGGACCCCCCCCACCCTGGGATCGGGATACCCCCCCGGGATCGGAAATCTCCCAGGGAATGGGACCCCGACCCCCCACCCTGGGATCGGGGTACCCCCTGGGATCGGGATATCGCACCCCGGGATCGGCGTGGGGACCCCCGCGGGATGGGGATCGGGACCCCGCCATTCACTCCCGTCCCTGCGCTCGGGTCCCCCCCCTGTGTCCCCCCCTTGCCCCGGGTCCTTCCCAGCCCTTGTCCCCCCCCCGCTTTGGGGCTGCCGCCCCTCCATGCCCGTCCTGTCCCCTCCCGGACCCCCGTGTCCCCCTGTGGTGTCCCCATGGCCGTGGGGCCCTGTGCGGGACCCCCGGTGTGGGACCCCCCTGATCCGCGCTCTCCTCCCGCAGGTTCCCGTCCTCGCTGTGCGTGGGGCTGGGCCAGGTGAGTGAGTGGGACCCCGCGGTGTCCCCGCACGCCGCGTTCGGGCTTGGGGGGCCGTGGGTGACCCCTGCTCTCTTGCAGATGGTGGCCACGGTGGCCGTGCTCTGGGCCGGGAAGGCGCTGCGGGTGGTCAAGTTCCCTGACCTGGACAGACACATCCCCCGGCGGGTGAGACCCCTCCCCGGCACCCCAATCCCCTTCCCAAGCACCCCAATCCCCTCCTCGGGCACCCAAATCCCCTTCCCCAAGCACCCCAATCCCCTCCCCGGCACCCCAATCCCCTTCCCAAGCACCCCAATCCCCTCTCCGGGCTCCTTTCTCCTGCCCCGGGGTCCCTGTCCCACAGGGGCTCTTTGGGATGCCCGTGCCCGTTGCGGGGATCCTGGAGCTCCGGACACGTGTGTGTGTGTGTGTGTGTGAGTGTGTGAAGGTTTCCATGGCGGGTGGGAACAATTCCATTCTATTTTTATCCCCCCGAGGCTGCTCGGGGAGCTCCCGGCTCGCTCCCACAGCCTCTTTTCCCTCCTCTCCTTTCCAGACATTTCCTCTACCTCTCCTGTACTTCGGGAACCAGATCACAGGACTGTTCAGCACGCAGAAGCTGAAGTAGGGATGGGTTTCCCGCCCGGGGGTTTCGCGGTTCCTCGGGGCTTTCCGGGGTTGCCGGGGAGCCCAGCGGGCCCCGGGGCTGCGGTGACGGGGCCGGAGCCGCTCGGGGCCCTGCGCTTCCCTCCCTCCCTTCCTTCCTCCCTTCCTTCCCTCCCTGCCCACGCCGGGATGTGCCACGTGCGTGTTCCCAAACGCTCCCCGCGGGCAGGGAGGGACACGGGGCTGGTTCTTAACCACGGGCTGAGGGCTGGGGGTGTCCCTGGGGGCCCCATCCCTGCAGGCTCGGATCTATGGGGTGTGGGAGCGGTGCCGTTCCCATGAGGGAATTCCATCCTAAGGGCAGGGGCAGGCCGATCCCATAGCCCTGCTCTGATCCCATAGCCCTGCTCCAGTCCCATAGCCCGATTCTGATCTCATATCCCTATTCTAGTCCCATATCCCTGCTCCAATCCCATAGCCCTGTTCTGGTCCCATATTCCTGCTCCAGTCCCATAGCCAGATTCTGATCTCATATCCCTATTCTAGTCCCATATCCCTGCTCCAATCCCATAGCCCTGTTCTGGTCCCATGTCCCCATTCTGATGTCATACCCCAATTCTGATCCCATAGCCCTGCTCCAATCTCATAGCCCTGCTCTGATCCTGTATCCCTGCTCCCATCCCATATCCTGATTCTAATCCCATACCCCTGCTGCAATCCTATATCCCGATTCTGATCCCATTTCCCTGCTCCCGTCCTATATCCCTGCTCCAATCCCATATCCCTGCTCTGATCCCATATCCCTGCTCCCATCCCATATACCTATTCCCATCCCATATTCCTGCTCTGATCTCATATCCCTATCCTGATCCCATATCCCTGCTCCCATCCCTGTTCCCATCCCATATCCCTATCCTGATCCCATATCCCTGCTCTGATCCCATACCCTTGCTCCCAGCCCATATCCCTGCTCCCATCCCAAAGCCCTGTTCCCATCCCATATCCCTGCTCCTATCCCACACCCCGGCTCAGTTTGGGATGCAGGGAAGGGGGCACGGCCTCTCAGCGCTGCCCTTCCCCGCAGCCTGCCCATGTTCACGGTGCTGCGGAGGTTTTCCATCCTGTTCACGATGTTTGCCGAGGGATTCCTGCTCAAGTGAGTGCTGGGGCCAGGATGGGTTTGCCTCTGGGAGGAAGGGGTGGGTTTGGAGCTGCCAGATCCACCCCATCCCACCCCATCCCACCCCATCCCATCCCATCCCATCCCACCCCATCCCATCCCAGGGGAGCCAGCAGAGAGGTTTGTGCTGCTCTGGCTCCCCGTTGGGAGGTGTGGGGTGCTGTGCCAGCCCCAGCTCCTGCAGGGACCCCAAAGCCCCTGGGCAGGGCTGGAGCTGCTCCAGGCTCAGTTTTTATCTTCTAAAACATCACAGAGATAATTGTCTAAAATGTCTTCACTCACAGCTGCTGCAGGGGTTGGGTTGGGGGTGGTTTGGGGTTTTCCCCCTTTCCTCAGGAAGAAAAGCTGCTCCCTGCTCCGGGTGTTGCCAAGGCCTGATGCCAGGTCCTGCTGCCTGTGTTTTGCAGGAAGAAGTTTTCCTGGAGCATTCAGATGACAGTGTTTGCCATGATCTTTGGTGCATTTGTGGCTGCCAGGTGAGCTCTTCCCGTTCCCAGTGCAGTTCCCTGGAGTGTCCCAGGAGCAGAGGGATTCCACACTGACCTTCCCCAGACGTGCTCTCCAGTAGGAAAGAATGCTTTCCTGACCCAAATCCCACCCCCTCCTGCCATCATGAACTTTTCTGGCTCCAGAGAAGGTGGAGGGACCCTTCCAGGTGCTGTCCCTGCTCAGCCAGAGCTTTAACTCCTGATTTCCCCTCCCCAGTGCTGACTTGGCATTCGACCTGGAGGGATACATTTTTATCCTCATCAACGACGCCTTAACAGCTGCAAACGGTGCCTACGTGAAACAGAAGCTGGATTCCAAGGTGGGATGAGCTCTGGCTTCCCCTGGGATGTTGGGATTTTGGTTTCTGTGAGGGCAGAGGGGGAGGCTCAGCCATCCCATTCCCAAAATCTGTCCAGAGCTGCTGGGGACAAGGGATGGGGGGCACAGCACACAGGGAATGGCTGGAGGTGAAAGAAGGTAGATTGAGATATTGGGATGTTGGGAAGGAATTCCTGGCTGGGATGGAATTCCCAGAGCAGCTGTGGCTGCCCCGGGATCCCTGCAGTGCCCAAGGCCAGGATGGATCCCTGGGATGGTGGAAGGTCCCTGCCCATGGGACTGGATGAGCTTTAAGGTCCCTCCCAGCCCACACCAGCCTGGAATTCCATGAGATATGAGAATTCCCAGCTGGGTTCAGCTCCAGCCCCACTGGCTGTGTGAGCAGGAATTTCTGTTCCCACTCCAACCTTGGGGGTTCCCATTTCCAGGAGCTGGGGAAGTACGGCCTGCTCTACTACAATGCACTGTTCATGATCCTGCCCACCCTGGCCATTGCCTACATCACTGGAGATGCACAGAAGGTAGGACAGCCATCCCAAAATCCCAAAATCCATCCCAAATTCCATGGGTTCCATGGCACACTGTCCCATGGAGGAGCTGGGGAAGGGCTGCCCCAAAACCACCCCAGCAGAAAGGAGCCACAGCTTCGACGTTGGACCCAAACCCACAGAGTTGCTCCATTGAGACATTTTTGTAATGCCTGAGGAATGGGGAAGTGGAGAGCAAAGAGAAAACCCAAATATTATTTAAAGAAGCTGAGTAATTTTAGAATCAATGAGTTTATTCAAGCTTTCTTTTTTCCCTGTCCTTCCCCTCTCGCCGGGGCAGTTTTGTGGAGCTGCTCTGTGGGTTGGCTTTACTTGTGGTGATCTTGGAGATGATAATTATATTAACAATACTAATAAATAAATAAATTAACAATAGTATTAATATTAGCAGCAATATAATAATAATAATAATAATAATAATAATAATAATAATAATAATAATAATAATAATAATAATAAGGTTCTATATACATGAAATTATTCTTTATGATTACTCTGATTATAATTATTTACCTGGGGTCCTGTATACTTGAAATTATTATTATTATTATTGCTATTACTATTATTATTAATTGTTTTTGTTGTTGCACTCATTGATGTGCAGCTGGCTCTCCTGAGCAACAAGTTCCTTTTTCCTGCCTGTTTTTTGGGGATCTCCTCCAGGTGCAGGGAATTGAGCTGAATCCTCTCCCCCAAAGGCTGGAGGTGTTGCCCACCCTGGGGGTGGCCCTGCCACCCTCCGTGTCCCCCAGCCTGGTGGCTTTGTCCTCGTTAGGAGCTTAAAGCCCGGGGATAATGAGCTGGGCTTAGCAGGGATGGCAGGAGGGTGAAGGTGGCTCGGCCCCGCCCTCTCCCAGCGCTGGATTTGGGATCAAAGTGCTCATTGAGGAGCAGGAGCTGGGCCTGGGCAGGAAAACGTGGCTGTGAGCAGCCTCTGTTCAGCCCGGGGAGAGAAATGGCTTTTTTAAAATTTGCTTTTCCCCCTGAATAAACTCCTTTCTGGGCTGCACAAAGATGTGCTGTGTGCCGGGGCTGCTGCCAGGAAGCTGCAGCCCCAGGAACCCCTGGGAAGGGCTGGGGAGGGGGGCCGGGGCCCCTCGTGTGCCTCTGGCTCTGGGAATTGCTGTGCTTGCTCTGGAGGCAGCCCAGGTGACACGTCCTGCTCTGCATGAGCAGGATTCCTGGGCACAGGGGATGCAGGAGCTGCAGAGGGGCCCTGGGGCTGGGATTTGGTGTCCCTGGGGAAAGGGCATCCCCAGTGCCAGGCAGGAGCCCTGGGTGCCCGGGCATTCCCTGCCCAGGTGAGGGGAGCAGCTCCTGCCCTGGGGCTCAGCTGGAGCAGGTGAGATCCCACCTGGATTTTGGGGTGTCCCCAAGGGCTGGAGGCTCCCTCAGTTCCCTGGGCAGGCTTTGTCCCTCTCCAAGTGCTGCAGCCATCCAGGGGGACCTCCCTGGGTGTCCTTGGGTGTCCCTGTGTGTCCCTGGGTGCCCCTGGGTGCCCCTGTGTGTCCCTGGGTGTCTCTGTGTGTCTCTGTGTGCCCCTGGGTGCCCCTGTGTGCCCCTGGGTGTCCCAGTCTGCCCCTGGGTGCCCCTGGATGCCCTTGTGTGTCCCCTGGGTGTCCCTGGGTGTCTCTGTGTGTCCCTGTGTGCCCCTGGGTGTCCTTGTGTGCCTCTGGCTCTGGGGTCCTGCCCCTGTGTGTCCCTGGGTGCCCCTGTGTGTCCCTGGGTGCCCCTGTGTGTCCCTGGGTGTCCCTGTGTGTCCCTCTGTGTCCCTGGGTGCCCCTGGCTCTGGGATCCTGTCCCTGGGTGCCCCTGGGTGCCCCGGACCCTGGGGTCCTGCCCCTGTGTGTCCCTGGGTGCCCCTGGCTCTGGGGTCCTGTCCCTGGGTGTCCCTGGGTGCCCCTGGCTCTGGGGTCCTGTCCCTGGGCACCTTGGGCAGAGCCTGGCTCCTGGGTGACGCCCTGAGTGTCCTCAGGGGTGCTGCAGCCCTTGGTGGCCCCTCTGGGCTCTGTGTGGCACAGATCCAGCCCTGCAGGTGCTCCCAGAGCCCAGGGAGAAGCCCTGCCCTGAAACCCAGGCTGCCTCAGCAGCACCCCCAGGTCACGGCTCCCTCAGGATGGCAGGGAGTGGGAGCCAAAAGGATCCAATTGTGGGGAGCAGCCAGCTGGGATTGGCCTCTCCTGAGCCCTCTGGCTGTCACCCTCCTTCCCTAAATGAGCCTTGCTTGGTCGTATCCTGTGCAAGCTGTTCCAGCTCCAGAGCTCAGTCCCCAAGGGCACTGGGTGCCAGAAGCCAGCTCGCTCTCAGACCAAGGCCGTGGGTCAGCCCCTAGCCAGCAGGGAATATTCAGCTCTTAGTGATCAGGCAGCTCTTGTGATTTCAGCTTTGCTTGCTAGGTAGCTTTTCCCTTGGCCTAAGGCTCCAGCAGACGGCAGAGAGAGGAGAAGCAGCAGACGCTGGCTGTTCCACCAGTATGGCTTTATTGTAGGGGTCCGTGAAGGGTCTCAGCTCTTCTTCTTCCCAGTTAGTAGGGGTACAGTGTGCTACTTTTATACCCTTGGCCTGGATCCAATCCTGACCAATGGCAAAGGTGTTAGAGTGACCATAAGTGACCAATGGTAGGGTTTAACACAATATTGCCTTCCATGGCTATAGGGATAAGGTACAAGGCGGATGTCCCTGGAGACAGGAAGCTTCTTTGCCGCTGTGTCAGCATTCTATTCTCCAAGGGGCCCTGGCTAAACCTGAGGGGTTTACTACACTTCCCTGCCCTTTCCAGAGGGCATGAGCTGAGAGCTGAGCCTGGGGGTGCTGCCAGAGCTTTGGGGTGCCATCCCAGGCTGGGATGGGGTTGGATTTTGCTGCTGTGGGGTGGCAGCAGGGCTGGGAGTGTGTGGGTGCCGGGGCTCTGATGCAGGTGCTGTTCTGCAGGCAGTGCAGTACCAGGGCTGGGCTGACACCTTCTTCCTCGTGCAGTTCTCGCTCTCCTGTGTGATGGGGTAAGTGTGGGGCAGGGAAGGCACCTCCACCCCAGAAATGGGGGTTCTGGTGCCCTGGTGTTATTAAAAACCATCACAGTCCTGCTGGGAGACCATTCCTGGGAGATGTGGTAGGTGGGGATTATCTCCCACCAGCTCCTCCAGTGCAGGGTTGGCTGAAAAAGTGGGGAAAAAAGGGTGGGAATGGATCCTGGAATGCTTTGGGCTGGGAGGGACCTCAGGCTGCCCTGATTCCCTGAGGGGCAGGGACCCCTCCCCAGGCCAGGGTGGCTCCCAGGGGCTGTCCCTGATGGTGGCTCCTTCCCGTAGGTTTATTCTGATGTATTCCACGGTCCTGTGCACTCAGTACAACTCTGCTCTTACAACTACAATAGTTGGCTGCATTAAGGTGAGTGGCATTCCCCAAAAAAGCCCCTCAGCTCTCCCTTGGGAATTGTGTTAACCCCTCATGTTCCACCCCCTGCGTTCCCTTTCCCATAAATTCCATTTTCCATACAATTCCCGTGTCTCAGGCTGTTTGTTCCTCCCATCTTGTTCCTCTGCAGAATATTTTAATAACCTATATTGGGATGTTTTTTGGAGGAGATTATATTTTTACATGGATGAACTTCATTGGTCTAAATATCAGGTAAGAGCAGAGGTTTATTTATGACTTGTAAGTGAAAACTGGGGTGAAACTGAAACTATTTGACAAATTTAATTTATTTCCCTCCCAAAAAAACCCCCATGGTTTTGGGCTTTTGTACTTGGTCTTTTTGTGCATGTGCTTGGGTTTTGTGCTTTGTGCTTCAGTTTTGTGGGATGTTCCCAAACTTGGTTTGTTATAAAGCCAGGAGAGCTCACAGGGGTATTTTAGCAGCAAAATGGAGATTTCCCTGTGTTACCAAGCAGTCATGGAATTAAGGCAGCAAAAGAAGAATTTTGGGGATTATTTTGTTTTCATTATTTTTTGGGGGGGATTATTTCAAGTTCAAGAATTTGGGGATTATTTCTTATTATTCTCATTTCTTATTATTCTTATTATTTGGGGGTTCATATTATTATTATTATTATTATTATTATTATTATTATTATTATTATTATTATTATTATTATTATTATTATTATTTGGGGGTTCATCTTACTATTATTATTATTTGAGGATCCATCTTATTATTATTTGGGGATCCATCTTATTATTCTTACCATTATTTGGGGATCCATCTTATTATTCTTACCATTATTTGGGGATCCATTTTATTATTATTATTATTATTATTATTTGAGGATCCATCTTATTATTTGGGGATTCATCTTATTATTATTATTTGGGGATTCATCTTATTATTATTATTTGGGGATTCATCTTATTATTATTTGGGGATCCATGTTATTATTCTTATTATTTGGGGATCCATCTTATCATTATTTGGGGATCCATCTTATTATTATTATTTGGGGGTTCATCTTATTATTGTTATTATTTGAGGATCCATCTTATTATTCTTATTATTATTTGAGGATCCATCTTATTATTCTTATTAGTATTTGGGCGTTCATATTATTATTATTATTATTATTATTATTATTTGGGGGTTCATCTTATTATTATTATTATTATTTGAGGATCCATCTTATTATTATTATTTGGGGATTCATTATTATTTGGGGATCCATGTTATTATTCTTATTATTATTTGGGGATCCATCTTATTATTCTTACCATTATTTGGGGATCCTTATTATTATTATTATTATTATTATTATTATTATTATTATTATTATTATTATTTGGGGATTCATCTTATTATTATTTGGGGATCCATCTTATTATTCTTATCATTATTTGGGGATCCATCTTATTATTCTTATCATTATTTGGGGCTCCATATTATTAGTATTAGTATTATGTTCATCTTATTATTCTTATTATTGGAAAATACAATGTTGGGCGGTTTCTCGTTTCTGGGCTGTGCTGTGGGAGTCTCTCCTGTCCTTTGGGGTGGCCCAGATGTGGGACGGCACCAAGCCCTGGGAACGGTGCAGGAGCAGCTGCCGGTGCCGGCTCTGCCTTTCCCGGGTGTGTTTGAGCACCGTGAGTGTCCCGGGCTGTTCCCATCTCTGCCCGTCCCTCGCAGTATTGCCGGGAGCCTGGTGTACTCGTACATCAGGGGGAGCCTGGTGTACTCATACATCCCCATCTCTGCCCGTCCCTCACAGTATTGCCGGGAGCCTGGTGTACTCGTACATCACCTTCACGGAGGAGCAGCTGAGCAAGGAGCCGGAGGCCGGCGCCAAGCTGGACCTGCGGGGCAAGAGCTCGGTGTGAGCGCAGCGCTGCCCCTGCCGGCCTGATGCGGGCAGGGAGCCCGGGGTGCTGTTGATTAGCACGGCTGAGATTGCTGCCTTCCTTCACCGATCCTCGGCGCCGCCCGCCCGGCCTGCGCGGCAGCCAGGAGCCTAATTGAGCCTGATTAACGGGAGGAATTAACGGGAGGAATTAACGGGTTTCTAATCGAGGCGGGGTTGGCAGTGGAGATGGGCACGGGCGGGGCAGGGCTGGCAGCTCTGCCCCGGGGTGTGCCAGGGTGCCCCTGGCTGGATCTGTTCTCTGGGATTGTGGATCTGCTCTCTGGGATTGTGGATCTGCTCCTTGGGATGCTGGATTTGTTCCCTGGGGTCTGGATGTGCTCCCTGGGATGCTGGATTTGTTCCCTGGGGTCTGGATGTGCTCCCTGGGATGCTGGATTTGCTCCCTGGGGTCTGGATTTGTTCCCTGGGGTCCTGGATCTGCTCCCTGGGATGCTGGATCTGCTCCCTGGGATCGTGGATCTGCTCCCTGGGATGCTGGATTTGTTCCCTGGGGTCCTGGATCTGCTCCCTGGGGTCTGGATCTGCTCCCTGGGATCGTGGATCTGCTCCCTGGGATCTGGATCTGCTCCCTGGGATTGTGGATCTGCTCCCTGGGGTCTGGATCTGCTCCCTGGGATTGTGGATCTGCTCCCTGGGGTCTGGATCTGCTCCCTGGGATGCTGGATTTGCTCCCTGGATGCTGGATTTGTTCCCTGGGATTGTGGATTTGCTCCCTGGGATTGTGGATCTGCTCCCTGGGGTCCTGGATCTGCTCCCTGGATGCTGGATCTGCTCTCTGGGATGCTGGATCTACTCCCTGGGGTCCTGGATCTGCTCCCTGGGATTGTGGATCTGCTCCCTGGGATGCTGGATCTGCTCTCTGGGATTGTGGATCTGCTCCCTGGGATGCTGGATCTGCTCCTTGGGGTCTGGATCTGCTCCCTGGGATGCTGGATCTGTTCCCTGGGATGCTGGATCTGCTCCCTGGGGTCTGGATCTGCTCTCTGGGATTGTGGATCTGCTCCCTGGGATGCTGGATCTGCTCCTTGGGATGCTGGATCTGCTCCCTGGGATGCTGGGTTTGTTCCCTGGGATCTGGATCTGCTCCCTGGATGCTGGATTTGTTCCCTGGGATCTGGATCTGCTCCCTGGGATGCTGGGTTTGTTCCCTGGGATTGTGGATCTGCTCCCTGGGATGCTGGATCTGCTCCCTGGGATGCTGGATCTGCTCCCTGGGATGCTGGATCTGCTCCCTGGGATCTGGATCTGCTCCCTGGGATGCTGGATTTGTTCCCTGGGGTCTGGATCTGCTCCCTGGGATTGTGGATCTGCTCCCTGGATGCTGGATTTGTTCCCTGGGGTCTGGATCCGCTGATCCCGGCGGGCTGGGAGCTGGGACTGGCTCTGTGCCCAGCCTGCTCCCTCTGGCACAGGGCAATGCCCTGGGAGCTGCTCCTGGGCTGGGCTGAGACCTCCTGGGTGAATGTTCACTGCTCTCTGGGCTGAATTTAAGCTGTTTTCAGTCGGTTTTCTGTTTGTTTGGCCCATTAACCCACTTTCCAAGCTGGGTTTGCCCTCCTGGCTCTGTCAGAGCCCTGCATCCCCCTCAGTCTCTCCGGGGCTGGTGGCATTCCAGGTTTTCCTGCAGCCTCCCCTGGATCCAGCGTGGCTTTGGGAAAGCTGGGGAGCATCCCAGGAGAGCCAGGGTGGCACAGCTGGCACAGCACATCAGGGAATTGCAGGGGCTGCAGCTCCCAGCCCTGGAAGAGGCACAAGGACTTAAATCTTCTTTTTTTGGCAAGTGCAGGGCGCCCCATAATTCTTGTTTTCTATGGAATGAATCACTCTGGGTTTGTGACCCACCAAAAATGGAACTGTAGAACATTGGGCAGTGTTCATGAGTTTTAAAGGTTGTCTTACCCAGCACCTTTTTCCAGGTTGTCTTTTGGTTTTAAAAGAATTGTTTTTAAGCTTGGTTAAAAAACTTTTATTGAAATAATGTATTTAGGAATTTTTGTACCCTAACAGCTTCTCTAGACACTGACAGTGGGGTTTTTTAGGAGATACTTGCTTAAGCTGAACTGCTGTTGGGCAAAGCTGAATTTGTTGGAGTTTTCTGGAAGATTTTCTGTGAGGGTGCAGCTCCAGCCTGGTGTGGAGCGAGTCAGCTGCTGCCTGCTCCAACATCCCACTGCTGGGGCAATTCCAGAGCCACAATTCCCCCTTTTTGTGGGATTTTGTGGTCACTGCAGGCAGTTGGGTGTCCTGGAGCTGCCCCTCTGCACATTCCCCCTGTGAGCACAGTCAAAAAGAAATCCCTGATTATTTTGTCTCCCAGAATTCCAATAAAACCTTGGCTTTGTCCAGGGGAGGGAAGGTCACAAACCCTTCCTGGTGTGCAGAAACCCCCCAGTCCCAGCCAGATGGGGCTGCTGCTCCCAGTTCTGGTTCTGGTTTTGGTTCTGTCCTGGTTCCCAGTGCCCAGGTGCTCCTGCCCTTGCTGCAGCATTCCCAAATCCCAATTCCCAATTCCCAATTCCCAAATCCCAAATCTCTTTTTTCTCCCCCGTGTGCTCCAACTGCACCGTGCTGAGGTCACAGCCAGCAGGGTGATTCTGCCAGAGGGGTTTTTATGATTTTCTGTTTGTTTTTTAATCTACTGGTTAGATTTGCAGTCCTAACAGAGAAGGATTTTTAAAGCTTTTTTTTTTTTTGTCCATGCTGGGATCCTGCTGGATCCTAAACCCTGGGAAAGCCAAGAATTCCTCTAACAGTATTTTCTATGCTATTAATTGACTAAAAAACAAATGTTTTCTATAGAGAATCTATTTACAAAATGAGCATTTTAGTGATGAAAACCTGAATGTATGGCAGGCTGTGGATGTGAGGAATGAGAGCAGAAAGGATTTATGTGCCTCTGTATTTTTGTATTTGCTTCCAATAAACCAATGAACCAAAGCTGCTGCTGCCTCAGCCTCTCTTCCCTGGTGGAGGGGATGGGAATTCTGGGTTTCCAGCTTTGAATATTCCTTGGGAAGGGATTTGGAAACATTACTGGGAATGTTTGGGAATATTGGGAATTATTGGGAATGAAGGGAACAGCTGGAAGGTGATGCAGAAAAATGGGTTTTGTTTCCATGGGTTTCAGTGGCAGAGTCACTGCTCTCCCAGCCTCTCAGAGGGAATATTCCACCCCTCTGGAGCAAGGAAATCAGGAATTTTGGATGCAGACAGTAAGTTTAAAAATATTTTAATAAGCTTTTCCAGAATTGCAGACGGGGAAGGGGAGGAAGAGGAGGGAATTACCGACAGTGCAAATACTGTGTGGAAAAAATGTATCCAACAATCTGTGGGGTTTGTGTGTGTGGGGGGAATTTATAGCACATTGAACCCTCTGGGAAGCCCAAGGATTTCCTGTTGGACTGGATTCCCAAGTGTACAGAAGGTTTGGAAAATGAAAGCAAAGTTAGCAGATTTCCAGGATTTTCAATAGCTTTAGTAGTGCAATGACTTATCGAGTTACAGTGGCTGCAGTTTGAAACATGAACAAATATTGTATAAAACACCAGCATAAACAAAAGGTAAATTAGAATTAAATATTCTTAAAGTCTAGCTGAGCATTACATAGTGGATTATGGAATGTCAGGTCTCTTCTAAGTATCACCAAAAAAAAAATAAAAATAAGGAAAGATAAAAAACAAAGCAACATTCCTGAAAATATACACAGTGCTGGATTTCACACACGAGCCTGAGACAATTCACTTGGAAACTTTCCTGTGGAGTTTTGGGAAGTATTTCCAACTTGCAACCGAGAACAAAGAGCATCAAAATGAAACTGCAAATAGGATTCTGCTTGTGTGGAACCGTCCTTGAGGTGCTGCTCACGACCAGAGGGGAGAGTTAACAGCACCCTCTGCCTCAGGCATTAATCACTGCGTTCCTTAATTAACACAGGCCTCCATTAACGAGCCTCACCCAGAGGCCCTCCAGGAGCAGGGCTGGCAGGCAGAGCTGATCATTCCCCAGGGTTCTGCATCCTCATCCCGGGCCTTGGCTCGCTCCTGATCACAAAGTCCAAGGGAAGGTCAGTGGAGAAGAAACCGAATCAGCCCCAGCCCTCAGCACTGGCGTTTGGCTCGAAACACCCATTGCAAACCATGCAGTTCAACCATAAAGAGCATAACCCTGCAGAGAAAATAACCAGTGAAGGATGAACAGCACACCTGTGAGGAGGAGGAGGAGGACACGGGGTCAGCAATGGTACAATTAATTGAACAATTAGCCCGGATTTGAACAGAGCAGAAGTGGAGCTGGGCTGAAGAAAACAACCAAACAAAACCAAAGGGAATTGGGATTTCAAACGTTCCTGATTGCTGGATGTAAATCCTACACCCACACCTTCAGTGGTGCTGCTGGTGGGTGCCATCACCCCACTGCCATTGATTGATGAGGAATTTTTGGTTCTCACACCAAGCTCAGTGTGAATTCCTGCTCTCCCCTCTCCAGGTGAGCATTCCAGCACAGAATTCCAGCATTTCCTAGGCTGGACAAGGGCTCCCAGTGCAGCCTGGTGTGCTGTCAGCAATTCCAGCCAGCCCCAGCTGCATTTCCAGCCCCCTCAGCCCCTCTGTGCTCCCAGGGCACAAACCAGGGCACAAACCAGGGCACGGTGCAGCAGCTGCACCTGCACAAGGTTCAACAACTCCAGAATTTGGCTGCTGTGAGATTTCTGAGTTCCAAACAAAGGGAGAAAGAAAGCAAGGAAATGTGTGCAATGCAAGCAGCATGCTTAACCAAAACTGAGACATCGTTATTTGCCAGAAAACAAGAAAATAAAACACACTTCCAAAGTCAAATGCCTCCTAACCATTCTTATGTTAATTATTTACCAGTTTCTGGGAAGAAAATTAACACGTTGGTGATTAATTTTTAACTCCATTGGTTTGGTTTGGTTTGGTTTGGGTTTTTTTTTTTGTGGTTTTTTTTTTTAGAAAAGACTTCAGCAAAATAAAAGGAAGCTGACATTAGACTCAGGGTATCAACTCTCTCATAAAAGTTTACCAACTGTACAAGGTAAGAAAATTATACAAGCTTTTGTTTTAAGAAAAGGACAGTTCAATCAAGACATAAGTACTGTAAAAATCTTTCAAAGGCTACAAAGAAATCTGGAAAAATACAGAATGTATTTCTTTAGCCCAGATAAAGAATATGGAAAGACATCATTGATGTCAACAATTTTACATAGACAAACCTGACCTGGTTTATTTATTTACCTTTTAAAACTTCTATATATAAAAATAGTTGTGCTCATAACTTTCAGGATTCATGAGGGTTCCTTAATGATGGGATGACATTTTCCTCTCTCCAGCAGGAGTGGAAGTCTCTGTGCCTGCTCTGTCTTGGCTTTTCCTGTTTTATTTTAACTTCCTGCAAAGCCCCAAACGCTTTGTTCACTTGTACACTGATTAAATGCTGTTTTATACATTAAATGCTGTATTAACACATTCTTTAATGTATTAGGCTGGGAATATTTTTGCAGCAACTCACTGCTTTGTTCCTTAAATATTTAAGAGCCTTTTTATCCCAGAACTGCGGCTGCCAGCTCTGAGAAATTCAATATTCTCCTGCTGCTTTTCAGCACCGAAGAAAACCAAATCATCGGATCTTTAGAGCCGACTAGAAGGTCTCAGGAAACAAAAACAAAATCTCAGATTGTTTATGGAACTGGACTTTGGAAGGTAACCCATCAACCCTGAAAATTTTAGACACCCAGAATTTACTCCAAGGAATAAAATCAGCTCCCAGCACTCAGTCTTCCAGCGTTTCCAGCTCCTCCAGCTTCCCGTGGGAATTGGTTTCCTGGAAGAGCTCTGAAGCACCCGGGCTCTCCTTCCCACTGCTGTTCATTCTCCTCCTTTTCAGAGGCCTCTCGCCCTTCTCCTCCAGCTCAGGCTCGTTCCTGGGGGTCCCTCTGGGCTCGCTGGGGAGGTTTTCGGGCTCGTAGCCGTTGGTGTCCAGCTCTGGGTGAGTTTTCTTCCCACTGCAGGGTCCGTTGGTGTGCAGCCCCTCGGGCCGGGCCTCCTCCTTGCCTGGCACCTCCCCTGGGCCGTTGGCAGAGAGCCCTGCAGGGACAGAGAGCCTTCAGCGAGGCCCAGCAGCACCCCCTGCCTCAGGAGAGCACAGGCTGGGCTCAAATTCAGTTAAAATCGGGGCTTTTCTCCTTCTCACTGTGTGACTGATGTGCACACAACTGACAGAACCTATGGAAGTGCTTAAAAGGAACAGAGAATGTCCTGGAATCCCAGGAGGGCTCTCCTCAGGAAAGCAGAATTTGAACTCAAATTCCTTAAAAATCCAGGGGTTTTCTCCTTCTGATTCTCCTCAGACTGAGTGACTGATGTGCACACAACTGCCACAGGGAGTTCATGGAGTGCTTAAAAGGAAGAGAATGTCCTGGAATCTCAGGACCCCGGTGAGCTCTCTTTACCTGGGCTCACAAAGGTAAGCAGAATTTGCATCAGAATTCATTAAAAATCCAGTGGTTTTCTCCTTCTCACTGTGTGACAGATGTGCACACGACTGACAGAACCTATGGAAGTGCTTAAAAGGAATGGAGATTGTCCTTTTTATCCCAGGAGGGCTCTCCTCAGGAAAGCAGAATTTGAACTCAAATTCATTTAAAATCCAGGGGTTTTCTCCTTCTCACTGTGTGACTGATGTGCACACAACTGACACAGGGAGTTCATGGAGTGCTTAAAAGGAAGAGAATGTCCTGGAGTCTCAGGACCCCAGTGAGCTCTCTTTACCTGGGCTGGGTCAGGAAAGCACAATTTGAACTCAAATTCATTTACAATCAGGGGTTTTCTCCTTCTCCTCACTGTGTGACTGATGTGCACACAACTGACACAACCTATGGAAGTGCTTAAAAGGAGAGGAGAATGCCCTGGAATCCCAGGACCCCAGGTGGGGTATCCTCAGGAAAGCAGAATTTGCACTCAGAATTCATTTAAAATCCAGGGGTTTTCTCCTTCTCACTGTGTGACTGATGTGCACACAACTGACACAGGGAGTTCATGGAAGTGCTTAAAAGGAAGAGAATGTCCTGGAATCCCAGGACCCCAGGAGGGCTCTCCTCAGGAAAGCAGAATTTGAACTCAAATTCCTTAAAAATCCAGTTTTTCTCCTTCTCACTGTGTGACTGATGTGCACACAACTGCCACAGGGAGTTCATGGAAGTGCTTAAGAGGAACAGAGAATGTCCTGGAGTCTCAGGACCCCAGTGAGCTCTCTTTACCTGGACTCAGAAAGGTAAGCAGAATTTGAACTCAGAATTCTTTAAAAATCCGGTGGTTTTCTCCTTCTCCTCACTGAGTGACTGATGTGCACACAACTGCCACAGGGAGTTCATGGAGAGCTCAAGAGGAGCAGAGAATGTTCTGGAGCCCCAGGATGCAGGGGCTGCAGGTGGGCTCTGCTCACTGGGCTCTCTGTGCAGCTTCCAGGACATTTCCAGGCTCTGAGTGATTTCCAGCTCCTCCCTGGCTCCTGCCCCATTCCCAGCCCTCAGAGCAGCTCCTGAGGAGCAGCAGGAGCTCCCCAGGCCCAGCTCCCAGCCCAGGACTCCCCAGAGCCCTGGAGTTTCACAGCACAGGGCACGCAGGAACCCACAAACCTCAGGTCACAGGAAATTCCTGTGGGCATTTATCTTCCAGACAAGGCCCTTGCCTAAATGCAAACATGGAGGGGTTTTAAAAACCAGTTTGAACTTGAAATAGGCTGCTTGTCTGGGGGTGCTCACCTGGAGAAGAGGAGGCTTTGGGAGAGCTCAGAGCCTTTTCCAGGGGCTCCAGGAGAGTGACTTGGGACAGCACACAGGGAATGGTCAGGGACAGATGGGACATGGGGAGAGAGGAACAGGAGCAGCCTGGGAGGGGCTGGGATGGAATTCCCAGAGGAGCTGTGGCTGCTCCATCCCTGCAGTGCCCGAGGCTGGCTGGGAGCAGCCTGGGATGGGGATGGTGGGAGGTGCCAGGGCAGGGATGGGCTCCCAGGGTAGCCCGGGATGGGGATGGTGCCCCTGGCAGGGCAGGGCAGGGATGGGCTCCCCAGGGCAGCCTGGGATGGGGATGGTGGGAGGTGCCAGGGCAGGGATGGGCTCCCAGGGTAGCCCGGGATGGGGATGGTGCCCCTGGCAGGGCAGGGCAGGGATGGGCTCCCCAGGGCAGCCTGGGATGGGGATGGTGGGAGGTGCCAGGGCAGGGATGGGCTCCCAGAGCAGCCTGGGATGGGGATGGTGCCCCTGGCAGGGCAGGGATGGGCAGGGCTGGGCAGGGATGGGGATGGGCTCTCCAGGGCAGCCCGGGATGGGGATGGTGCCCCAATGCAACAACAACACCATTCCATTTTATTTGTTTGTCCTTTGAAACTTCTCCCTTCCAATTCCCTGTCTGCTAATTTCCATCAAAAAAGCAAAAAGCAAGACTCTTTTGTGGTTTCTAATATAACATGTCAAAGAATTATGTACAGATCTACCAAAGACAGATTTTCCTCAAACATGCCTGACTAGCTCTGCTGCAGCTGCATATAGATTGGACCCAAACAGCAATAATAAAGAGTGTCCTGTAACAGAAATGATTCAATACTGCTGGGTTCTCCACTCTCTCTAGTGCAGCTGACAAAAACATGAAGGCTCTGGGAATTTACCAGTGTTTTAGAACTACTATTACTTTTTAAAATATTTCTTTTAAGGATTAATGCAGGGCAGGGCAGGGCAGGGCAGGGCAGGGATGGGGATGGTGGGAGGTGCCAGGGCAGGGATGGGCTCCCCAGGGCAGCCTGGGATGGGGATGGTGGGAGGTGCCAGGGCAGGGCAGCCCGGGATGGGGATGGGGTCTCCAGGGCAGCCTGGGATGGGGATGGTGCCCCTGGCAGGGCAGGGCAGGGATGGGCTCCCAGGGCAGCCTGGGATGGGGATGGTGGGAGGTGCCAGGGCAGGGATGGGCTCTCCAGGGCAGCCCGGGATGGGGATGGTGGGAGGTGCCAGGGCAGGGCAGCCCGGGATGGGGATGGGGTCTCCAGGGCAGCCTGGGATGGGGATGGTGCCCCTGGCAGGGCAGGGCAGGGATGGGCTCCCAGGGCAGCCCGGGATGGGGATGGTGCCCCTGGCAGGGCAGGGCAGGGATGGGCTCCCAGGGCAGCCCGGGATGGGGATGGTGCCCCTGGCAGGGCAGGGATGGGGATGGGGTCTCCCAGGCCCCCCCGAGGCCCCCTCACCGTTGGGGGTGCTGCCCGAGGCGCACTCCTCCCGCTCTGATTGGCTGGTGCTGCTGTTGGAGGCCGTGGGCGGCGGTGATGGGGCCCGGCTGGAGGCGGCGCTCTCGCTCTCGTCCAGCAGGCGGTCCATGTAATCCCTGCGGGACAGACAGACAGACAGACACAGCTGGGACAGGATCCATGGAATCCCTTGTGGGACAGACAGACAGACACAGCTGGGACAGGATCCATGTAATCCCTGCGGGACAGACAGACAGACAGACACACACAGCTGGGACAGGATCCATCCCTGCGGGACAGACAGACAGACAGACACAGCTGGGACAGGATCCATGGGATCCCTGCGGGACAGACAGACAGACAGACAGAGCTGGGACAGGATCCATGTAATCCCTGCGGGACAGACAGACAGACAGACACAGCTGGGACAGGATCCATGTAATCCCTGCAGGACAGACAGACAGACAGACAGAGCTGGGACAGGATCCATGTAATCCCTGCGGGACAGACAGACAGACAGACAGACAGAGCTGGGACAGGATCCATGTAATCCCTGTGGGACAGACAGACAGACAGACAGACACAGCTGGGACAGGATCCATGTAATCCCTGCGGGACAGACAGACAGACACAGCTGGGACAGGATCCATGTAATCCCTGCGGGACAGACAGACAGACACAGCTGGGACAGGATCCATGTAATCCCTGCGGGACAGACAGACAGACAGACACACAGAGCTAGGACAGGATCCATGGAATCCCTGCGGGACAGACAGACAGAGCTGGGACAGGATCCATGGAATCCCTGCGGGACAGACAGACAGACAGACAGAGCTGGGACAGGATCCATGGGATCCCTGCGGGACAGACAGACAGACAGACACAGCTGGGACAGGATCCACCAATACCAAACCATTCCAGTACAAATAAATCCCATTTGTGCAGAAAACCCCCAAAGGGGTCAAGCTAAAACCAAATTAAAAACTCCAGAGTCCAAACCATTCCCATCTGTGCCATTTATCCCAGAACTCCAGGGATGGGGATGGAGATGGAAACAAAGGGAGAAGGTGAACGAAGCCTTGGATGTGGTGGGAGGGCTGGAGCAACTCCAGAAACTTCTCCTGACACGTAATTATCCTGGAATTCCAGCCTGAATTCCCTGAATTTATCTGCAAAATCATTCAAGAGCAGACAAGTCCAGTCCTTAATGACACTGCTGCTGCACCCAACAGCAGGGAGAGACCCAAAAATGTCTCATTTGGGGGAAAAAAATGGAAAATAGGGAGAAATGGAAAATAGGGGGGAAAAAACCCACCAAGAGCTGGAAGGCAAGGAGCAGCCAGGCAGCCCCTGCCAGGTCAGAAAGTCTCTGTAACACCCACAATGTCCCTGATGGCACTCTGGGTGTCCCAGAGCCCTGAAATGTTTGGAGGAACAATAATATTCCAAAGAAGGATCAAGAGAGGAGCCAGGAAGAAATGAGGAATGAAAGGAAGAGCAAAAGAGCTTGGCAGGAGGCAGTGGAAAGAGTGGGCAGGGATGGCAATGGGAAAGCAGAAATCCCCTGGGGTTGGTGTTGTGCTGGCCAGAAGGATGGACAAACAATGCACCACAAATTCCACCTGGAAATGGGAATTCATGCTTTTATAGAAAATATATTTAATTAAAACAAATATTTAAAAAAAATCCTATTAACATTTAAAAAGCAAACCAACCAAATCCTAACAGAACTCAAACTCGGATTGCTCCTCAGTGCAGTGTTGGCCTTGCCCCACATCAATGTACTTTACACATCATTTATGCACACTTAGGACATTTTTTACACTTTGGCTGTTTTCCTGCTGCAAATGAGGCTCTGAATCCCTGAATTTTCAGCTGAGAGGAAGACAAAACAAAGACTGAACCCCCAAAATGATGAAATCAGGCCCATCTTACGTGACCCCAGGGTGCAGGTTGTATTTTTTCTTCCCAAAGCGGGTCTGCTGAGCGAAGAAATCGTAACGTTCCGACTTTTTCCACATGTAATAGAAAGCCACACACTCCCCCACCGAGCGGGTCCGCACCTGCAGCACACAGAAACAAGCCTGGCTCAACTTCTGCTCAAAAAAAATCAGCATTTCTAGCAAAAAAATGTGAAATTCCAACTCTATGCTGCGTGGAAAAGGGGAAATTCTTGGGGTAAAATATCCAAATTGAGAGGGAAGTTCAGGGTGTTGTAAAAATATTGGAGAGAAGGGAAGGGAAAGGAAAGGAAAGGGGAAGGGGAAGGGGAAGGGGAAGGGGAAGGGGAAGGGGAAGGGAAGGGAAGGGAAGGGAAGGGAAGGGAAGGGAAGGAAAGGAAAGGAAAGGAAAGGAAAGGAAAGGAAAGGAAAGGAAAGGAAAGGAAAGGAAAGGAAAGGAAAGGAAAGGAAAGGAAAGGAAAGGAAAGGAAAGGAAAGGAAAGGAAAGGAAAGGAAAGGAAAGGAAAGGAAAGGAAAGGAAAGGAAAGGAAAGGAAAGGAAAGGAAAGGAAAGGAAAGGAAAGGAAAGGAAAGGAGGGAGGAAGAGTGGAGGAAGAGAGGAAGAAAGAAAGAAAAAAGGAAAAGGAAAAGGAAAAGGAAAAGGAAAAGGAAAAGGAAAAGGAAAAGGAAAGGAAAGGAAAGAAAAGAAAAGAAAAGAAAAAGAAAAAGAAAGAAAAGAAAAGAAAAGAAAAGAAAAGAAAAGAAAAGAAAAGAAAAGAAAAGAAAAGAAAAGAAAAGAAAAGAAAAGAAAAGAGAAAAGAAAAGGAAAAGAAAAGAAAAGAAAAGAAAAGAAAAGAAAAGAAAAGAAAAGAAAAGAAAAGAAAAGAAAAAGAAAATTCCAAGGGTGGGCAGAGTCAGGCTGTAGGGACGCAGCTCTTCCCACAGGATTTTTGCAGGATTTCTGCACTTCCAGTTACAAATTCTGGAATTTGAGAAGGTAATTTGGATGTAAATATTGGGCAAAAATTGAGGAGGAAAAAATTCCTGCCTGGATCCATCCCTGGAAGGGTCCAAGGCCAGGCTGGAGCAAGCTGGGATATTGGAAGTGTCCCTGCCCATAAGATTTTTTAAGCCCTTTCCAACCCAAACCATTCCAGGGTTCTGATTCTACAGCAAAAATGAAATAATTGTGTCCATTTCTTTATGAAGGACAAAATTTTTTCATAATTACTTTGCTTTAAAATGTAAAAAGTGAGAATTGCATCCAAATTTACCTTATTTGCCTGAATCACGTGGAAATCCTTGCCATAGACTTTCAGCCCTTGCTCAAAGTTCCTGCACTCCTCTTCTGTCCAAACAGACAATTCTTCTGCAGCAAAATCAAAAATAAAAAGCAATCAAGAAAAGAGTTCATGAAGAAGTGACAGAAAAGATCTGGGCCCTTTCTCCAGCTGCTGATTCCATAGGAACCAGCCCAGGAATTTCACTTTTTGGTATAAAAATAAATCCAATAGTGGGGGAGCAAAATAATCTCATTTATTGCATCCCTGCTGCCCTGGGATGTGCCCATGGAAAGCTCTGGAAGCTGAGCTCCCCCATGGTTTGTAATGTTATTTTTGTCAAATAAAAGGTTTATTTGCTCCTCTATTTAGGATTATTTCACTTTATGTGTCAGGGTTTTTAATGCTACACTCTGTAAAATAAAAAATTAATTTGCTCCTTTAGTTAGAATTAACTCATTTTATGTATCAGGGATTTTAACCTTATACTTTGTAAAATAAAAGGTTAATTTTCTCCTTTATTTAGAATTAATTCATTTTATGTAGTAGGGTTTGTAATGTTATTTTTGTCAAATAAAAGGTTTATTTGCTCCTTTATTTAAGATTATTTCACTTTATGTGTCAAGGTTTTTAATGCTACACTTTGTAAAATAAAAAAATAATTTTCTCCTTAATTTAGAATTAACTCATTTTATGTAGCAGGGTTTGTAATGTTATTTTTGTAAAATAAAAGGTTAATCTGCTCCTTTATTTAAGATTATTTCACTTTATGTGTCAGGGTTTTTAATGCCACTCTGCAAAATAAAAAATTAATTTGCTCCTTTAGTTAGAATTAACTCATGTATTGGGGTTTGTAATGTTATACTTTGTAAAATAAAGGGTTTATTTGCTCCTTTATTTAGGATTATTTCATTTCATGTATTAGGGTTTTTAACCTTATACTTTGTAAAATAAAAGGTTAATCTGCTCCTTTATTTAGGATTATTTAATTTTGTATACTAGGGTTTTAAATGCTACACTTTGTAAAATAAAAAAATAGTTTTCTTCTTTATTTAAAATTAGTTTAGTTTATGTATCAGGTTTTTAATACTACATTCTGTAAAATAAAAAATTAATTTTCTCCTTTATTTAGAATTAATTAATTTTATGTATGGTTTGTAATGTTATACTTTGTGAAAGAAGAGGTTCATTTGTTCCTTTATTTAGGATTATTTCATTTAATGTATCAGGGTTTCTAATGCGACACTCTGTAAAATAAAAAAATAATTTGCTCCTTTATTTAGAATTAATTCATTTTACATAGCAGGATTTGCAATGTTATTTTTGTAGAAGAAAAGGTTTATTTTCTCCTTTATTTAGAATGAATTCATTTTACATAGCAGGATTTGTAATGTTATTTTTGTAGAAGAAAAGGTTTATTTTCTCCTTTATTTAAAATTAATTCATTTTATGTATCAGGGTTTCTAATGCCACACTCTGTAAAATAAAAAATTAATTTGCTCCTTTATTTAGAATTAATTCATTTTACATAGCAGGATTTGCAATGTTATTTTTGTTAAAAGGTTTATTTTCTCCTTTATTTAGAATTAATTCATTTTATGTATCAGGGTTTCTAATGTGACACTCTGTAAAATAAAAAATATAATTTACTCCTTTATTTAGAATGAATTCATTTTACATAGCAGGATTCGTAATGTTATTTTTGTAGAAGAAAAGGTTTATTTTCTCCTTTATTTAGAATTAATTCATTTTACATAGCAGGATTTGTAATGTTATTTTTGTAGAAGAAAAGGTTTATTTTCTCCTTTATTTAGAATGAATTCATTTTACATAGCAGGATTTGTAATGTTATTTTTGTAAAAGTAAAGGTTTATTTTCTCCTTTATTTAGAATTAATTCCTGTCTCATGTTTGCTGCACCCACTTTGATGACTGAAAGGCCTACAAGAGCACCATAAAATACCTAAAAAATGCCCAGGTGAGTTGTCAGAAGTAATTTTCAATGTGAAGTTGGGGCTGAAATCCCAGATATTTGTATCAGGTATGGGCAGGAAGGGAATTTCCACACCTGCTAATGGCATTCCCCAGAGAACAAGCAGAGAGGCATTGCAATGGAGATTAATTACAGCAATGTTCTGAGCTAATTGTGGGTGGGATCAATGGGAACCGAGGAGCAGAAACTCACCCCTGGCTGCTTTCACATTGAACCTCAGCCTCCTCAAGGACTCCTCCGGGTCAAAGTTGCACTTCACCAGCTCATAGAGGGCCTGCAGGGAGGAAATGCACAGTGACCTGATGGCGAATTTTGCCCCAAAAGGCGAGAAGAACTGCCTAAGAGACTCAAGGAAGTCAGCATAGACAGGAGGGATTTTATTACGACGCGTCGGAGAAATCACAAAAGGGATTTCTGGCTATCTCATGACAGAAGCAAGCTTTTATACAGTCTTGGGTGCAGGGTTACATCATCTCATATACATAATCATGCATATTCATAAGAGGCGTGGTGTGGGCGGAGACATCTATTTTGAGGATTATTCTTGGTGGTCCTTCCTCGCGGGCAAGGGTCTTCTGATGAGTCTTCCTCTTTAAACTTTTGAACTCCTATCCTAATATGGTCAATTCCCGGTGTACTTGGCTTGGTTCCCATGGCTTGGCACGGCTCTTAGGGTCAGTTTGACACTGGCACGGCTCTTAGGGTCAGTTTGACATTGGCATGGCTCTTAGGGTCAGTTTGACATTATTAGCTCTGATCATGCTTAGCTCAACAATTCCCTTATCCCTATCTCTCTTTATTGTTTGCTTACCAAACTTCAAACAGAAGGATCCACCAGGATTGCTTCTGGATTAATGAATAACCTATCATACAGCATTATCAATAATTCCAGGATTGCTTCCGGATTAATGAATAACCTACCATACAGCATCATAAGCAATTCCTGAGTGTGGATGGGGGCGAATCCCCTTGTACCTAACATGAGACCACCCACCGGTGATATGGGATATGGCTCTAGTGTTAGGGGTCGCGTGAGTAGCTAATGGGATGGGAATGGGATAGGACTGCTCAGGGTTGATTCTCAGTCTGTGGCTCTGCCTAAGCATTTTGATAACAAAATTATGTTCTTGTGCAGTAGTAAAATGCTGATCGGATGGGCAGTTTGGGGCTTCAGACCCTGCAGGGCCAGAAACACTGCACGGGGGCACCCATGGCCCTGGATCCAGCTGGCTGGTGAGGGGCGAAGGGCAGGGCCCCTGTGCATCCAAAGCCAGCCCCCCTCGGTGTCCTGGCCTCGGGCTGGGCTGGGGGATAGCTCGGAGCAGCGCGGTGAGAGACGAATTAGGAGGCGACCACTTGCTGGGGGTAAACTGAGGGTTTATTACAGAAGAACCAACAAGGAGGGGAAACACCCAGCAAATGGCCCCGAACAGGGGGCGGGAGAGTGTCGGATCTCAGGATCTCAGTCCTGAGGTGCCGGGCCACCGAGACCACCCTTGGGGGGCTCGGGAGTCCTGGAATGTTCCAGAAGTGTCTGGTGGCTGGACTTTGATCCTACACCTGTATGAGGATAGGAGGATTTCACCAAAGTGAATGGTGAAGGGATGAGTTAATTAGAGAGTGAAACACAGGGTTTAGGATTTCTGTACAGGGGGGTTTAGAGAAGTAAGATGGAGGAATTGGGGCGTGTCCTGTCCTTCTTCTTCTTCTTCTTCTCCTCCATCTTCTGTGGTGATGGTGGCACCTTTGGATTGGTTATTACTGAGAGTGCACCGAGTAATAAGAATAAATGGTATTGGGGAAAAATGATAAATATTGTACACGTAACAATGGGTATAAAGATAGGTGTCTGTACAGAGGGCGGCACAGTGTGCTCATGGCTGGCTACTGAGCAGAGCTCTGTCGGGCCGAGAGAAAATCTTTTAGATAAACAATTAATAAACATAAAAACCGAAAGAAGAACTGAAGCCTCTTCTCGTCCTTCGATACGCGGGCTGCCCCAAGGCCACCCCGGGCCTTTCCAGGCCATCCAAACAGCCAAGAAAACCCGACAGGAGAGGGTTTTAAGGGAAAAGGGGGGAAGAAGGCAGGGAAACCCGGCTATCCAATAGTAATACATATTTGGAGGTACGAAACATAACTGATATACTAAAGTAACCAACTGTTATAAATCATAGGAGGGGCTCTGGGGCTACAGCCGACCATAACTCCCAGAGAAAAGAAAATTCTCGAAACCTGGGAGGAGAAAAGGGGGTGCAGAGGGGGGCATATGTGGCCCGAAGTTTAGAGTCTGGCTAGCTGAGGGCGAAAGGCCGACGCCCCTCTGCAATTCCTGGCCAGCGCCCTTCGGCGTCTGAGGGCCTCGGGCTGTGCTGGCTGCGGACTGGCTCACACCGCTGGTATAGGGGAGGAACGGAGCTGACCATTTCCCGGGGGTTAAACATCGGTTTATTGAAGGTGTTGCGGGATCCAAACGCGGCGAAACCAACCGGGAAAAAGTTTTTTTTCATAGGGGGTGAAAACAGGATTATAAAGGAGGGGGGTGGGTACAGGCGGAACCAATCGGGAAAGGTGAGGGGATGAACTTCACAGAACTGACACTCCATGGAGACCAATAATCAAAAGGTAAAGGAGGTGTCCTGGGACCCCAGCCAGCCACCATCTCCAGAGAGGAGAAGGTTCTCGAAACCTGGGAGGAGAAAGGGGGTGATTGACTGGGCCCAGGGAGGAAACAACTTTCACTGATAAGGGAAACCAGGGGAGGAGCAATTACACATCGGCAACTATGAATAGCGGTTACCATAGCAACTTAGCTGACAGGGTAGCAGTGGCGGGAAATACTGGGGGAACAAAACCATTTTACACCTAATAGGGGAGAACAATACATAAATTGGGGGAATAACACAAGACACTTAACAACACACTACAACAGTAATACATATTTGGAGGTACGAAACATAACTGATATACCAAAGTAACCAACTGTTATAAATCATAGGAGGGGCTCCGGGGCTACAGCCAACCATAACTCCCAGAGAAAAGAAAATTCTGGAAACCTGGGAGGAGAAAAGGGGTGATTGACTGAGCCCAAGGAGGAGGCACTTTCACTTTATAAGAGAAACCAAGGGAGGAGCAGTTTCATTTCTATAGCAACCTAACTGGCAGGGTCCTGGGAAAGGAAGAAACCATATAATACAGAAAATAGGGGGAGCAAACTAACAAACTTAAGAACACACCACAGCATCCTGACACCTCTGCAGATTGAAAATAAACCCTTGGAATTAAAAATAAACCCTTGGAATCAGCACAGCGCAATCTAAGATCCATTTACTGTGCTCACACTTCCAAATCTCTATTGACACAAGCAAGAAAATGCCCAAGCAGAGCACTGCAACTTTTTCATCCACTACACACATTTGTAAAATTGATGGAAAGGGTTTTTTTGAAGCTTTTTCATCCACTACACACATTTGTAAAATTGATGTGTAGGGGTTTTTTGGGTATGAAGAAAAAAAAATTAAGTGAACGTTCATAGAGAATTTAATGATTGAAAAATTCTGTACCTGAGAGAATTAATTCATACAGATTCATATATATATATATATATAATTTATTTTCTATTATATATTTATTTTACATAAAGCAACATTAAGCCCAAGTTAACAGTTTAATATTCTCTGAGAAGTAAAATCCTCACCAAATTTCTATTTCCACAAAACGTTCATAGAGAATTTAATGATTGAAAAATTCTGTATCTGAGAGAATTAATTCATGCAGATTCATATATATATATATATATAATTTATTTTCTATTATATATTCATTTTACATAAAGCAACATTAAGCCCAAGTTAACAGTTTCATATTCTCTGAGAAGTAAAATCCTCACCAAATTTCTATTTCCACAAGGAACAATGAGAGTGTTTCAAACCCGATTTTATCTCTTGGGAGTAGAGTGAAATAAAAAGATGATTAATTCTAGAAAAGAAACTGCATGTTTATGTTTTTATACCTGCTCATTGTCTTTAATGTGGGAGCCCTCAGGAATTGCATCCAGGCCCTTCTCCTCTCCCGTGCGCCTCGAGGCCTCGTTGAGGAATTCTATGACTTTGTCCTCTGGTAAAAAGTCAGGGTTCCAGAGCAGCTGGTCATCATTTTCATACACTGGATAGACCCCAGAGAGAGCACAAGAAAATGAAATCATTATAATAAAATGAAATAATTATAAAGGTATTTATTGTCTCTGATCAACCTTGGGGGATCATGGGGGCACCACTAATCTGAGATCCAAATGACCTCGGTTTTGGTCTTGGGTTTGGGACTTTGCCTTCAAATCCTGCCATGATCTGGGTTCTGGGTTATAGAACTCATCCTGCAGCTCCAGAATTTTAATCTCCACCTTTTCCAGAGCTTTCACAGGAGTTTGACAGCAGGGAAGCCACAGTAAACCGAATTTAATGGAGAAATGTGGGCCAAGTGTGATATCCCCTGATTATTTTGGAAGAGTTTTATTTTGGAAGAGCCAAGCTTTGGACTGCAGCAGAATAAAGTGAAATTCTGGCTATTAAAGTAGGAAAATATCCAGAGCTTGGCTGTGGGCTCCAACAACCTGAGGAAGAGCAGCAAGGAAGGAATTTGGGCACTGATTCCAAAAGGAATGCTTGGGAAAGCACAGCCAGCTCAGGGGGCTCAGGATCAATCTCTACTTAGAAAAAGTAATTTATCATGGAAATAAATACAAATAAACCTCCCAAAGTGGTAAAGAAATGATGAAATGTCTTGCAAAGAAAGCAGCTTCACTTCCCCCAGGACACACTTTGGGAACAGCTCCCACGAATTTTTGGGGTTTTTGTTCCAGAGGTTCCCACTCAGCTGGTGTTTGGCTGCTCACTCAAGAAAAATAAAGAGTTCTAGGACCCCTCAGGGAATCCTGGAGGGGTTTGGGCTGGATGGGACCTTAAAAAGCATCCAATTCATGGATTGCCCTGGGAGGAGGGAGCTCAGCTGTGCCAGGTGCTCCGAGCCCTGTCCAGGCTGGCCTGGCAGCCCCAGGGATCCAGGGAATCCAAACCTCCCTGGCAATGGGAGAACTGAGCACAAACCTGGGCTCTGGGAGGGCTCCAGGCTTTGTGCTGCTTCCTTAAAAACTGAATTCTACAAAGCTACAAAGAAATTCATTCTCATTGACCTGCAGTGTGAGCAAACCCTTAGCAATGGGCTGAATGAGAAGGAAAATTTCCTTTTTCTGCTCCCAGCTGGGTTTGAACTGGATCTGCCTTTCCTGACAGCATCCAGCCAAAGCCTCTGCTTGGCATGAGGGGAAAAATTGCTGGGAAAAAAAAATCCACAAGAGCAGAATTTCTTCTTCCTGATTGAAGAGGTACAAAATGTGAAAAGCAAAGCTGTTGGTACCATTTTGCCCTTTTTACTGTGACAATCCAGTTCCAGCAGTGCCATTTCTCCATTAGCTGTTTCATTTCACACAAAAGAAATCCAGAAGTGAAGAGGCTGCAGCTTGTGTGGATCACTAAATCAGAATCCAAGGGTTCAAGAGGCAGCAGGCCAAGAATAAATAAATCCTTCTTTTCCTCTTCCTCCAGCTCTGCTGAGCACAGGATGAGCTCTAATGTGATGATGGTGGCTCTAATTGTCACTCATTTATTAAGGCACATGACATCAATCCAGTCTTTTCCTTCTCCTAATCAGACTTGCATCCCAAGCAGCAATAAATGGTCAAATCTCACCTTTTTCATTCTCTTTGTATTTGCAGGTGCCAGCTGGAATTTCAGCCTGGAACATAGAGCCCACCATGATTTCCTGAGTGGAATAAAAAGAAAAAGTGAAGCCCCCCCTGAGAATTTTTGTTAGCAAACAGGAGCATGACCACATCTGTTTTCCTCCCCTCTTGAAGCTTTTGTTGTTTAAAATCTAAAAATGCAATTAACAGGTTCAAAATTGAAGGCAGCTATATGGAAATGGATTTTTGACTGCTTGGTGAGGATTTAAAGACTTCTCATTACCAAAACTCTGCTCTTTATGGGGAAAATCTGCAGAGGATTTAGGTGCTCCACAGAGCTCAGAGTTCCCCAGTAAGAGATTAATTAATTATTCATGAAATGTGGGCTGAATATTTACCTTTTTCCAGTCTTCTGAGGGAATATAATCTTCATCTTCTTCAGATTCCTCCTCTATTTCACTATCTGCAAGGAATTTCAGAGCCATCTGAGGCCAGAGCAGCAGAGCCAGCAGCCCCAGCCCTGCTCCCTCTGTCCCTCCTTATCTCAGGGACACTTTTGGGGACAGCACTCCTGGCTCAGCAGTGACAAGATTAAAAAATGACCCACCCAGATTTGGATTAAGATACAAGCCAGGCTCTGAGAAATTGAGAAGATATCAATAAAAACAACCCTTAATTTTGTTATTAAATTCATATTTCTTTTCCCTTGGCTTCGAAGGATCCCCATCCAAGTTTATTCTGAATTTGTGGGAATATTTTTGTGGGTTTCAAGCCCTTTTCTATCAGCTCCTGGTTTAGTTGCTGCTGGTTTTTTTTCAGAAAATTTCAGGTAGATTTGAGCAGAAGGTGGCAGAAATCTGGGAGTGTTTCCTCCTGGGGTTTGGGAGCCTGGGATTATTTGGGATAAGGACTGGCAGGAATGTTAAGCTCTTTATGGTCTAGGCCAGCTGCCTTTCCCAAGGTGCTGGTTTCTGTACAGGAGGGGATCCAGCAGCATTAAAATTATCTAGACATTAAATGACATTTTATAGACAGCTGAAAGCTGTGGAAACCCCCAAACCTAATGCAATACACTTGAATTAAGTTAATTCTGTGCTTAAAAATAGGAATTTATTGAAGATATTTGCAATCCTCTGCACAGCTACACACTTGGCAATTGTTCATTTAAATTTAAAGGTTCCCTGGCAATTTTGGATTTAAATAAACCACAAATGAATAATTGCATTTCTAACTAATAATTATCAAGTGTTAGGTATGGTGAGGAATCTTTTATTTGTTCAAACACAGAACAGGAGGAATTCAAATAGCAACAGCCACTTTTACTGAAGAAAGATAAAATATCTGCTTTCCCAAGCAGCCCCAAAGGGTCAGATCCCATCAGGGGAGATTCCAGGGAAATCAGAGTTCAGGATGCAAAATCCATTTGTAAACAAAATAAGTATGAAAATGATCAGCTCAGTGCTGGCAAAACTGGAATTCTTGAAGCAAATTTTCTTCTTAGTGACCTCCCCCTTCCACTATTTCAGGGTTAGCAATTCTTGGTCTTTCCAGATTTTATTGCTTTTCTGTTTCTGAGGAAATCTGTGTTTTATTTGTAGGAAATTTCAGTTGATTCTTCCCTTCAGGTGGACTCTGAGCTCCTTTGGATGAGAACAGAGCCCAGGCTTTGGCAAATAACCAGGGCACACCGATTAATTTTAACCTGCAAAATGTCAAATTTCAATGATTCAATTTCCCAAATCTTTCTTGCAAAATCAGAGATTATCTCCTGTCCTTCCACAGAGCCAGCAGAGCAACCTCAACCCTCAACTAAAACCAGGACTTCCCTTCTTTGTTTTGAGCACGACTCTCACACACAGCAGTGCCATGAAGAGGAAAATCCAATATTTTTAGGGCTCCAAATGCATTTGTGGCTCAGGATACTGGGATTTTGGGGCTGATGAAACTGGACTTACTGGTATCAAAATATTTACAGCACCAAAACCAGGACTTCCCTTCTTTGTTTTGAGCATGACTCTCACGCACAGCAGTGCCATGAAGAGGAAAATCCAATATTTTTAGGGCTCCAAATGCATTTGTGGCTCAGGATACTGGGATTTTTGGGGCTGATGAAACTGGACTTACTGGTATCAAAATATTTACAGCGCCGAGGGCGAATGATTTCCTGGGGGTCCTGGGAGGCCACAGATGGGGCTGGCTCATCGTTGGAGGACTGGGTCTCATCCTCCTGCCCCGACGAGTCCTTGATGGTCTCCTCCTGCCACAAAAGCAAACCACAATCAACAGAGGAAAAAAATCAGCAGCACCTCATTTATCCCTGCCAGTGGAAAAGCTGGGTTTTAATCAGATTTTTAAATGTTCTTGCCAGGATTGGCAATAGATTAATCTCAAATCTCATTTGTGGTATGTGCAGGCTGAGCCACCATAAATGTAACTTCTTATTGTGTGAACACGTTTTGAGGTTGTTTTTTAAGTAGATAAAACTGAAATATTTGCTTTTTAAATTCAAATCTTAATGAAATTTGAATTTCATTTCAATGATATTTTACTTTGGTCTCCAAAGCCCTTTCTTAGGAATTATCAATAAAAGGAGGAGGGATTTAGATGGAAATGGTACCATTTGATTCTGCACAGGGTGACTGGGGTTGGAGGAGCCCTCCAGGATCACCCAGCCCAAGCTGGGACCCATCCCCACCCTGTCACCAGCCCCCAGTGTCACATCCAGGGGCTCCCTGGACACTCCAGCCCCTTGCACAGCCTGACCACCCTTTCCATGAGGAAATTCTCCTGACAGAATTCTCCCTGCAGCCTTCATGTTACACAAGTTTCTCCCCCTCCCCTGAACCTTTCCTGATCCAATCCCACTCTGGATCTTCCTTTTGAACTGTTCAGCCCCCACAAAGAACAATCCTCTCCAGCAGCTGTCAAGGCAGCTTGTAAATCCCAGCAACTTCAGTTCCTGACTCAGATGTACCATTCCTCATCCCTGGGTGCCATTCCAGGGCTCTCAAATTGGTGAAGGTACCAAAAACCCAGAATGGATCTCTTTTAAAGCCACACCAGGAAATGAAACCTCCTCTAAGGCCTCAGCTTTTGTGTCACTGACAATTCCAAGGGGTATCTTAATGGAATTCAGGATGCAGCAGCTGTGCCCCATGACAGGACTCTACATTCCAAGTAGAAAAATCTCTTTTTTAAAATCAGAAAACTATTTGAAGAGAACACAGAAAAGGAGTTTGAAAATGCTAAGCTCAAAACTAAACATTTGGCAAAGATACTTGAAGCATTAGGTTGAGTTAATTCAAGTACAACCGGGCTGGAAAAACACAATTTAAAAGGCTCAAGTTGGAAAACCTGCAGGATTTCCAAGAGCTAGAGCCACATTTAATCCAGCAGTTTGTGCAGTTTCAATAATCAGCTTTTCTACTCCAAGTGAGTGTTCAGCTGTATCCCTAAAGGTGTCTGCAGGCATTTAAAGTGCCAGTGCTGAGGCTGAAGGACAATTCCCATCCCTCACATGATGCTGCATCCAGGGATTTTCAACTGCCTCTGCTTGGGATGAGAGAGATGGAATTAAGAGCAATTAAGAGAAATACAGATGGGTAATTAAGAGTAAACCTTATTAGTAAAGCAAGGTTTATGAAATCAACTCTATTACAAATTAGCTCTGCCACGACCTGGGACACAGAGTAGTGCGGGTATGCAAATCACAAATTTACATATGCAAATGAGCACTCATTTACCTTGTTTTCCCCACTGCAGCCGCTGTTGTCATCGTTATCGACATCATCATCATCTTCTCCCTCCTCCTCCTCCTCTTCTTCCTCCTCCTCCTCCTCCTCCTCCTGCAGGGGCACGGTGCCATCGTAGCCATAGCGGCTCAGCAGCTCCTGGATGGGCATGTCACTCTCCTGGAACCCCAAAAAACTGGGATTAATGGGATATTAATGGGATATCCCACAGGAACTGCTCCATGGCACCATGGCTCTCACCACAGCATGGGGACCAGGGCACCCACACCAAGAACAGTCATTCCAAAAGGGTTGGACAGGCAAAATTGGAAGTTTTCTGAGAAAAATGTGGGATTTTTGTGGATATTTCTGGGATATTTCCTTGATGGATTGATAAAATAGGAAGATTGGGCTCTTAAGGAAAATGTGGGGTTTCTGTGTAGGATAATTTATTTCCCAATCCTTAATTTATTTCCAGCAAACTTCCCACCCCAACAGGATCTCCTGGATGGGCATGTCACTCTCCTGGAACCCCAACAAAACCTGGGATTAATGGGATATTAATGGGATATCCCATGGGAACTGCTCCATGGCACCATGGCTCTCACCACAGCACAGGGACCAGGGCACCCACACCTGAATGGCCACTATGGACTGGCAAAACTGGGAGTTTGGGCTCCTGAGAAAAATGTGGGATTTTTGTGGATATTTCTGGGATATTTCCTTGATGGATTGATAAAATAGGAAGATTGGGCTCCTAAGGAAAATGTGGGATGACTTATTTCCCAATCCTTGATTTATTTCCAGCAGACCTCCCACCCCAACACGATGGGAATGTCACTCTCCTAGGAAAAATTCACACAAAACCTGGGAATTAACAGGGATATTCCACAGGAATTGCTCTGCAGCATCAAGGTTCTCACCAAACTACAGGAATCACTAACACCCACACAAAGAATGGCCATCCCAAAAGGAATTCCTTTTGGAATGGACTGGCAAAATTGGAAGTTTGGGCTCCTGAGAAAAATGTGAGATTTTTGTGGATATTTCTGGGATATTTCCACAGGGATTAACAGGAATATTTCCTTGATGGATTGATGAAATAGGAAGATTGGGCTCCTAAGGAAAATGTGGGATGACTTATTTCCCAATCCTTGATTTATTTCCAGCAGACCTCCCACCCCAACATGATGGGAATGTCACTTTCCTGGGAAAAATTCACACAAAACCTGGGAATTAACAGGGATATTTCCACAGGAATTGCTCTGCAGCATCAAGGTTCTCACCAAACTACAGGGATCAGGGCAGCCACACCAAGAACAGTCATTCCAAAAGGGATGGACTGGCAAAATTGGAAGTTTCCTGAGAAAAATGTGGGATTTTTGTGGATATTTCTGGGATATTTCCTTGATGGATTGATAAAATGGGAAGATTGGGCTCCTAAGGAAAATGTGGGGTTTCTGTGTGGGATAATTTATTTCCCAATCCTTAATTTATTTCCAGCAAACCTCCCACCCCAACAAGATCTCCTGGATGGGCATGTCACTCTCCTGGAACCCCAACAAAACTGGGATTAATGGGATATTAATGGGATATCCCACAGGAACTGCTCCAAGGCACCACAGCTCTCACCACAGCACAGGGGACCAGGGCACTCACACCAAGAACAGTTATTCCAAAAGGGATGGACTGGCAAAATTGGAAGTTTGGGCTCTTAAGGAAAATGTGGGATTTTTGTGGATATTTCTGGGATATTTCCACAGGGATTAACAGGAATATTTCCTTGATGGATTGATAAAATGGGAAGATTGGGCTCCTAAGGAAAATGGTTTCTGTGATGTGGGGTTTCTGTGTGGGATTATTTATTTCCCAATCCTTGATTTATTTGCAGCAGACCTCCCACCCCAACAGGATCTCCTGGATGGGAATGTCACTCTCCTGGGAAAGATTCACACAAAACCTGGGAATTAACAGGGATATTCCACAGGAATTGCTCTGCAGCATCAAGAGTCTCACCAAACTACAGGAATCACTAACACCCACACCAAGAATGGCCATCCCAAAAGGAATTCCTTTTGGAATGGACTGGCAAAATTGGAAGTTTGGGCTCTTAAGGAAAATGTGGGATTTTTGTGGATATTTCTGGGATATTTCCTTGATGGACTGATAAAATAGGAAGATTGGGCTCTTAAGGAAAATGTGGGGTTTCTGTGTGGGATAATTTATTTCCCAATCCTTAATTTATTTCCAGCAAACTTCCCACCCCAACAAGATCTCCTGGATGGGAATGTCACTCTCCTGGGAAAAATTCACACAAAACCTGGGAATTAACAGGGATATTCCACAGGAATTGCATCAAGGTTCTCACAAAACTACAGGAATCACTAACACCCACACCAAGAATGGCCATCCCAAAAGGAATTCCTTTTGGAATGGACTGGCAAAATTGGAAGTTTGGGCTCCTGAGAAAAATGTGGGATTTTTGTGGATATTTCTGGGATATTTCCACAGGGATTAACAGGAATATTTCCTTGATGGATTGATAAAATAGGAAGATTGGGCTCCTAAGGAAAATGTGGGGTTTCTGTGTGGGATTATTTATTTCCCAATCCTTGATTTATTTCCAGCGGACCTCCCATCCCAACACGATGGGAATGTCACTTTCCTGAACAAAATTCACACAAAACCTGGGAATTAACAGGGATATTCCACAGGAATTGCTGTGCAGCATCAAGGTTCTCACCAAACAACAGGGATCAAGGCACCCACACCAAGAACAGTTATTCCAAAAGGGCTGGCTTGGCAAAATTGGAAGTTTTCTGAGAAAAATGTGGGATTTTTGTGGATATTTCTGGGATATTTCCTTGATGGATTGATAAAATAGGAAGATTGGGCTCCTAAGGAAAATGTGGGATGACTTATTTCCCAATCCTTGATTTATTTCCAGCAGACCTCCCACCCCAACACGATGGGAATGTTGCTTTCCTCAGCAAAATTCACACAAAACCTGGGAATTGACAGGGATATTTCCACAGGAATTGCATCAAGGTTCTCACCAAACTACAGGAATCACTAACACCCACACCAAGAATGGCCATCCCAAAAGGAATTCCTTCCCCAGCTGCAAACAAACCTGCTAAACCTTAAAAAAATTTTATTTAAACCTCATGAAAAAGCTGGTCTGCTCTGAGGAGACATTTCAATTTGTACTGTCAGGTCTCAAACTAATTCAAGTACAACAAAGGCTCCCAAACTCTCCCCTTTATTAATAAAAATTACTAATACATACTACTAATAAATACTTTTAATTAAATTTTGTTAATAAATAGTATTAGTAAAAATTGCTGGCTCTGCTAATTAATTTCTTTATTACTTTTAATCCTCAGTGTCCAGCCTCTCTCCCTAAGTGAGATTTTTCAGAGCAGAAATTTTGAGGAATCATTTAAAAATTCTCTCTCAAAGCATCAAATCCTTTGTTTATTATTTGGAGTTGTGTGCTTGCTCTAAATAGTTTTTTCCTAGTATCTATAGTTTATCCTAGCATCTAATGCAAATGTATCTATGTTGGCTGATAATCAGATATTTTTAGTTATTGGCTGACCTTAGACTTCCTATCCTAAGGGCCTGCCCTGATCTGATTTCTGGAAACATCCCAATAATCCCAATGACAAAGTGGAGCTGGTTGTGCTCTGTAAAAACAAGAGTGGCACGGGTTATCAGCACTTCTTATCTGCATTATTTTATTTTATTTTATTTTATTTTATTTTATTTTATTTTATTTTATTTTATTTTATATTTTATTGAACTGAGCCATTCTAGATCTTATTCCCCTACTCTCTGGTTAAGCTTTACACCCAGCCATACAATTAAATGGTTTTTGGTCCCCACAGTGTCACTTGATGGGGAATAAATATTTTACTGACACAGATAACATGAAAGGCCTGTGCTCTTAATTAAACCTGGCAGCAGAGCCAGCAGAAAAATCCTACTGGAATCATCCAAATGTTCTCCAGGACATTTTGGAAAAGAATATCCTGTATTTAAGCACTCCCATCCCCACAGAGCTGAGAATTAGAAATGAAAAATTGGAATTTGCATTTTTTTTTAGGAATTATGGAATAGAAATATCATTGACCCTGTGTTACCCAGCAAAGGGGGTTTGTATTTATAATGTTTTTCTGTATTTATGTTTTTCTGTATTTATAATGTTTTTCTGTATTTATAATGTTTTCTCAGGTTAAGCCTCTTAACTGCAAATAGTCCATTGCAATTGCAAGAGCTCCAGGGACCAGCAGCTCTCCAAGAGAAAACAAAAACTGGGATTTCTTCATCGCTTCAGGGTATTGCAAAATGGAAAAGGTGAAAAAAATGAATGTATTTATTTATTATTTACCCACTGGCTATGAGGGGATAAACTGAAGGGCTGTAATGTGGTGAGAGAGTTACATGAAATATGAAGGGAAAAAAGCCAATTTTCAATTTAAACCCCACATGAGAGACGTGTGGAGCTCCACTCCTCATTTAATCTACATGAAGCACATTTAGATTCACCAACTATTTATTTATCTTTATGTTTTCCATTTAGTATCAACCTGGAAATTAGCAGATTAAAAAAAAAAGATAATTTCCACTGGAAATATAGATTAAATGGAGTAAATTAATTTCAAGTCCTATTGGCAGAATCACTTAAGCTAAATAGGATTTGTACATCAAATATTCATCAGTGAATCATTAATGATCTGTTCTGGAGGCCAACAAGGCCACAGACAGGATCTAAATTACTCTGCATTTATAATGAACCCACTTGGTAATTTAAGAATATTATTCCTGCCTGAGAAATAATTGAAGACAATACAGAAGTGACAGCAGAACCAGGAAGAAATTAGCATTTACACTGGAAATATTGATTAAATGCACCAAATTAATTTAAAGTGCTATCAGCATAATCATTCATGCTTAAATAGGGTTTGGACAGCATTTCCTCTGCATCTGCCTTTAAATGAGGCTATTCCTAAGAGCTCCACTTGGACAGATATCTGTATCAAAATGCACAAGAAATGGGAATTATGAGAGGTTTGGTTTTAAAATAAGAACCTACAAGCACTACTCTGGTGCAGCTGGAATACACAAGTTTAGTGTCAGATGATATTTTAATTTATATTAGTTCTAAAATTTACATCCTATAGATGCAAAACCAACTAACCAAGCACATTATAAATATTTATGTACCATTTATTTCCCCCAATTCTTGGTAAATTTATTCAGCCTTTCCCTCTCTTTATTATTTATTTATTAATTTTTTTAAAATTCCTGCATGTTTTGTGGGTGTGGTTTGGGATCTGTTCCAGATTGCAAGGCAAGATGTATTCTGTATGTCAGTTGTGTTTTGTCAAGTTTGTATTATCTCTGTCTGAGTGACCACAATCACTCCTCCCTCAGGGGAGATATCTGCTGATAACAGCCATGGAATGTCCCTGCATGGCTGATAAGAACTGCAGCATCCCATTGGGAGATGTGAGCCCAGAGGGAGGAGCTGAGAATTCCTGCCTGGATATAATCTGGAGGTTCTGGAACAATAACTAAACATTCCTACCTGGATAGAATCTGGAGATTCTGGAACACCAGCCAAGCATTCCTACCTGGATATAACCTGGAGATTCTGGAACAATAACTAAACATTCCTACCTGGATATAATCTGAGATTCTGGAACAATAACTAAACATTCCTACCTGGATAGAATCTGGAATTCTGGAGCACCAGCCAAGCATTCCTGCCTGGACAGAATCTAGAGATTCTGGAACAATAACTAAACATTCCTGCCTGGATAGAATCTGGGGATTCTGGAACACCAGCCAAGCATCCCTACCTGGATAGAATCTGGAGATTCTGGAGCACCAGCCAAGCATTGCTATCCAGATATAATCTGGAGATTCTGGAACAATAACTAAACATTCCTGCCTGGATAGAATATGAGATTCTGGAACACCAGCCAAGCATTCCTGCCTGGGTATAATCTGGAAAATCTGGAACAGCAGCCAAGCATTCCTGCCTGGATAGAATCTGGAGATTCTGGAACACCAGCACGGCTTCTGCACTGGATTCCCCAGAGGAACAGCACTGACTCTGCCCCTGGATCTTCCACCTTTCTACAGGGAACCACCCCTGACACTGCAGGAGGGCTGAGCCACAATTCCAATGGGATTTCTATAGGATCCCTGCTCCAGCAGAACCACACTGACACTGCAGGAGCTCTGCAGCCACAATTCCAATGGCACTGCTGCCAACAGCCTGACCCACAGGGTGTCAGGGTGTGTTCTGACTCTGTCACTGTTGTTCTAGTGAACTGCATTGTTTATTTTATCCTTTTATTTCTTTCCCTAGTAAAGAACTATTATTCCTGCTCCCATATTTTTGCCTGAGAGCCCCTTCATTGAAAATTCATAGCAATTCAGAGGGAAGGGGGTCACATTCTCCATTTCAGGGGAGGCTCCTGCCCTCCCTAGCAGACTCCTGTCTCTCCAGACCCGGACAGGCTCCTGGAGGCCACCTGTCGGATCTCAGGATCTCAGTCCTGAGGTGCTGAGCCACCGAGACCACCTTGGGGGTCTCGGGAGTCCTGGAATGTTCCAGAAGTGTCTGGTGGCTGGACTTTGATCCCACACAGGAGACGACAAGGATGAGGGCTTCACTGGAGTGAATGGTGAAGGGATTGGTTAATTAGAGGGTGAGACACAGGGTTTAGGATTTCTGTACAGGGGGGTTTAGAGAAGTAAGATGGAGGAATTGGGGCGTGTCCTGTCCTTCTTCTTCTTCTTCTTCTCCTCCATCTTCTTTGGCCACGGTGGCACTTTTGGATTGGTTATTACTGAGAGTGCACCCAGCAATGAGAATAAATGGTATTGGGGAAAAATGATAAATATTGTACACGTAACCATGGGTATAAAGATAGGTGACTGTACGGAGGGCAGACAGTGTGCTCATGGCTGGCTGCTGAGCAGAGCTCTGTTCGGCTGAAAGAAAATCTTTTAGATAAACAATTAATAAACATAAAAACCGAAAGAAGAACTGAAGCCTCTTCTCGTCCTTCGATACGCGGCTGCCCCAAGGCCACCCCGGGCCTTTCCAGGCCCCTCAAACAGCTGAGATAAACTGGACAGCCACCTACCCTGTTGAGATCCTCGATTTCAGACCTGAAGTTTGTCTCCCCTTCCATCATCTCCTCCTCCTCTAGTGTGCGCTCGTCGTCGAAGTCGTGCACCAGCATGTCAGCCGAGGGGTCGAACTCATGGTCGTCAGAGGCTGCTGATCCTCCTGGGGAACATTCCAGAAGCAGCTCAGCTCCAGCAGCTCTGCAGCTGTGCCTGCAGGGCAGGCTGGCAGCAGGGCTGGGAGCAGAAATCCCAGTGATGCCCCTCTGGCTCTGCCCTCCCTGTGGGGAGATCCTGGTAGGAAAGAGCAGGAACCGCCTGCACAGCCCCTCTGGGAAATTCAGCATTAAATAACCACAAACCTGCCTGCCCTGAGCTCTGCAGAGTCAAACACTCACCATTAAAAACTCACAAATACAACCTCAAAAACCAACTCACAAATAATAACAAATAAAACCTTGCAAATAAAAGCTAACTCACAAATAAGAACTCAGCAAATAGAAACTTATCAAATAAAAACAAATAAAAACTCACAACTAAAAACAAATAAAAACTCAGCAAATAGAAACTTATTAAACAAAAACAAAAACTCACAAATAAAAACAAATAAAACCTTGCAAATAAAAGCTAACTCACAAATAAAAACTCAGCAAATAGAAACTTATCAAATAAAAACTCACAAATAAAAACAAATAAAAACAAATAAAACCTTGCAAATAAAAGCTAACTCACAAATAAAAACTCAGCAAATAGAAACTTATCAAATAAAAACAAATAAAAACTCACAAATAAAAACTCAGCAAGTAAAACAAAAAACCTCACAAAATTCTCCCTTAATCCCAGTCCTGTTCATATTTTCCCCCTTTTCTCCTGAATTTTAATCCCAATTCTGTTCATATTTTCCCCCTTTTCTCCTGAATTTTAATCCCAGTCCTGTTCATATTTTCCCCCTTTTCTCCTGAATTTTAATCCCAGTCCTGTTCATATTTTCCCCCTTTTCTCCTGAATTTTAATCCCAATTCTGTTCATATTTTCCCCCTTTTCTCCTGAATTTTAATCCCAGTCCTGTTCATGTTTCCCTTTTCTCCCTGGACCATTTAAATTCCATTTTCCAAGCCTTGCCCCACACTGAGGGTGTGACAGGGAGGAATGACTCTAAGATTTAATTATGAAGCACTTAATTATTTCTCTGAAAGAAATAAAACCTCAGGAGGCAACAACAATGCAGCTGAAGGAACTCCTGGAAAGTTTTCCACCCATAGGATGCCCAAACCCTTGGAAATTATTAAAAATATTTACCTGGGCTTGAAGACTCAACAGAAGGCTAAAAAAAAAAAAAAAAAGAAAAAAAAGGAAATTATTTTTGGTATGTTGAATCTGTGTCAATAAAATTATTTAGCTGATAGAGAACAACTCACTGCAGAAAAATAGATTTATAAATAATAAATTTTAAAATAAATTTATAAATATTATAAATAAATGTCTATAAATAATAATTGAACATATAAATAAATTTATATGTTTATAAATAAAATGATTTACCAAGGTAAACATTACTTTCACTTTAGCTGTGATTGAACTGCAGGTATAAATCCCTTTTTCCACAATCCAGGGATATCCCAGATTCCACTGCCAGTGAGTCTCAGTTTAAGAGGAATTATTAAGGAATTATTTAATTATAATTGAATAAATTAAGAGGAAGCCGAGCACAAATTCCCTGTTCTCCTTCAATTCAGAGACACACTTTTTACAGGAATCCCAAATCACAATAAGAACTTACAGAATAAAGGAAAAAAAACAATTTAATCTGAATCTCTAACTCAGATGTGAGGAAAAAAACAAAAAATATTACTTTTGAGATAAAGAAAATAATTCCCTAATAATCCAGGCAGCAGAGCCCCTCTTTGGCCCAAAATTTGGTACCCTGGTCTTTACAACCTCCACAAACAAATTCTGCCATCAAATCCTGCTTTCCCTGTGCCAGGCTAAAAGGGAAAAAATTCTGTCTGATTTGAAGTTTTTAATATCAAAAGTTAAACTGAAAAAATTCTGTCTGATTTGAAGTTATTTTATACCAAAAGCTAAAAGTGAAAAAATTCTGTCTGATTTGAAGTTTTTTATATCAAAAGCTAAAAGTGAAAAAATTCTGTCTGATTTGAAGTTTTTTATATCAAAAGCAAAAACTGAAGAAATTCTGTCTGATTTGAAATTTTTTATATCAAAAGCTAAAAGTGAAAAAATTTTGTCTTTTATATTTGAAGTTTTTTATATCAAAAGCCAAAACTGAAAAAATTCTGATTTGAAGTTTTTAATATCAAAAGTTAAACTGAAAAAAAAATCTGTCTGAAGTTTTTTATATCAAAAGCTAAAAGTGAAAAAATTCTGTTGGATTTGAAGTTATTTTATACCAAAAGCTAAAACTGAAAAAATTTTGTCTTTTATATTTGAAGTTATTTTATATTGAAAGCTAAAAGTGAAAAATTCTGTCGGATTTGAAGTTTTTTATATCAAAAGCTAAAAGTGAAAAAATTCTGTTGGATTTGAAGTTTTTTTCTTCTCACTTTGAGGAGCTTTTGATATAAGAGACCTTCTTAGGGAATAATTTCCCTTACACGTCTGCCTCCTTTCTGTGGGAGTGCCAGTGTATAAATGGAGTCCCAAAGTGTCCAGAACAAGGAAAATGCAGAATATGAACCCTGAATTCCCTGCCAGCGTCCCACCCATCCCTGTGTCCCCCTGTCCCCCTCAGGACTCCCACAGAAATTCCCATTAATGGGAAAACACCACAAATGCTTTGCAGATCGTTGCACAACACCAGGGGAAGTTTTGCTGCTCACTACACCCAAAAAAGTCTTTATTTGCAAAGATTATCTTAAATTCCAGAGTCCAGCACTCCTGCTCTGGAGCTGAATATCAGGATCAGCAGCCTGGACTGGTCTTTATTTGGTGTTTTGCTTGTCTGATGAACCTGCATAATTAATGGAATGCAATACATGATCATTAATACAAATTAACAAAGTCTTAATGAGTTTATTGCAGCAATCTTTGGTTGGAAGCTGTGAGAAATGAATTTGCAGAGAAATCTTAAAGCGTGACCCAACTATTTCTTAGTTACAATACACTATAAACATTTCTTAACCTATCAACTTTCGTCACACTATATTAAAAATACCTTAAAACCAATAATCTGAAATCACCCCTCATAAATCCTACTATAATCCATCTTTGGAGAAACAGAGTTATGACTCTGTTTCTCCAAAATATCTCATCTTTTTTACAAAACCACCCTTTAAAACTTGTTTCTAATTCCATTTCTCTCTCAACAATATCTATCCTATTTCATTTCTAAATCAACATTTCTTATCTCAACATTTACATACAAATCCACACTATGTGAGCCTTCTGTCAGACTTTAACATTTCTCTACATTTCCCAACTGAATTCCATCTTCCAGGCCAGGAGAGAGGCCATGGAGAGCTGTTTGGTTTTTGGCTGTTTGAAGGGCCTGGAAAGGCCCGGGGTGGCCTTGGGGCAGCCGAGTATCAAAGGAACAGAAGAGGCTTCAGTTCTTCTTTCGGTTTTTATGTTTATTAATTGTTTATCTAAAAGATTTTCTCTTGGCCCCACAGAGCTCTGCTCAGCAGCCAGCCATGAGCACACTCACCTATCTTTATACCCAAAGTTACGTGTACAATATTTATCATTTTTCCCCAATACCATTTATTCTTATTGCCCAGTGCACTTTTAGTAATGACCAATCCCAAAGTGCCACCATCACCAAAGAAGATGGAGGAGAAGAAGAAGAAGGACAGGACACGCCCCAATTCCTCCATCTTACTTCTCTAAACCCCCCTGTACAGAAATCCTAAACCCTGTGTTTCACTCTCTAATTAACCAATCCCTTCACCATTCACCCCGGTGAAACCCTCCTGTCCTCATACAGGTGTCGTCTCCTGTGTAGGATCAAAGTCCAGCCACCAGACACTTCTGGAACATTCCAGGACTCCCGAGCCCCCCAAGGGTGCTCTCGGTGACACCTCAGTGCTGAGGGGCTGAGATCCCACAGAGAGCCTCCCCTTTTCCTCCTGCCATGGGCTGGAATCAGCACCTGCAGGGTCCCAACCCAGGTGGCACTTGGGGACATGCACTGATGGATTGGACTCCATGATCTTCAAAGGTCTTCAAAAATGATTCCAGCAATGACTCTGCCCTCCAAGGAACAGAGTTGGATTCAAAGGCCTGAGGAGAATTTATTCTGAGGGATAAAATATTTTCCTTAGGAAACAATCAATTCTGCAAATACCATCTTAGAAGTCTTCTTAAATTAAAATTATTAAAGCTTTAGCTGTGATCTAACTCCAGGTATGAATCCCCCTTTCACAGCCCAGGGATATCCCAGATTGCACTGCCAGTGAGCCCCAGTCCTAGAGAAATCATTCCTGTTTGAAGCTGAGCACAAATTCCTGTTCTCCTTCAATCCAGGGACACTTTTTAAAGGAATCCCAAACCACAATGAGAACTCCTCATGGAATGAAGGAAAAGCCATTATTAAAGCCATTAAAACGTGTTGTTATTGGGAGCCTCTTACACAAATGAACACTCACGTTCCCAAAAACACCTCTTCCCAAAAGGTTCCCTGCTTCCCTGGATAATTTTGGCTGTAACAGAGGAGTGTTGAGGAGGGTTTATCACCCAGCAGTGCCAGCCTGGTTTGGTGACAATCCATGGCAATTCTGGCTGCTCCATGCCCAGGGGGCCGACCCAGCTCAGCTGCAGCCTGGGCAGGGAAGTTCTGGGAAAGGGCTCGATGCAGGAGGAAAAAGGGGACACAAAGCAGGGACCAGGGCAGTTCAGGGAGCTGTGGCTCCCCCAGCAGCCCCAAAGCAGCCTCTGGCTCCGTGCCCTTCTCCCAGGCTTTGCCAGCGACACCTGCCCTGCCCGTGCACTCTCCTGTCTGCATTCCTGCCTCTCCAGCCTGGGACGAGCTGCCAAGCATTTCCTGCTTCTATTTCCAGCCCTGAGCAGGGTCACACTCCTGCTCATCTTTATTAATGCCCAGCTGCAGCCAGGAGCAGCCCTGACCCCTGGCACCCCTCCAGTGCCAGCTGTGCCAGCCCATCCCCAAGGTGACTGGCACCACTTCTGCAGCCTCTCCCTGACCCTGGTCTCTGTGAGTGCCAGCTGTGCTGCAAACACCAGCCTGGGGCTGGACAGGTGGGAAGGAGAGCTGGCAAACCCTGCAGTGCCAGGCTGGCAGCACTGAGGGTGAGGTTGCAGAGATGCTCCAAGACAAGGCCTGCAAGGCTTGGCCAGCCCCATCCCCTGCCTCCAAGGGATGGTGGCTCTGGCCAGGGCACAACAGATGGCTTTGGGGGCATTTAGTGATGACAATTTCCTGGCACTGCCAAGGGTCACATCCCAGATCCACACTCACAAGGATGGCACGGCCATGGGACAGGAATTCCTGGGAAAAGGCCACTCTTGCTCTTCAGTTGTTGGGAATTTAGCTGCTAGAAAATGGAAAAGTACAAAACCATGGCTCATTCCAAGTCCGGCACCTGCAAGATAACAGTGTCCTTGGGCCTGGCTGTGGTAGGATAACAAACAGTGAAAGAGACATGAGAAAAGAGACATGTAACCCCCCTAAGGAATGAGGAAGAGTTGATAGTATAGTTTAACCAATAGATTACTTGGCTTACAGAATATTCATAAGCTCATTACTCGCTGTATAAGTGTCTGATGCTCTCTTCAATAAACGGAATTTGCTTATCACTCATATTGAGTGTCTGAGTCTCCCCTCACCGACAAATGGCTCGTCCCCGACAAAGACCCACATTTTTTCTCTGTGACATTCAGTGGATCTTCATTTCCTGCCCAGCCATTCCCAGGGAAGCACAGAGCACTTTTTGCCTCAAGGGCACTCATGGGAACAAGGAGCTGCCACCTATCAAAGCATATTGGGATCCAAGGCCCGGGAGAGAAAAATACAAGAAAAATCAGGGATAGTGACAATCCACAGGCAACGCACACTGCAATTGTTCTGGAAGGTAACATCAGCAAAGGTGACAGTGAGCAGCGTGCTGTGAGCTCAGAGGAATGACAGCCACCCAGAACTCCTACCTCATGGCCACTGAGCAGATCTCCAGTGAGCAAGGACTCCCCTGCTAATGCTCCAGGCCTGGAGGGAGCCCAGCTCAGGGGGCTGCAGGAACAAACCCCAGGCAAAGAGGGAAAGGAGCGACACTGAGCCCCAAAGCACCAGCACTGCTGGAATGTCACTGTTGGACTCCAGGGTATTTTCAGGGATCCCAGGAAAGACAGGACCTCCCAAGGTGAGGGACACTGGCAGCAACAACCAGCCAGATCACATCCAGTGCGTTCCCAGGATGTATCCAATAGGATATGGGATGGATGGGACAGATCCCATCCAACACATTCCTCAGGGTGTGGATATGGGATAGATGGGACAGATCCCATCCAATCCATTCATGGAATAGATAGGAGAGATCCCATCCAATCCATTCCCTGGATATGGGATAGATGGGACAGATCCCATCCAATCCATTCCCTGGATATGGAATAGATGGGACAGATCCCATCCAGTCCATTCCCTGGATATGGGATAGATGGGACAGATCCTATCCAATCCATTCCCTGGATATGGGACAGATCCCATCCAGTCCATTCCCTGGATATGGGATAGATGGGACAGATCCCATCCAATCCATTCCCTGGATATGGGATAGATGGGACAGATCCTATCCAATCCATTCCCTGGATATGGGACAGATCCCATCCAGTCCATTCCCTGGATATGGGATAGATGGGACAGATCCCATCCAATCCATTCCCTGGATATGGGACAGATCCCATCCAATCCATTCCCTGCATATGGGATAGATGGGACAGATCCCATCCAATCCATTCCCTGCATATGGGATAGATGGGACAGATCCCATCCAATCCATTCCCTGGATATGGGATAGATGGGACAGATCCCATCCAATCCATTCCCTGGATATGGGATAGATGGGACAGATCCTATCCAATCCATTCCCTGGATATGGGACAGATCCCATCCAATCCATTCCCTGCATATGGGATAGATGGGACAGATCCCATCCAAACCATTCCCTGGATATGGGATAGATGGGACAGATCCCATCCAATCCATTCCCTGGATATGGGATAGATGGAACAGATCCCATCCAAACCATTCCCTGGATATGGGATAGATGGGACAGATCCCATCCAGTCCATTACCTGCATATGGAATAGATGGGACAGATCCCATCCAATCCATTCCCTGGATATGGAATAGATGGGACAGATCCCATCCAGTCCATTCCCTGCATATGGGACAGATGGGACAGATCCCATCCAATCCATTCATGGAATAGATAGGACAGATCCCATCCAATCCATTCCCTGGATATGGGATAGATGGGACAGATCCCATCCAGTCCATTAATGGAATAGATGGACAGATCCCATCCAGTCCATTAATGGAATAGATGGACAGATCCCATCCAGTCCATTCCCCAGGCATGGATATGGAATAGGTGGATATGGAATAGGTGGACTGAAGCTGGCCAGTGTCCCTCAGACACCTGTGACTGCACTGGGATACTCCAGGGAGGATACACTGGGATACTCCAGGGGGATGCACTGGGATACTCCAGGGGATGCACTGGGATACTCCAGGGGGATACACTGGGATACTCCAGGGGATGCACTGGGATACTCCAGGGGATACACTGGGATACTCCAGGGATGCACTGGGATACTCCAGGGAGGATACACTGGGATACTCCAGGGGATGCACTGGGATACTCCAAGGGGGATACTCCAGGGGGATGCACTGGGATACTCCAGGGAGGATGCACTGGGATACTCCAGGGGGATGTATTGGGATACTCCAGGGGGATGTATTGGGATACTCCAGGGGGATGCACTGGGATACTCCAGGGGATGCACTGGGATACTCCAGGGGGATGTATTGGGATACTCCAGGGGGATGCACTGGGATACTCCAGGGGGATGTATTGGGATACTCCAGGGGGATGCACTGGGATACTCCAGGGGATGCACTGGGATACTCCAGGGGATGCACTGGGATACTCCAGGGGGATGCACTGGGATACTCCAGGGGGATGCACTGGGATACTCCAGGGGGATGTATTGGGATACTCCAGGGGATGCACTGGGATACTCCAGGGGGATGTATTGGGATACTCCAGGGGATGCACTGGGATACTCCAGGGGATACACTGGGATACTCCAGGGGATACACTGGGATACTCCAGGGGATGCACTGGGATACTCCAGGGGATACACTGGGATACTCCAGGGGATGCACTGGGATACTCCAGGGGATACACTGGGATACTCCAGGGGGATACACTGGGATACTCCAGGGGATGCACTGGGATACTCCAGGGAGGATACACTGGGATACTCCAGGGAGGATACACTGGGATACTCCAGGGGATACACTGGGATACTCCAGGGAGGATACACTGGGATACTCCAGGGGATGCACTGGGATACTCCAGGGAGGATACACTGGGATACTCCAGGGGATGCACTGGGATACTCCAGGGGGATGTATTGGGATACTCCAGGGAGGATACACTGGGATACTCCAGGGGATGCACTGGGATACTCCAGGGGATGCACTGGGATACTCCAGGGGATGCACTGGGATACTCCAAGGGGATGCACTGGGATACTCCAAGGGGATACACTGGGATACTCCAGGGAGGATGCACTGGGATACTCCAGGGAGGATGCACTGGGATACTCCAGGGGATGCACTGGGATACTCCAGGGGGATGCACTGGGATACTCCAGGGAGGATGCACTGGGATACTCCAGGGATGCACTGGGATACTCCAGGGAGGATACACTGGGATACTCCAGGGAGGATGCACTGGGATACTCCAGGGGATGCACTGGGATACTCCAGGGAGGATACACTGGGATACTCCAGGGGATACACTGGGATACTCCAGGGGATGCACAGAGCTTTCTCTCTTTCCCCTACAGCAAAACCACCTGAACAGAAGGGACAGACACTGCACAGTTTCACTCCTACCCACAAAACTCTTGTCTCTCCTAACACCTTTCACACTGTTTAACAGAACTGATTAATAATGAAACATCTTAAAATTTGCAGAATAATCTGCAGTGTCTACAAGACAAATACACATCCTGTCCAAATTGACTCAGTTATCTTTAATAGCTCCTGAAGTGTTACATAAAACAGTTAAAAACTAGAATTAAATTCTCTTTATATTGATAGCAATATGCCTGACAAGCCCATCAATTTGTTCAGGTCTTGAACCCTGCAACAGCAAAATATCCCAAAGTTAATAAATTCACCTGTGAGTTGGGCCTGGAGAAAAGGACTGGGTAAAATAGGGAAAAACACCTTTTATTCCAGAGGGAATGTGTCCTTTTCCATAAGAGGAAGGCTACAGTCCCAGCCTGCCCCTCTCTGTGTGTTGTGTTGCAAATTAACTTGTGTTAATTTTTTTTTTAAAAGGTCACATTTTTATCTTGGGGAGAAAATAGCAACATTGAAGCGAGGAAAAAGGAAAACCACTTCTGGTCCTCTCTTCCAGTCCTACATGTGAACATTTGCACAGCCCAAACCGCAGTGACATCCCTCAAATGGAAGCCTTTACATCCATGGATTTTCACTTTTTTAAATTCCTGTCCTTCCACAAGACAAGGATCCAGAGCAGTGTTTGAACTCCCAGATCCCAAAAGTGACCCTCAAAGCCTTGCAGCTTCTCCCTCAGCAAAGCTGCCTTGGCCATTTCCCTCTGAGGCCCAACCCCTGTATCCACAGGACTTTTCCCAATGTTTTTCTCTGGAAGTTTTCAAGACCAGGCTGGAGACAGCCCTGAGAGCAGAGAAGGTCCCACCAGAGACTTCCAGAGCTGCCTCCCACCCCAAATCATCCCACACTGCTGAGTTCTGAGATCCCTGAGAGAGCTGTGCGTGTCCAGCCTGGAGAGGAGAGCTTAAACCCAGCCAGCCATGGCAGGGACACTCCCACTGTCCCAGGGTGTCCAACCCGGCCCTGGGCACTGCAGGGATCCAGGGGCAGCCACAGCAAATCTGGGCACCTGTGCCAGGGCTGCCCACCCTTAAATGAGCCTTGCTTGGTCGTATCCTATGCAAGCTGTTCCAGCTCCAGAGCTCAGCCCCAAGGGCACTGGGTGCCAGAAGCCAGCTCGCTCTCAGACCAAGGCCGTGGGTCAGCCCCTAGCAAGCAGGGAATATTCAGCTCTCAGTGATCAGGCAGCTCTTGTGATTTCAGCTTTGCTTGCTAGGTAGCTTTTCCCTTGGCCTAAGGCTCCAGCAGACGGTAGAGAGAGGAGAAGCAGAAGACGCTGGCTGTTCCACGAGTATGGCTTTATTGTAGGGTCCGTGAAGGGTCTCAGCTCTTCTTCTTCCCAGTTAGTAGGGGTACAGTATGCTACTGTTATACCCTTGGCCTGGATCCAATCCTGACCAATGACAAAGGTGTTAGAGTGACCATAAGTGACCAATAGTAGGGTTTAACACAATATTGCCTTCCATGGCTATAGGGATAAGGTACAAGGCGGATGTCCCTGGAGACAGGAAACTTCTTTGCCGCTGTGTCAGCATTCTGTTCTCCAAGGGGCCCTGGCTAAACCTGAGGGGTTTACTACACACCCTCACAGCCAGAATTCCTTCCCAATATTACCTAAATCCACCTTCTTTCAGCTTCCAGCCATTCCCTGTGTGCTGTCCCTCCATCCCATGTCCCAGTCTCTCCCCAGCTCTCCTGGAGCCCCTTCAGGCCCGGGCAGGGCAGAGAGGTGACAGGGACACCAGAGTGCCAGGCCAGCAGCTGCTGCCCCTGGATCCCTGCACTGAAGGATGGGCTCCATCCCAGCTGGAACCCCTGCAGCCCCTGGTGCTGGGGCACATGGGGGACAGGGCACTGCAGGGTGCTGCCGATGCCTTCTGCCCAAGGTGCCACCCAGAATCCAGGCAGGCATTTCCCAAGGGCCTGCCCTCAGGGAAGTGCTCTGCTCCAGGCTGAGGAAGCTGTGGAGGGAGAGGAGATGAATCCCCTGCAGCTTCCCCAGGAGAGCTTCCCATTCCAAGAGAATTCTGGAATCACGATCACAACTCCACCCGCCCTGCCTGAAGGACACAGTTCCACACTTCCCCATCTCCTATTCATTTTCACCTTAACTTCCTGCACTAATCTAAAATATTGTGCCAAGAAATCTGGGATTTTATGGAGTGATTGGATCCTGCTATAGAATCCCAGAAGCAACCAGCCCCAGTCATATGCCAGGCAGCACAAGGAAACATTCCTATGGACAATTTGTGACGTGAATGGATTAGGAGGGAAATATTAATGCAGCCTGGGGCTTCTGGCCAGGAAAAGGCTCAAGAAGAAACAACTTTCCAACAATTCCAGCCTCTGCCTAAATCCCTCTGCTGCATCAGGAAGGACTTGAAGTCCTGACTGGATGCCCACAAACATCACTGTTTGATCACATGTGGAAAATATCCTCCAAACTCTTCTACTACGACAAAAGAACTCAAGGGCCACCCTCTTTTGAAGATTAGAAATGCAGAGTGCCACTGTATCCCTGCAATTCCCTTGAGGGAATCCAAGCAGTGCCTATAACAGCCACTCTGGGGGTTATTCCCTCACTAAGGAAGGAAAAATCCAGAATTCCCAGCTCTCCTTTAGGTTCACTGCTACCTCAATGCAGTATTCCACAAACTCTGCTCAAAATGACACAAAACCCCCAATTAGTTACAGCTGAGATCAAACCAGGAAAAATATGATTGACTGCTGTCAATGCCTGATTTTAATGGGGATTTAGATCAGTAGGAAAAGTGGATTTAAGCTATTTTAACCTTGTTCTGTATCCAGGAGCTCCTCAAAAACCCTGACTGTTCAAACAGCACAATCAGCAAACACATCAGTGACTGTGTGAACTTCCTACTACACCTTAGTTCAACAAAAACACCAAGAAAGTGAAAAGGTTACTCAGAACAGTTAGCAGGTCACGTATTCCTTCAGCACTGAAGCTGTTCCAAAACAGAAATCAGAAAGTAATGCTCAAAGTATGAAAACAGAATTCAGTGACATTCTCAAAGTTTAAAATTCTTCAGCTGAAAGAAGCAGAATGTTGAGGAAAAGGGAAAACTTTCCAGACAATAGGGATTTATAGATGACTTCTTAAAGCACACCGTGCTAATAAACTGATTTTTTGGTTGAACACAACTAAACTTTCAGGAATTTAAAAACATTGAAGTGCACTCAGAGAAATTAGGTTGAGACATTTAACTGTCCGCTGACACCAGAGGAGAGCTCCTGCTCCTTCCCATCCTTTCCCAACACCATAAAATGCCAGTTCAGGTTTTTATCCCCTCAGAAATTCCCTCTGCAGAAGTAAAACTTTAGCTTTTATTTCAGCAAGTCAGAGAATTGAGGAACCTCAGAGGTTCAGGGTGAGAACCACACGGAGCTGCTCAGCTGCCTGCTGGAGCTTTGGGAGAAACAGGAATTATGTCCCAGCATCAGTCATGGGAAGGGAACCATGGAATTCTTTGGGTTGGAAAACATCCCCAAGCCCATCCATTGCAAGCACTGCCATGTCCCCAGGTGCCACATCCACAGGGGCTGGAATCCCTGCAGGGACGGGCACTCAGCCCTGCCCTGGGCAGCTGTGCCAGGGCTGGGAACCTTTCCATGGAGGAATATTCCCAAATATCCGCCCTGAGCTGCCCTGGCCCAGCCTGGGGCCGTTCCCTCTGCTCCTGTCCCTGTTCCCAGCCTCACCCCCTGGCTGTGCCCTCCTGTCTGGAGCTGTCCCCTGACCCTCCTGGGGACCTGCAGGTGCCAGGGCTGCTCCTGTGGGATCTCTCCCTGCCTGCCCTGAGGTTCTCAGCAAGATGGATCAGCCCATGGAAGCTCAGGGCCAGGACACAAAGGCAGCAGGAGGAGCAGGATCTCCCCTTTAGGGACCTGTCAGCCCCCTCAACCCAGAGCTAAACCAGCCTGCAGCAAATTCCAAGCTATGCCAGCCAAAAATCAGGGATATTTAGTCCCCAGTGCTCCCACTCACCTCTGACCACACATGGCCACCCTCTCTCCCACTCCTAATTCACTGAAGGACAACAAAAACCCAAACCCCCCTCTGGTTCCCCCTCGGTATCCTGGCAAGGATATCCTGCAGGAACGTGGCTGGTGCATCCCCTCATGGAACACCAGGAACAGCAGGGATTGGCACTCCTGGAAATGACAGCAGGTACTGAGCTGCCTCCGCTCAGCACAAAAGCCTGAGCCCAGCTCTTCCAGTGGGGATCAGAAGATCTCATTCTCTCACTTCCATTTCACTCCACCACTATAAAGGCTGAATTTACAAAACCCATTCTCTTTCAGCTGCTAATCAAGCTTTTCAGCACCAACCTTTTCTTCTTAGGAGGCATTAAAATACTTATTTTGGAGAAAATCTGTGTGTATCAGCATTCCCTCCACCAAAACCACCCTGTAAGCAGCTTAATGCAGGATACTGGAACAGCCACAAAGCTTCAGCTGATCTTAAGTTAGAGATATTTTCCTTCCAGTTTATGCCTGGAACAAACTTCTGACATGTTGGAGTATGAGGAATCATGTAAAAGGATCCCTAACACAGGTTATTAATCCCAAATTTAATATATATTCAAAATCTTTTTTTTTTTTTCTCTTTGTCTGTCCTGTATTCAAATCGCTTCTGCAAAAGTGAAGCAGCACTTTTGGTGAATTTAGTTTCACTTTCTGGCCTCCAGCCCTGCTTTCTGAAGGGCCTTCCTGTGCAACCCAACAAGTTCCAGAGCCACACTGGGCTTGGAGGGCTGTGCCTGTGGCTGATCCTCAGAATCACAAGCTTCTAGGATTGTTCCTGAGGGCAGGATGAGCTCTGTGCACCCTCAAAAAGCAGCACAATGTCTGCCACTGGCACAAAGGATGGCAAACAGGGCAAGAACCATCAGCCTGCCACCTTCCCATCCATACTTTGGTGATCTGCAGCTCCTGCAGGCCGCTGGCTGCCACCAGAGCTATGAGGAAATGCCATGCTAAGGAGAATTCCCACTCTGCTCCCTGTGGGTTTCCTAAATTCATGAAATCCTGGCATGCTTGGGGCAGGAAGGAACCCTAAATACCATCTGCCAGAGGCAGGGACACAAACCGAGCTGGAAACTGTATCCAGGACCTTAAATCACTCCAGGTATCAACTTTTTTAAATTATTACTGTTTCCCCATGCAGATGCAACAGTTGCCTGGGGATGAACTCACCCACAGGCGGACCAAACGCTGCCCCTGCCCCAAAAGAATAAGGGATTCACCTCCAAAAAGGCCAAGATGAACCCCCCGAGTGCAGAACTGGGATCTCAGCCACAGGAACCACATCCACAGGGAAAAGCCACAGGTGGGCAGCCCCACATCCCGGTGGGACCTCCCTGCAGGGACTGACCCAGCTCAGCCCCACAGGAAATTTGGGTTAATTCACGAAAAAATGGACAAAAACTCCAGCCAAACATCCCCAATGCTCTGATCCCCACAGCAAAGGCACCACTGTCTCTCCAGCTTTGTACAAGTGGGTTCGAAACCCGCATTTTTGGGATCAGACCTGTGAATCCCTCTGGAGATACAAAACCACCCAGGCAGGTTCTTAGAACTTCTAAGATTAGCTCAGGACGTGTTGTCCCAACAACAGGAAGAGTGCTCCATTAAAGGTTTGGTTTGGAAGGGAAAGAGAAAGCAATTTAAGGGGAAAACCCCATACATGCAGGAATTTCAAGGGGAGAAGCTCCATCTGTAAAATCCAAAATCTGGACACTCCCAGCTTGCCCTAGGAGCAACACCTGTCCCACGAATTGTACTTTTCCAAAGTATACTTTTCAAATTTCCATTTCCAACACATTTGACAACACTTTAGAGCAGCAAACCGCCCGAGATTGGGATCTGGGGATAATTTGGGGAAAACTTCAGGGAATATCCATTCATCAGTCCCCTCCTAAAAGGGAAAGAGCTGATCCTACTGGGACGGGCCAATCCAACCCCAGCAACCCAACCCTGCCATAAAGAGGCTTTTTTCCCATTTCCCCATTATTTCCCTATCATTATCATCTTACATCCCGCAACACAACTCCCATTATCCCCAACTAACCCCCCCACTCCCCGCAAATCCTGGGAATTCCACCAGAAAGCTCTCCCGGGCTGCCTTTTAAGCAATTCCCCTTTGTTTTAGGGATTACAAAAAAGATATTTAAAGGAAATAAAGCGCTGGTTTAGCATACGCGTTCCTATAAGAACCGGGAGGCGCCGCGCTCGGTCCCGCCCGCTCCCCTCAGGCGCCTTCAGCCCCCGGGACGGCCCCGAACGGGAGCGGGCGGCTCCCTGAGGGGAGCGGGCGGGACCGCCGGTGCCCGCGGGCCTCCGCTCCCCGCAACAAACTTGCGGCGCCGCGCAACAAGTTCCCGGGCGGGCCCCCGCCGCTCTCACCTCAGCCATGGTCGCTGGTAGTCCCGGACAGGGGTCACATCGCCGGCAAGCGCCGCCGGGTCCCGGGGGGAGCGGCGGGAGCAGCGGGGACGGGACCGGGAGCGGCGGCGGGGCGGGAGGGGCGTGGCCACGTTACGCACGACGTCACCGCGCACCGCGGGAAGCGGGCAGGGCGCGTGCGGCGGCTGTCAGTCAGGGGAGGCCACGCCCATTCGCGACTGTCACTCAACGGGAGGGCACGCCCACTCGTATGTAATATAGCGCTGTTCAACCTGTCAGTCAGGGCGGGGGACGCGCCCCCTTCCTGTCACTTGGGGGGATTGGCCACGCCCTCGCCTGTCACGCAACGCACAGGCAAGGCTGCATCTGTCACTCAAAGTCTAAGGCCACCTCCTTACACGTCAATCAAAGCACACACCGCTCCCCACCGCCTGCCGCTCAGCGCACAGGCCACGCCCCCCGTTTGTCACGACGCCACAGGCCCCGCCTGTCACTCAAACCGCAAGGCCACGCCCCCAGCCGGCCGAGGCGCGGCCGCCGCGGCCCCCTCATGCCCATATATGTCATTCGGCACAAGCCGCGCCCCCTCACGTGTCACCAAGGAACAAGCCCCGCCCCTCGCCTGGCAATCACCGGGAGGCCACGCCCCCTACGAGCTCATTCAATGCTCGGGCCCCGCCCCGGCCGGTGCTCGGTGCTGAAGCTCCCGCTCACCGCGGCCCCTCACGGCCCCCGAGTGCCCCCGGCCCCGCCCGCCGCCGCCACCGCCTCGGCGTCATCGCCCCGCTCCCCCTTCCCAGCCCGGCCGCGGCCGCCGTACTCACGCGGAGAGCCGCAGAGGCGCGGGGGGAGTCTCATCGGCCGTGAGGCGAACGGGGGGTCCTCGGGGAACGGGGGCTCTTGCTGGGCGTGAGGCTTTTGAGAGACACAATAACAGCTCCAGGTTACACACAACACCCGTAACACCACCCCGAATAAACAGAACAAAGATGCGGACTCGGCGGTCGTTCACCGTGTCCTCCGGGCAGCCCCGGTGCCTCACCTGCCCGGCTCAGCGCTGTCCCCGGGCCGGCGCGGGGCAGCGCCCGGCGCGCCCGTCGGGCATCGCGGCCGTGTCACAGCCAGGACACCGCGGCCTCGGCCGTGCCCCTGCAGAGCCGCGGCTCACGCGCGCCCGGCGCCTCCGCCCAGGAGCCGCATCCCCGACCCTCACACGGTCCCCGCGGGCGGTGCCGAAAGAGCCGGCGGGCGCGACTTTGCTGACTCAGGGGTGAATCCCCCGCGAGGGAGGCGCCGCAGCCCCGCGGGAAGGCCGAGCGGCGGGCGGGGCGCTGGTGCGGCGGGCGCGGGCAGCGCCGGTTCGGTGACACGGGGCGGGGGCGGGACCCGAACCGGGGCCGGGGACGGCCCGGGGCTGCGGCCGCGAGCACAGCGCGGCCCGCGCGCCGCACGCCGACCAATCGGCGCCGCCCTTGCTGGCGGCCAATCGGCGCGCCGCGTCTTGGGCGGCGTTGTCACGGTAACGGCGCGACGCCATGCAGGGGCCGCGGCCTCCGCGGTGAGTGGGAGCGGTCCGGCCTAAAACTGCAATGATATGGGAATTAAAAAGATTTAAAGCCCTAAAAATACCTCTGAATAGATGATAAATTATAGTACAGACCCAGTTATAACAGATCATTAATTATAATTAATGATGGGAAAAGTTCCTTTGGTATAAATGGATTACATCCCTTAAAATACTTAGTAATACATAAGCTATAATATAGAATTAATTATATTCTGTAATATTAAATTATATTTAATAAATTACATGTGTCCAAAATTCTTTATTATAAATGGTTTACATCCCTTAAAACAAAGGGTAGCATTTACTGAATTGTAATATGTAATAAATTATATTCTATAATAAGTCATAATAAATCAGTGGTAAAGGTCCTTTATTATAAATGGTTTAAATATTTAATGGGTAATAGATCATGAATTGTACTATATAATAAATTATATACTGTAATAAATACTATTCTATAATAAATTGCATTCTATAATAAATTACATTCTATTATATATTATAAGGCATAGGAAGTTATAACAAATAAATAGTCAAAAGCCCTATTTATAAATGGTCGAAATCCTTTACAATAATTGGTAATATGTAATTAATTATTATAAACAATAAATCATAACAAATGGCTGCACTCCTTTCTTATAAATGCTTAAGATCCCTTGAAATAATTATTAATATATCATAAATTATAATTCATAAGTAGCTGCAGTCCCACAATCTTGCATTATAAATTATTTACATCCCTTAAAATAATTGGTAATACATAAAAAATTGTAATACGTAACAAATTACATTCAATAATATGTCATAATACATAATAGTTTATGATAAATAAATTGTTACAAATATTTTACTTATTGCATTATTGTATTGATTATGAAGTGGTTTACATCCCTTAAAATAATTGGCAATATATAACTGATTATAAGAATCCTTTATTCTAAATGGTTAAAATCCTTTAAAATAATTTATATTTTATAATAAATTAAAATACATTAGAAATTGGAAGAATCCTTTCTTAGAAATAGCAATAAATGGTTAAAATTCTTTAAAATAATCGGTAATATATAAGTTATACTCTATAAGAAAGGGTAACAATCTTTTCCTATAAGTGGTTGCAATCCATTAACATAATTGGTAATATATAATCAATATAAGAATCCTTTATTATAAATTGTTAAAATCCTCTAAAATAATTGATAATAAATAATAAGTTATATAAGAAATTATGGAAATCCTTTCTTATACATAGTTTACATTCTTTAAAATATATAATATTAAATATATATATATTTGGTAATATATCATCAATTATAATCTATAATAAACTATAAGAATGCTTTACTATAAACTGTTGAAATCCTTTCTAATAACTGGCAATGTGTAATAATTGATAAAAGAAATAGTAGAATCCTTTATTGTAATAAGTAGAAATCCCTAAAAATAATTGGTAATTATAAGTAATTTTTTAAAATAAGTTTTATTATATAAAAAATTATAAAAATCTTTTCTTATAAATGGTTTACATCCTTTAAAATATTAGGTAATATATAATAAATTATAATATTTCAGAAATGGTCAAAATCCTTTCTTATAAATGGTTTACATCCTTTAAAATATTAGGTAATATATAATCAATTATAATATTTAAGAAATGGCAAAAATACTTTCTTATAAAAAGTTTACATACTTTAAAATATTACGTTATATATAATGTATTATAGTATTAGAGAAATGGTACAAATCCTTTAATAGAAATGGTTAAAGTTTGTTAAAATCCTTTAAAATAGTTGGTAATTATAATATAATTATTAAAAATAAGTTACATTATATAAGAAATTGTAAAAATCCTTTTTTATAAATGGTTTGCATCCTTTAAAATATAGGCAATATAAATTTAAAATAAATATATTAATACAAAGATATAAATTTTCGGTAATATATAATTATAATACTTAGGAAATTGTAAAAATCCTTTATTATAGATGCTTTGAATCCTTTATAATAGCGGGTAACAATTTGATATTTATCAATGAGTGTTCCCGTGCGTTGTTTGCAGGGCGTGGCCGGGAGCCAGCGGAGCCCCGAGCCCCCGCAGAGCCTCCACGGCCTCCTCGGGCGCTTCCCTGGGCAAAGAGCCCCGGGCCCGGCTCCTCGGGGGCAGCCAGGGAGCCCCACAGGTGAGGGGAGAGCCCAAACACACCTGGGGGAAGGACCATGGAGCCCTGCAAGGGTTGGGTTGGGAAAGGCGGGAAGAGCCCCAAATCCACGTGCAGGAACGATCTCAGAAACCATGGAATGGTTGGGTTGGACACCCTTGGGAAAAGCCCCAAATCCACCTGGGGGAAGAACCAAAAAGCCCTGGAAAGGTTGGGCTGGGAAAGGCAGGAAGAACCCCAAATCCACCTGGGGGAAGGCCTGGAATGGTTGGGTTGGGAAAGGCAGGAAAAGCCCCAAATCCATGTGCAGGAACGATCTCAGAAACCTTGGAATGGTTGGGTTGGAAAAGGTGGGAAGAGCCCCAAATCCACGTGCAGGAACAATCTCAGAAACCCTGCAATGGTTGGGTTGGGAAAGGTGCAAAGAGCCCCAAATCCACGTGCAGGAACGATCTCAGAAACCCTGGAATGGTTGGGTTGGAAAGATAGGAAAAGCTCCAAATCCACCTGTGGGAATGATCTCAGAAACCCTGGAATGGTTGGGTTGGGTCCTTCTAGGAAAGGTGGGAAGAGCCCTAAATCCACCTGGGGGAAGGCCTGGAATGGTTGGGTTGGGGAAAGTGGGGAGAACCCAAATCCACCTGTGGGAATGATCTCAGAAACCCTGGAATGGTTGGGTTGGAAAAGGTGGGAAGAGCCCCAAATCTACCTGCAGGAACAATCTCAGAAACCCTGCAATGGTTGGGTTGGGAAAGGTGCAAAGAGCCCCAAATCCTCGTGCAGGAACGATCTCAGAAACCCGGGAATGGTGGGGTTGGGAAAGGCAGGAAGAGCCCCAAATCCACCTGTGGGAATGATCTCAGAAACCCTGCAATGGTTGGGTTGGGAAAGGCGGGAAGAGGCCCAAATCCATGTGCAGGAATGATCTCAGAAACCCTGCAATGGTTGGGTTGGACAGCCTTGGGAAAAGCCCCAAATCCACCTGGGGGAAGAACCAAAAAGCCCTGGAATGGTTGGGTTGGAAAAGGTGGGAAAAGCCCCAAATCCACCTGTGGGAATGATCTCAGAAACCATGGAATGGTTGGGTTGGACAGCCTTGGGAAAAGCCCCAAATCCACCTGTGGGAAGAACCCAGAAACCCTGCAATGGTTGGGTTGGAAAGGGTGGGAAGAGGCCCAAGTCCACCTGGGGGAAGGCCTGGAATGGTTGGGTTGGGAAAGGTGAGGAGAGCCCCAAATCCACGTGCAGGAACAATCTCAGAAACCCTGGAATGGTTGGGTTGGAAAAGGTGCAAAGAGCCCCAAATCCACCTGGGGGAAGGCCTGGAATGGTTGGGTTGGGAAAAGGCAGGAAAAGCCCCAAATCCACCTGTGGGAATGATCTCAGAAACCCTGGAATGGTTGGGTTGGGGAAGGTGAGGAGAGCCCCAAATCCACGTGAAGGAACGATCTCAGAAACCCTGCAATGGTTGGGTTGGACACCCTTGGGAAAAGCCCCAAATCCACCTGGGGGAAGGCCTGGAATGGTTGGGTTGGGGAAGCTAGGAGAAGCCCCAAATCCACCTGTGAGAATGATCTCAGAAACCCTGGAATGGTTGGGTTGGACACCCTTGGGAAAAGCCCCAAATCCACTTGTGGGAAGAACCCAAGAGCCCTGGAATGGTTGGGTTGGAAAAGGTGGGAAGAGCCCCAAATCCACGTGCAGGAACGATCTCAGAAAACCTGGAATGGTTGGGTTGGGAAAGGTGGGAAAAGCCCCAAATCCACCTGTGGGAAAGATCTCAGAAACCTGGGAATGGTTGGTTTGGGGAAGGTGGGGAGAACCCAAATCCACCTGCTGGAAGAACCAAAAAGCCCTGCAATGGTTGGGTTGGGAAAGGTGCAAAGAGCCCCAAATCCACCTGTGGGAATGATCTCAGAAACCCTGGAATAGTTGGGTTGGGAAAGGCAGGAAAAGCCCCAAATCCACCTGTGGGAATGATCTCAGAAACCCTGGAATAGTTGGGTTGGGAAAGGCAGGAAAAGCCCCAAATCCACCTGTGGGAATGATCTCAGAAACCCTGGAATAATTGGGTTGGACACCCTTGGGAAAAGCCCCAAATCCACCTGTGGGAATGATCTCAGAAACCCTGGAATGGTTGGGTTGGGAAAGGCAGGAAAAGCCCCAAATCCACCTGCGGGAATGATCTCAGAAACCCTGGAATGGTTGGGTTGGGAAAGGCGGGAAGAGCCCCAAAATCCACGTGCAGGAACGATCTCAGAAACCCTGGAATGGTTGGGTTGGACACCCTTGGAAAAAGCCTCAAATCCACCTGGGGAAGAACCAAAAAGCCCTGGAATGGTTGGGTTGGAAAAGGTGGGAAGAGGCCTAAATGCACGTGCAGGAACGATCTCAGAAACCCTGGAATGGTTGGACTGGGAAAGGTGGGAAGAGCCCCAAATCCACGTGCAGGAATGATCTCAGAAACCCTGGAATAATTGGGTTGGACAGCCTTGGGAAAAGCCCCAAATCCACCTGGGGGAAGGCCTGGAATGATTGGATTGGACACCCTTGGGAAAGGTGGGAAAAGCCCAAAAACCATCTGCAGGAAGAATCAAAAAGCCCTGGAATGGTTGGGCTGGGAAAGGTGGGAAGAGCCCAAACCCACCTGAGGGAAGGCCTGGAATGGCTGGGTTGGGTGCTTCTAGGAAAGGTGGGAAGAGCCCTAAATCCACCTGTGAGAAGAACCCAAGAGCCCTGGAATGGTTGGACTGGGAAAGGTGGGAAGAGGCCCAAATCCATGTGCAGGAACGATCTCAGAAACCCTGCAATGGTTGGGTTGGGAAAGGTGGGAAGAGCCCCAAAATCCACCTGTGGGAATGATCTCAGAAACCCTGGAATAGTTGGGTTGGGAAAGGCGGGAAGAGGCCCAAATCCACGTGCAGGAACAATCTCAGAAACTTTGCAATGCTTGGGTTGGACACCCTTGGGAAAAGCCCCAAATCCACCTGGGGGTAGGCCTGGAATGGTTGGCTTGGGGAAACTGGGAAGAACCCAAATCCACCTGTGGGAATGATCTCAGAAACCCTGGAATGGTTGGGTTGGACACCCTTGGGAAAAGCCCCAAATCCACCTGGGGGAAGAACCCAAGAGCCCTGGAATGGCTGGGTTGGAAAAGGCGGGAAGAGCCCCAAATCCACGTGCAGGAACGATCTCAGAAACCCTGGAATGGTTGGGTTGGGAAAAGTGGGAAGAGCCCCAAATCCATGTGCAGGAAGGATCTTAGAAACCCGGAATGGTTGGGTTGGGAAAGGTGGGAAAAGCCCCAAATCCACGTGCAGGAAGGATCTCAGAAACCCTGGAATGGTTGGGTTGGAAAAGGCGGGAAGAGGCCCAAATCCATGTGCAGGAAGGATCTCAGAAACCCTGGAATGGTTGGGTTGGGAAAGGTGGAAAAAGTGGGAAAAGCCCAAAATCTGTCTGTAGGAAGAACCAAAAAGCCCTGGGACGGTTGGGCTGGGAAAGGTGGGAAGAACCTCAGAAACCCTGGAATGGTTGGGTTGGGAAAAGTGGGAAGAGCCCCAAATCCACGTGCAGGAAGGACCTCAGAAACCCTGGAATTATTGGATTGGGAAAGGTGGGAAGGCCTGGAAGGGCTGGGTTGCCCCTCCAAGCCCAGTGACAGGAGTGGCTTTTCCCAAAAAATCCCAAAAATCTGGGGCTGGTCCTGCAGGAAGGCAGGAATTCAAACCCCTTCCAGGGAAATGATCCAATGAAAATTATTCCAATTTTTCTCCAGGTTTTTGATGAGGAAGGGAAGAATGTGACACCCCAACCCCTCTTCCAGCCAGACCCAAATGCTGCCAGGCAAGAAAAGTTTTATTTAAAAAAAATAAAGCATTATAAGTACTTTTTTTAAAGTAAAGTATTTTATCTGTAAGTGCAGACAGGCTTCTATGCAAAATTATAAAATATAGAAATGAAAATATCGAATTAAGATATTAAAAATACCAGTTCAACTATCAAAATATGTTTAACATAATAAAAATTCTCTGCTTTAATAATATTTAAGCAAGTTAGCTCTGTGTGGTTCTGTGCATCCATCTCCAAAAATGCTCTTGAACAAAACTTGGAGTTAAAACTCCTGAATTATTTTTCCCTACACTTTCATTTACAAACTTCCAGCACAGAGGGGAAAAAAGTCAAAGACTTTGGGCTGACCAACGCAATTAAGTCATGCAAAGAAGGGAGATAATTATTGGTGTTTTAAATGAAAAATCCTGAGCCACAGCATGATCAAAATCAAGGAATAATTGTAATTTTCTGCCATGTTTCCCAGGCTGGCTGTTCCAAAGGACAATCCCAGGGCTTGGGATAGCAACCAGCATCAAATGGCTATAAAAAATAACTTTAAAATTACAATTAAAATACTAATAATTAAAGATAGATACTAATAATATTTAAATATAAACACTTATAATTAAAACACTAATAATTAAAGATATATACTAATAATATTTAAATATAAGCATTAATCATTAAAACACTAATAATTAAATATAGATACTAATAATATTTAAATAGAAATACTAATAATTAGAACACTAATAATTAAATATAGATACTAATAATATTTAAATATAAATACTAACAATTAAACACTAATAATTAAATATCGATACTAGTAATATTTAAATAGAAACACTAATCATTAAAACACTAATAATTAAATATAGACACTAATAATATTAAAATATAAGCACTAACAATTAAAATACTAATAATTAAATATAGACACTAATAATATTTAAATAGAAACACTAATCATTAAAACACTAATAATTAAATATAGATACTAATAATATTTAAATACAAATACTAACAATTAAAGCACTAATAATTAAATATAGATACTAATAATATTTAAATACAAGCACTAACAATTAAAACACTAATAATTAAATATCGATACTAATAATATTTAAATATAAGCACTAACAATTAAAATACTAATAATTAAAAATAGATACTAATAATATTTAAATACACATACTAATCATTAAAACACTAATAATTAAATATAGATATTAATAATATTTAAATACAAATATTAATAATATTTAAATATAAACACTAACAATTAAAATACTAATAATTAAATATAAATACTAATAATATTTAAATAGAAATACTAATAATAAAACCACTAATCATTAAATATAGATACTAATAATATTTAAATATAAGTACTAACAATTAAAATACTAATAATTAAATATAGATACGAATAATATTTAAATACAAATACTAATAATGTTTCAATATAAGCACTAACAATTAAAACACTAATCATTAAATATAGATACTAATAATATTTAAATACGAATACTAATAATTAAAGCACTAATAATTAAATATAGATACTAATAATATTTAAATATAAATACTAACAATTAAAACACTAATAATTAAATATAGATACTAATAATATTTAAATAGAAACACTAATCATTAAAACACCAATAAGTAAATATAGATACTAATGATATTTAAATATAAACACTAAGAACTAAAATACTAATAATTAAATAGAGATACTAATAATATTTAAATACAAATACCAATAATTAATAATTATAGATACTAATAATATTTAAATATAAATACTAATAATTAAAATACTAATAATTAAATATAGATATTATTAATATTTAAATACAAATACTAATAATATTTAAATATAAACACTAACAATTAAAATACTAATAATTAAATATAGATACTAATAATATTTAAATACAAATACTAATAATTAAAACACTAATCATTAAATATAGATACTAATAATATTTAAATACAAATACTAATAATAAAAACACTAATAAATATAGATACTAATAATATTTAAATAAAAATACTAATAATATTTAAATATAAGCACTAACAATTAAAATACTAATAATTAAATAGAGATACTAATAATATTTAAATACAAATACCAATAATTAATAATTATAGATACTAATAATATTTAAATACAAATACTAATCATTATAATAGTAATAATTAAATATAGATACTAATAATATTTAAATAAAAATACTAAAAATTAAAAATACTTATAATTACTTCAAAGTACCTCCAGCAAATGATGAATTTTTTCAGTTTTTTGGGACAATTTCTGCTTGTTTCTCCTCCCTGAAGGCCACATGGCAGCAGCCTGTGGGCATCACCCCAGGACACAGCACCAGCCAAGCCGGGCCTGGATGAGACAGAACCTGAGGAAGAGGCAGATTTGAGCTTGTCTGGTAAAGAGCACCCCCAATAATTGGACATTTCCCATGTGAAATTCTGTATTCTGGGATTTGGCCATTTCCCATGTGACATTCTGGGATTTGGCCATTTCCCATGTGAAATTCTGGGATTTGGCCATTTCCCATATGAAATTCTGCATTCTGGGATTTGGCCATTTCCCATGTGCAATCCTGTATTCTGGGATTTGGCCATTTCCCATGTGACATTCTGGGATTTGGCCATTTCCCATGTGAAACTCTGCATTCTGGGATTTGGCCATTTCCCATGTGACATTCTGGGATTTGGCCATTTCCCATGTGCCATTCTGCATTCTGGGATTTGGCCATTTCCCATGTGGAATTCTGCATTCTGGGATTTGGCCATTTCCCATGTGCAATTCTGCATTCTGGGATTTGGCCATTTCCCATGTGCAATTCTGTATTCTGGGATTTGGCCATTTCCCATGTGCCATTCTGGGATTTGGCCATTTCCCATGTGCAATTCTGGGATTTGGCCATTTCCCATGTGACATTCTGGGATTTGGCCATTTCCCATGTGCAATTCTGCATTCTGGGATTTGGCCATTTCCTATGTGAAATTCTGCATTCTGGGATTTGGCCATTTCCCATGTGCAATTCTGCATTCTGGGATTTGGCCATTTCCCATGTCCAATTCTGCATTCTGGGATTTGGCCATTTCCTATGTGAAATTCTGCATTCTGGGATTTGGCCATTTCCCATGTGCCATTCTGCATTCTGGGATTTGGCCATTTCCCATGTGCAATTCTGCATTCTGGGATTTGGCCATTTCCCATGTGCAATTCTGCATTCTGGGATTTGGCCATTTCCCATGGGACATTCTGGGATTTGGCCATTTCCCATGTGCAATTCTGCATTCTGGGATTTGGCCATTTCCCATGTGACATTCTGGGATTTGGCCATTTCCCATGTGACATTCTGGGATTCGTTGGGTTCCCAGCATTATTTCCCCATTCATTTGGAGCAGCCACGGTGCTGTTTGTGCTCTGGCCCCCAGCAGAGCAGGATGAGGAGGATGAGGAGGAGGAGGAGGAGGAAGCAGCGCTGACAGAGGCAGAGCTGGCGCAGGTGGTGGAGGTGCTGCTGACCGAGACCGACACGCGCTGGATGCTGGACCTGCCCACGGCCCTCGTGTCCACCGAGGCAGAGGAGGCTGCCAGGGTGCTGTAAGTCACAAATGGCACTGCAAGTATTAAACCTGATTTTATACGTGTCATGGTAAAATAGCTTTGCTATATATATATCTATTTCATATATATTATATATAATAAATATATAATATATTATGTATGTTATATAATGTTTATATATATTTATAGAAATATTATATATATTATATAATGTTTATATATAAATATAAATATTAAATATATTTTACACATGTAGTGTTAAAAGAACTTTGCTATAAATATATCTATTTCATATATATTTATATAAATATAATATATATATAATATATTATATATATTATATAACGTTTACATATAAATGTAAATATTAAATCTATTTTATACATGAAGTGGTAAAGTAACATTGCGATACATATATAGTTTTTATTTACCTATATATGTTGCTATATATATTATATATGTGTTAGATTTCTATATATATAGCTAATATTTAAATATATTTTATTCATGTAGTGTTAAAAGAAATTTGCCATAAATATCTATTTCATATATATTATATATAATAAATATAATATATATTTATTATGTAATGTTTATATATAAATATAAATATTAAATATATTTTACACATGTAGTGTTAAAAGAACTTTGCTATAAATGTATAGTTTTCTTTATATATAATATATTATATGTATTATATTTATATATATTGCTAATATTAAAATAGATTTTATACATGAAGTGGTAAAGGAAATTTGCGATACATATATAGTTTTTATTTACCTATATATGTTGCTACATATATTATATATGTGTTATATTTCTATATATATAGCTAATATTTAAATATATTTTATACATGTAGTGTTAAAAGAACTTTGCTATAAATATCTATTTCATATATATTATATATAATAAATATAATATATATTATATTTATTATATAATGTTCATATATAAATATAAATATTAAATCTATTTTACACATGTAGTGTTAAAAGAACTTTGCTATAAATACATATTTTTATTTATATATATTGCTATATATATTATATGTATTATATTTATATATATATTGCCAATATTAAAATAGATTTCATACATGTAGGGTTAAAATAACTTTGCTTAAATATATAGTTTTTATTTATATATATTGCTATATATATTATTTGTATATATAATGCAAATATTAAAATAGTTTTCATACATGTAGGGTTAAAATAACTTTGCTTAAATATATAGTTTTTATTTATATTGCACTGCTATATATATTATATATTTTATATATTGCTATATATAATATATAACATGTATTTTACACATTATATTTTATATATTATATTTATATATTTATATTTATATATTTATATATTTTATATAATATATAATTTAATATATAATTTATTATAATTATATATTATATATTATATATATAATTATTTATTATATATATTTATATATATTTTAATATTTTAATATGCTTTTACATATTGATATATGTATTATATATATTGCTACAAAGATTCAGTAATTTTAAATTTTATTTTCTTTTTATCATTTTTCTTTTCTTTTTATTTTATGTTAATTAAGCTTAAACATAGTAGTGAAATAACATCCAATGAACACTTAATGAAGACACCTACTACAAATATACCAACTATCAGCACTCCCTGTCTAAAGGCAGTGTGGACCAGGACCTAAACTAAATAAACGAATAAAATAAAGAAATAAAAACATTTAAAATAAAGAAATAATATAAATATTATAATTTAAAAACCTAAAATCACAACCAAAAAATACAGACGCTATATAAAAGTAGAACTGAAGAGAAGCCATGCTAAATAATTCTTAGAATATTAATAGTTTAAAGAAAAAGTTTACTCGACATGATTATTTATGAATATGCAACAAGCTAATGTAAGAGAAAAAATATTTAAAAGGTATCTCCAAAAATAAGTGTGCGCTTGGCTAATCTTTATGTTCTTTACCTCCTGTTATCCTTTATGAAACTTTTAAAATTTTCACAAGAAAATAAACGTGTTTTTCCCAGCTGGCACCCATTTCCTACAGCTCCCTGTTGTGGGTGAAATTCTTCCTCCCTTCCACTGAAAATCCATGGCAGCTTAGGAGAATGCAGGGCTGGAGGAGGGCGATAATTTGATTTTTCAGGAGAGCAGTCAGACATTCCAAAGTGCTGCATTGATTCTTGTGGGTGCCTTCTAATTATTCATTAATTAACAAGAGTTGAAGGTAGCAGAGAGCTCCCCTTGGTCCTCCCTGAGCCACCAGGGCTTTGTGGGAGAAGTTCCCTTTTTGTCTCCTGCCTTTCACTGCCAGGTGTGAGAGCTCTGCATCCCCCAAAAAGCTGGGAAAGGGAATTTTGCTTTTTCTGGGCTCTGTTCTGCACAGGCCATTCCTGTTTTAGAGCAGCATCACAAAGATCAGAACGAGCTGCTGAATAATACAAAGGCTGAAATTCCTTTATCCAACAATCCAAAAGCAGGACATGGGGGACATGGAAAAGCCTCTCCTGATCCTCTCCTTGTTCCATATTGAAGTTGGAGGGGAGACAACCCACCTTGCATTGGTCAGCATCAACTCCCATTTATTAATCAATCAATCACCTTTTATAACAGTGTTAATCAAGTTCATGCTTATTGCAAAATCTGAGCTCACAATAGGCCAGAGATAACACACCAACCCCTCCTTATGTTTCCAATACCAAGATTTGGGTTCTCAAAATTATTCTTGCTTTCCCAAAACAGCCAAAGGTAGAACATCCACTTGTTATGAGAAAGCTGCCTGAGAACTCTGATGTGCAAGGCTCTCAAGGCCTTCATGTTTGTCACTTTTACCTGTAATTAAAAATAATCTGAGAACCTCTGCTGTTTACAGAAGCAGGCTGTGAGAACCTGCTCCTCACAGCTGCCTTCTGAGCCATCCCTGAAAAAATCTCCAACAGTTCCAGACCCTGAGAATTCCAGGCAGGATTTCCCAGGGACTCACCAGGCACTGCTTCCTTCGTTTCCCAGGGAGAGGAACAAGATTTACACGGAGCTTTGTGAGGCTAAAATTGACAGTGAGTACTTTGAAGAAAAAATCGTGCAAACCTTCTCTGGAGCTGCCAAAACCAAGGAGGTGCAGTGTGAGCCCATCACCGTGGCAGAGAAAGGTAAACCTGGGGCTGGAATTTTTACTGGGAACTGGAATTTTTACTGGTAAACCTGGGACTGACAAAAGGGAATTTTTATTTCCATCTCTGAGCAAACGTTCCCTCAATTTCCACTTGCAGAGCTCCGAGTGCAGGCAGGACACTGTGGGTTGTGGTGGCCTTTTCTGCCCCTCGTAAATCTTGAATTTAGTGCTGGAACACTGAATCCATTGCAATAAAATTGTTGTTAACACTCCCAGAGAATGTTATTGTTGTGTGTAAGAGGCTAAAGAAATCACAGGGAATGCTGTTCCAAACACTTTTCCTTTGTGTTAGTGTATGTAAAACCCCAAAAGTAGATAATAATCTGTTTTGAAAAGCTTTTTTGAAAAGCTATTTGCCACTTGTTTTGTGGCATCAGCAGGGCTCATTCCAGCCCCTCAGCACATCAAGGCAAAAACCCTGATGGAGGTGCAGCATCACACAACAGGAGGAGCTTTAAAATAATCTGCTTTAAATGATTCTTATTAAGCCCAGGCAACCTTTTCTGTCAATTTGTAAAAGGTGGCAATTAAAAGCTGAAATTCAAATATTAAATGAAAAATAGCAGTTCAAATATCAAGATCTATGGAAGCAGAGGTGGTTCCAAAGCCCAGCCCAGCAGCTGGGGTGTAGGAAGCTCCCTGCAATAATGTAAAAGAAGAAGATAACAATGCAAAAGCAGAGCCCTGTGTGACAGGGAATTCATTGCCAGGGGTGGTGGTGACTCCCTGGGATCTGGACCATCCCCTGGATGCCCCAGGAGCAGAACCTGCAGAGACAGAAGGAGCCAGAACCCCAGCAGGGACAAGCAGCACATCTCTCACAGCTGGGGCTGTCCCTTCTGCCACAGGTAACATTTCCCATTCCTGCCCTTCCTCATCCTCCTAAACCAGGCACATCCCTGGGATCCGTGGGGAAAACTTCCTGGAAAACTCTGCCTGCAACCTGCAAGAGAGTTTGCTGAAAAATCTCAGGCAGGGCTGCGCTTGTCTGCACACTGCCATCAGAAATCATCTTAAATAAAGAGAAATACCCAGGGACAGGGTTGGCTGGTACTCACTTTAAAAAGTAGAAGCAAAACACCATTTGTAAGAAATTCCAGAGGTAGCTGAAAAAGATAAGTAAATTATAATAACAAAAAATTTTAAGATGATAAAATGATAAGAAAAGAAAATTACAGGAAGAAAAAATTCACAATGAAAATATTTCTTTTAATTCTCTGCTTTTTGCAGTGGAGGAAAATTCTTATCTCTTGTTCTTTCTGTGTCAAGTTTTATCATGCTCAAAGCATTTGTATGCCATTTATCTGTTATCAGAAAAATGTTATGTTTCTGTTGGGCTCCACGATCCTTGTGGGTCCATTCCAGCCTGGAATATGCCAGGATTCTGTAATTCAGCTTCTTCCATCCCCCTTGCAGACAGTGCTGCCCCTGCCAGGAGCCCCGGGGAGCAGGAATGCCCCTCAGGAGCAATCCTGACCTCAGCAAAGCTGCAGCAGGATTTAGTTGTCATGGAGAGGATTCTCATGGAGAACATTTTCCAGCCCCAGCTCGCGGTCTATCGGCAGATTCCCGTCCTCATAGGTTTGTCCTTTGCTCAGTACCCTCTTTCCAGCCAGAAACTCCTCATTTTCCACAGAAATTCCTCACTTTTGCCTGGGTAGGTAAACCCACCTGCAGCAGACCTGCCTCACTCCAGCCCAAGTCCAGCTGTCTGTCCCCAGCCAATTTTAGCCACAGTTTTAGAAGTTAGGATGTCTTAATTCCTTTCCTTTCCTTTCCTTTCCTTTCCTTTCCTTTCCTTTCCTTTCCTTTCCTTTCCTTTCCTTTCCTTTCCTTTCCTTTCCTTTCCTTTCCTTTCCTTTCCTTTCCTTTCCTTTCCTTTCCTTTCCTTTCCTTTCCTTTCCTTTCCTTTCCTTTCCTTTCCTTTCCTTTCCTTTCCTTTCCTTTCCTTTCCTTTCCTTGAAATTTCCTTGAAATTTCCTTGAAATTTCCTTGAAATTTCCTTTCCTTGAAATTTCCTTTCCTTTCCTTGAAATTTCCTTTCCTTTCCTTTCCTTGAAATTTCCTTTCCTTTCCTTGAAATTTCCTTTCCTTGAAATTTCCTTTCCTTGAAATTTCCTTTCCTTTCCTTGAAATTTCCTTTCCTTTCCTTGAAATTTCCTTTCCTTTCCTTGAAATTTCCTTGAAATTTCCTTGAAATTTCCTTTCCTTGAAATTTCCTTTCCTTGAAATTTCCTTTCCTTGAAATTTCCTTGAAATTTCCTTTCCTTGAAATTTCCTTGAAATTTCCTTTCCTTTCCTTGAAATTTCCTTTCCTTGAAATTTCCTTTCCTTTCTCCTTCCCTTTTCCCTTTTCCCTTTTCCCTTCCCCCTGCAAAATATTTGCTGAAAGGGCAAATTTTTCTTCTGGTGTGAATAATTGGGAGTGAGATATAACCTATAATAATATAGGTTATATATAATAGTACAGCTTAAATAATATGGGTTATATTTAATAATATAGGTTATATTACATAGGTTATATGTATATAAATATAAAATAATATATAAATATAAAATAATATGTAAAAATAAATATTGATTATAATAAATATAAATATCAATATATGTATGCAATTATACCTATAATGAGGTAAATGAAATATTTCCACTCAGATTCTGCATCTGTGCATTTCAGAACCTGTTGTCACCTCAGACACCGAGGGGGAAGAAGACGAAGAGGAGGAGGAGGAGGAGGATGAGGATGAGGATGAGGAGGAAGCAGCAGAGGCAGCTGAAGGCCCAGCAGAGGAGGCAGGCCCCAGGCTGGAGCTGCTGTGGTCCTACAGGTGTGATTTAACCAGGGCCCACAGCGTGAGCAGCATGTCTTGGAACAAAGCAAACCCTGTGAGTGCACAAACCCTCCTGAGCTGATATTTGAGCTGATTTTTAGATATTTGGCCACAAACTGGGACAGGCAGCTGGGGCTGGCAATAAATCCTGATCCAATCCCTCACTCTCACTGCTTTAACCCACAGGCTTCCCTCACATCACAGCTTTCCTTGGCCCAGAATTTCATTAATTGCTCCAGTTTACCCTGAGCAGCAATGTTCGTAGACTTGGGCTGTTCTAAAATTGAAATTTAACCCCTGCTGCTAAACTTGGTTATCATTGATGGAGTTTGTTTGTGGTAGTTTAGACACCACGTCTTTGTCTCTAACAGGAACCTCCCAAAAGAGCAGAATTCCTCAAAATTTAAGGGTAAGATGCACAATAACAGCATAGAAGGCAAAGCTTCCTAAATCATGTAAAAGTCATGTTTTCTCAACTCACTTTTTAACAAAAATAATGAATGGAAGAGAGGCAAAAAGCAGCTGAGGATGAGAAACAGAAACCCAGTGAGGGGGGAAAAAAAGAGAGAAAACAAAGCTTTTCATGCTTTTAGTGCACCAAATCTCCAGATATTAAAAAGTTAGACACATTTAGAGACTTCAGTCTTAGAATACAGGGCAAACAATCAGCTACTTTTAAAATGTGAGTTCCACAAACTACTCATTGAGTGCAAGAAAAGAAAAATTACTGGAGCTGAAGGCTGCTGGTTTTTACTTGTGCCTATGGAAAGGAATGAAGGGAATTCACTGGACTGGGGAAAGCTAAAAGCCAGGAGTCTGAGGTGCTCTGACAGCTGACCCTGAAGGGGAAAATGAAAAGCACTCTATTAAATAATGCACAGTAAAATATGATTATAGAGCAATGTATCTCGTGCACGGGAGAGAAGCTTTGTTATTGCAGACACAAAGGAGCTTTGGAAATGCCCTGCTGGGCTCCAGGTGGATCTGGGGCCCTGCTGTTGCTCTGTGCTTGCAGGATCTGCTGGCTGTGGGCTACAGGGAGTTTGTTTCTCGGGGTAAGAAGAAAGGCCTGGTTTGCTGCTGGTCACTGAAGAACCCCATGGTAACGAGCCCTTTTGTTGTTTGCTTTCCCTGCAATCTGCTTTTCTCTGGGCAATTTCTGCTGTATTTCCCTTTTTTAGCGACAGTTATTTACTCGAACTTCTCACAACCCTGTCAGTAAGAGAGGAAATTTCATAGATGTGACATTTACACCTCTGCAGATCCGTCTGAGAAAGGATCCTTTAAAACCAACCATTAAAAAAATGGTTTTTAAATCCATTTAAAACCAATCATTAAAACCAGCCATTTAAAAAAATAATTCAGAAATCTCACTTACAAAGCGTCCCCAAAGTAAAAAAAAATCTGATTGCCATAAATTACAACATTCCAGTTTGATTTCTACTACGAACTTCTCTTGGCCAAAATTCTATTAGACTAATTTAGACTGGGCAGAGTAAAATCTTTGATATATCATTACCACACCAAAAACTCTCATGATTCCCTGCTGCCACCACAGATATTTTTATGTGTTTGGTTTAGAGTAGCCTTGCCACACCAAATACTCTCATGATTCTCTGCTGCTACTATAGATATTTCTATATATTTGGTTTGGAGTAGCCTTGCCACACCATGATTCCCTGCTGCCACCACAGATATTTTTATATATTTGGTTCAGAGTTGCCTTGCCACACCAAATACTCTCATGATTCCCTGCTGTCACCATAGATATTTTTATATATTTGGTTCAGAGTTGCCTTGCCATACCAAATATTTTCATGATTCCCTGCTGCCTCCACATACATTTTTAGATATTTGGTTTAGAGTAGCCTTGCCACACCAAATACTCTGATGATTCCCTGCTGCCGCCATAGATATTTTTATGTGTTTGGTTTAGAGTAGCCTTGCCACACCAAATACTCTCATGATTCCCTGCTGCCATAGATATTTTTATATATTTGGTTTAGAGTAGCCTTGCCGTACCAAATACTTTCATTATTCCCTGCTGCCATAGATATTTTTATATATTTGAAGTAGCCTTGCCACACCAAATACTCTCATGATTCCATGCTGCCACCATAGATATTTTTATGAATTTGATGATTCCCTGCTGCTACCACAGATATTTTTATATATTTGGTTCAGAGTTGCCTTGCCACACCAAATACTCTCATGATTCCCTGCTGCCAACATAGATATTTTTATATATTTGGTTTGGAGTAGCCTTGCCACACCATGATTCCCTGCTGCCTCCACATATATTTTTATATATTTGGTTTAGAGTAGCCTTGCCACACCAAATACTCTCATGATTCCCTGCTGCCACCATAGATATTTTTATGAATTTGGTTTGGAGTAGCCTCACCTAACTGATTTTCCAGTGTCATATTTCTGCGCAGTCTTTATCTTTTTCCTAGTTTTATCAGTTGTAGCAAGAAACCCATGGCCCTAGGGAATAGAGAACCATTTCTGCTCGCTGTGGGCACCGTCCCTGGCCTTTGTGAGTCTCAGCCCGGCTCAGGGCTCGCTGTGCTCTCTCGTGGCAGTGGCCAGAGCGCATTTTCCGCTGCGAGCACGGCGTCACCGCTGTGGATTTCTGCCGGGCCCGGCCCCACCTGCTGGCCGTGGGGACAGCCAGTGGCCGCGTGGCCGTCTACGACGTGCGCAGCCGCCACGACACCGCGCTGCTGGACAGCAGGTCAGGGGTATCCTCCTCCTCCTCATCCTCATCCTCATCCTCATCCTCATCCTCCCCTGAGCCGGCAGGGCTGGGACAGGGCAGCAGGGACCCTAAGGCGTGGAGAGTTTTATTAATAGTTGGTTAGCTGAGAAAGGCCATGCTGACATATTGCCGCTGGTTAAGCTGAGAGAGGGAAATCAGCAGTCAGCAAGCTGAAAGGAGATGTCAGCAATTAGCAATCAGTGGCCTTGCTGCAGCATGAGGAGAGGGAGTAGAGATTAGTCCTGAATATCTCCTAAGAATATGTAGAAAGTATCAAAAGTAGGACCATAGGAATGTAAAAGTAGGTGTAACTGCTGATATGTAACTAACCAATCCTGAGCTCAACTTTTGCAATATGCATGAAGTTCATTACAAACAGTATTTAACCCGCCGTGCTGATCAATAAAATCGGGCCTGTGATGATCAATTGATGTCCTGGTCTCCTTCCTTCGACACTAAGGGACTGCAGCTATGCGCCCCATCAATTATAGATTCATTAATAAATAGTTCATATTCTGGGACAGCCCAGCCCTGGGTAATAAATCCTTGTGGCAAACCAGGGGTAGCTTTTGGTGCTTGCTCTCTGATCCCTCTTGCCAAAACGGGAGAGAACATCAGCAAAAGTGAGGAGCAGGTCAGCCTGGCCTCCACCTCCTCCCCTGAGCCAGCAGGCCTGGGGCAGGGCAACAGGGAGTGCCAGTCCCTCACCCTCTAAGGGGCTACAGCTATTTACTCCATACATTATAAATTCATGGATTTATGCTTCATATTCCATGTCCTAGCTGGGACAGTCCAGCCCTGGGTAATAAATCCTTGTGGCAAACCAGGGGTAGCTTTTGGTGCTTGCTCTCTGATCCCTCTTGCCAAAACGGGAGAGAACATCAGCAAAAGTGAGGAGCAGGTCAGCCTGGCCTCCACCTCCTCCCCTGAGCCAGCAGGGAGTGCCAGCCCCTCACCCTCTAAGGGGCTACAGCTCTTTACCCCATAAATGATGAATTCATGGATTTATGATTCATATTCTGTGTCCTAGCTGGGACAGTCCAGCCCTGGGCAATAAATCCTTGTGGCACAGCAGGGTTAGCTTTTGGTGCTTGGTCTCTGATCCCCCTTGCCAAAACAAAAGTGAGGGGTGAGCAGAAATCAAGAAGAAAATGAGAGAGGGGATGGGTGGGTGATGAGGGAAGCACCTGCCCCAAGGGCACCTCCCCAAGTCTTTCCTGCAAGGTGCAGACTGATTTCATGGCACAATCACATAAACAGTGCCTTGAAACTAATTATCAAACATGTTTAATAGGGAAACATTCTCCTGGAGAAAACAACCAATGTTCAGACCATTTTTTAAAAAGAAAAGCTAAACATTTCTGTTATAAGACTTAACACTCATTACAAAGTGGAAGCTTAATTATTTTTCAGACATGTTGTCTTGCCTTTGCTCATCTGTGATTTACCACATGTATTGTTTTGTCCCAGTGCGTCCCTAAATAAGCACAAAGGTCCTGTGTGGCAGCTGAAGTGGGTGGAACAGGAAGAAGGTGCAACAGCAGGTGACAAAGAGGAGAGACTGATGTGCATCTCAGGAGATGGGAGGATGACCCAGTGGTTCATTCAGCAAAGGCTGGATTGCTCTGGTGAGCCCTGAAACTGCTCTCTCTGACCCCAGCTGGCATTCTTTACACCTGTAACCCCACAAAACACCTCAGAGCTGCACATGGGATCGCTCCTGTCTGACAAAGCCTCCTGCTCTCTGCACAGACGTGATGCAAATCAAACGAGCAGAAAGTGAGAAGAAAAAATTGCCAGGCGAGAGAGAAAGGAAAAGTGAAGGTCCCATATCACAGCAGGCAGCTGGAATGTGCTTTGACTTCCATCCAAAGGTAGGCTCAGAAAGCCCATCCTGGCTGGAGTGTTAGCCAGGAAAACTCTGCAGCAGAGGTGGGAGCTAGCCAGGGACGTGGCACTGCTATTTAAAGGATATTAATTTTGAAATAAATTGCTTTCTAGCTACTAAGGTTTACCCCAAATGGGTGAAATGGTAAAACAAGCCCTGTCCTCCTGATGCCCAGAGAGGCTGCCTGGAGCACAGGCTGGGCAGTGTTAAAGGAACAAAGAGGGGATTTATTAAAAGGCCTTCAAAGAATACACCTTGGGCAGTGCAAGAGCCTGGCCAGGGCTACACCCAGGATGGACAATGAGTCACAAGTTCTCACACTTTCATAACCCCACTTTTTAAATCCCAATATGGAAATGGACCACACTTTTTTGGTCCATTTCCATATTGTAGTTCATTGTCCAATTCCAGCTCCAGGTTCTGCAGTCCCAACCTCCCAGGTTGCTCCCCTGCATTCCCTGTTGTTTGCACTTTTGGGGCTGAAGCTGCAGTGGTGTCCTTGGTTCTGGGCTGGAAAAGGATTGTTCTGTGTGCCTGAGGAGAGGAAAAGGATTGTTCTGTGTGCCTGAGCTGTGAGGAGAACTTGATAACATTTATATGAAGTTCAGAGTTATGTACCAATGCAGTACAGAATTGTGGGAAATGGATTTATAGGGTAAATGGTGGGAAATGGATTTGTAGGGTAAATGGTGGGAAATGGATTTATAGGTGAATAAGCTCAAACTTCAGGCATCACTCCCAGGCATGTTACTCACATTTCCTTGGGCAGGCCTCAGGGCAGTTCCCCTCTGAGTGATGGCCAGGGCTGGGAGAATTTGTCCAACACCTCCCACATCCAGAACTCAGCTGAGCTTCTCTTCATCCAGCTGAGTCCTTCCTCCACACTCGAAGAATTCATGCATTTTCCACATGGATTGCTGAAAAACCAAGATTTTGAGGAGTCAAACCCCAGCACATTGGTGGAGAACACGCCCAGCAAACGTGCAACGTTGTGGTTTCACTTTCCCCAGCACTCACAGGAGCTCCTCCTTGGCTCTGAACTCCTCCAGCCCTGGATGATTTCTGCAGGAGTGATAAATCCATCCAACCTAGGCCACTTTGCCCTTTCTTTCAGGACACTGATATTTTTCTTGCTGGAACAGAAGAGGGACACATCTACTGCTGCTCTTGCTCAGGCAAGGAGCAGATTCTGGGCACATACAGAGGCCATGAGGTGAGTGACACTGTAAGCAAGGACAGCAGGAACTGCTCAACTCAAAAATGGAATCTTTGCTTATATTTAGTGAGCATCTGCAACAAAAGAAACCTAAACTTCTATGAGTAATGAATTCCCACAGCATAGAGCATCACAATCTTACAGGATTACTTTCTGTGCTGTCAGGACTTTTTCAAGTAATTTATTAAAACTGGTACTATAAACTGTTTTAAAGCTTTAGTTCTGGCTTTGTTTTAAGACAGCAATCAGAAACCTGATTGTCTTGTGGAGTTAAATAGTCTTACCTGTGGGAGGAAGGCTGGGTAGCTCCAGAAGAGATCCTGTAGCTCTGCAGCAGCACCAGCTCTGTTTTGTTTCTCTCCAAACAGGGCCCTGTGTACAAAGTTGCCTGGAATCCCAGCAGCACCGACATGTTCCTCAGCTGCTCTGCAGACTGGAGCATCCTCTTGTGGCACAGGGACTCCCACGCCCCCCTTTTAACCTTCACCTCTGTCACAGCTGTTGTTCACGACATCAAGTGGGCTCCACACTCTGCCCTCATCTTCGCAGCAGTGAACGAGGAGAGGGTGGAGATCTGGGATCTGAGAGTCAGCATGTGAGTAAGGGCTGTTCTCAAGGAAGAGGCTGAAATGTAATTGTCACACGTTGTTACCTCATCAGTGTTTTTATCAGATCGTTACAGCTCCATGTTTGTAAATACTCGTTGTGTAAAAGCAGATGGTGGTTACCAGAGATTTGGGGTGAGAAGGGAAGGAGCTGGATGCCTCCTGGAGCTGATGAAGTGTAAAACTGCCCTTTCTCTGCAGAAATTGTGGCAGAGTTAGGAGGAGAAATAACAAAACTGATCTACTTTGGTAAAGATTGGATGGTCTGAAGTTGAGGTGACTGAGTTACCTGTGACCTTGTCCAGCTGCTCTGGGTTTTGTGTCACTGACAGCGTGCAGCCCTGGCGGATCCAGAGCCCTGCCACATCCTGCAAATTATTCATCTAACAAAAGTATTGACCACCACTCTCCAGGTTAGGACAGATTTTAGGCAAGTAGGGTATCTCAGTTAACAGCAGCTGGGATTTTTCTGCAGGCAGAGCCCAAACCAAGCCCTGCCTCCCTTCCCGAGTTTCCGAGATAAGCTAGAACACAGCCAGTAAGATTGAGATGTGCAGCCCTTCAATGGTGCCCATTGACTCTTTGGCTTGCAGCTTCGACCCGGTGCTGTGCTGTGCCGGCAGCCCCGAGGGGACGCTGAGCTCGCTGCTGTTCGCCACCAACGCCGAGTGCCTGCTGCTGGGGGACAGCCACGGCCAGGTGGGCGTGTGGCTGCTGCCCAGCCTGCCCGGCCCCAGCGCCCAACAGGTACGGCCGTGCCCTCCTCGGGGCCGGGGCTCCTTCCCCGGCCAGGCAATCCCGGGAAACACCCAGCCAGGCAGTACTGCAACAGCTGGGATCACCATGCCGGGTTAAAGGTGGTGGTTCCCGCTCTTCTGCTGCCACACCACTGGGAATTCATTTCCTTTATAAATGAGATAAATGATTGCATGCTGCCAAATAGGACAGCGCAAATGGAACCCAACCTGCCCCGCCAAAAAGTGCTGTTTTCCAGCTTTAACAGAATTCCACAGAAGAATCAGCTCTTTTTCCTCTTGTTTTCCAGGTTGGCTCCTTGTATGACATTGTTGCTCCTGCTGGAGCTGTTAAACAGTAGCTGATATCCCTTCTCCTTCAGGAAACACCTGCTGTAGTGTGAACTAAACTGGTTATCTTTTTTAATCAATAAAGTTTCTCTTTGAAGCCACACGGCTTAGAAACTTCTTTCAAACGGCCTCGATTTCCTCCTGGAAGTTCCCTCGTTGCACCACCAGTGCTCAGGCATGGGTGGCCTCCTCTGGAATCCTGATCATGGAAAGGTCTCTGCAGTCTTTTCTCCTTGGGCCTTTATCCCTTTCTGCTTTTCCCCCAACGTATTTTCTCTTTGGGTTGAAAGCAGGCAGTGTTTGGCTGCCCGGGCTGGCTTTTTTGAGAAGAAACAGAAAAAATTACCCAGCTGGATTTCCAGGCACTTGCTGGCCACAGGAAACAGGGAGCATCTCCAGAGGAGTGATTAAGCACAAGCTGTAGCCCTGCTCCGAGCACATGATGTATGGAAACCTGTCTTTTATGGATGCAGAACATGCAGCCTCTCTCATTATCCTGACAATAAACACCCAGCACTCAAACACAGCACTGAATTAAGGATCATTTGTGCTGCATTAACATCCACTTCCTCCTGTGTGCTGCACACCTGACAGGAGACATGCAAACTTCCCCCGACATAAAATTCATCTTGGTGTGTTTCAAGGAAAGACACTCGTTAAGGTGAATCATTTGTTAATCATTATTATAAATCCAACCAAAATACACCCTGTATTTTCCATTCATGCCCGTGACTGTTTGCTTACTGCTAAAAAACAAGCTTTCTGTAACACATCATAACCCACCCTGCACACAGTGAAAATCAATTACCTGTAACTTTATGGTGCTGGAAAATTCTTGTGGTGCTAGGAAGGGCTCAAGATCTCCAAAGTTCCTCATGTATTTTGTTCTTAAATATGGAATTTCTGACCATGTAAGTCAGAAATTTCCTCCTAGAAGCATTTTATTGCAAGGATTTTTTATAGAAACATAAATACACCAAAGCCAACATTAGGAACCAGTAACTCAGAACCAAGCTCTGCTCCCAGAGCAGAGACTCAGCTCCATGTGCTGCAGGATCATGTCCCGTCCTTGGCACGCTGGGAATCCTGGCTGGGATAGCAATACATGGCACAAACTCCTCTGGAGTGGATTTTGCCAGCAGGGCTTGGCACTGGCAGGGTTTCCCCACAAGCACTCACAGGTAGCAGTAACCAAGGTGGGGAATGAAGAGGTGCACGATGCAGACATCATGGGGAGGAGTTCATTCCATTCTTCTTTGGGATCAACAACACAAACAGACCCCAGTCAGGACTGGGCACCAGGCCGTGTGGGGAACACAGACACCAAGCCCACTGAGGACAAATCCCACCACAAACACCCTTTTGTTCTGGCAGAACACACATTAACTGCATCCACCCAAGCCATACCCCATAAACTGTCACACCTCAGGTGTTCCCAGTAAAGCAGCTTTGTAGACTTCAGAAATCTTTCATACCTGACTGAGATCCCAAAGCACTTCAACCATGACCAGAAACAAGCAGTTTATTTGTTTTCAGCAAACATTGCCACCCTCAGAGTGAGCTGTTACCCAGTGGAGTGGACAGAGCGTCGGTATAAATGGGAAGGCTCCAGCAGAATTCCCCACGCCCCACTGGGAAGCAGCACGTTGGCAGCATGAGGGGCACGCTGCTGGCTCTGGGCTGCCTCACTCTGCTGCTCCTGGCACGGGAAGGGACAGGGGAAGGGAGCAAGGTGAGGCTCTGTGGGAGAGACTTCATCAGAGCCGTGGTGTTCACCTGCGGCGGCTCGCGCTGGAGAAGGGACTGCGACCTGCGGGGTGAGTACAGCCCTGGAGCCTGGGCTGCCTGCTTGTGCCCATCCCAGGGGCTTCTGGGCATCCCAGGGGCCTGCCCTGCCTGCTTGTGCCCATCCCAGGGGCTTGTCCTGCCTGCTTGTGCCCATCCCATGGGGTTCTGGGGATCCCAGGGGCTTGTCCTGCCTGCTTGTACCCATCCCAGGGGCTTGTCCTGCCTGCTTGTGCCCATCCCATGGGGTTCTGGGGATTCCAGGGGCTGCCCTGCCTGCTGTACCCATCCCAGCGCATCCCAGGGATCCCAGGGGCTTGCCCTGCCTGCTTGTGCCCATCCCAGGGCATCTCAGGGAATCCCAGGGGCTTCCCTGCCTGCTTGTGCCCATCCCATGGGGTTCCAGGGATTCCAGGGGCTGCCCTGCCTGCTGTACCCATCCCAGCGCATCCCAGGGGTTGCCCTGCTAGCTGCACCCATCCCAGGGCATCCCAGGGGCTTGCCCTGCCTGCTTGTGCCCATCCCAGGGCATCCCAGGGTCTGCCCTGCCTGCTTGTACCCATCCCAGGGGCTGCCCTGCCTGCTTGTACCCATCCCAGGGCATCCCAGGGATTCCAGGGGCTGCCCTGCCTGCTTGTACCCATCTCAGGGGATTCAGGGGATCCCAGGGGCTTGCCCTGCCTGCTTGTACCCATCCCAGGGGATTCAGGGGATCCCAGGGGCTTCCTCTGCCTGCTTGTACCCATCCCAGGGCATCCCAGGGATTCCAGGGGCTGCCCTGCCTGCTTGTACCCAACCCAGGGCATCCCAGGGGCTTGTCCTGCCTGCTTGTGCCCATCCCATGGGGTTCCAGGGGCCTGCCCTGCCTGCTGTACCCATCCCAGGGCATCCCAGGGGCTGCCCTGCCTGCTGTACCCATCCCAGGGCATCCCAGGGGCTTGCCCTGCCTGCTTGTGCCCATCCCAGGGATTCCAGGGGCTGCCCTGTCTGCTTGTACCCATCCCAGGGCATCCCAGGGATTCCAGGGCCTGCCCTGCCTGCTTGTGCCCATCCCATGGGGTTCTGGGGATTCCAGGGGCTGCCCTGCCTACTTGTACCCATCCCAGGGCATCCCAGGGGCTTGTCCTGCCTGCTTGTACCCATCCCATGGGATTCTGGGGATCCCAGGAGCTTCCTCTGCCTGCTTGTACCCATCCCATGGGGTTCCGGGGATTCCAGGGGCTTGCCCTGCCTGCTGTACCCATCCCAGGGCATCCCAGGGGCTGCCCTGCCTGCTGCACCCATCCCAGGGCATCCCAGGGGCTGCCCTGCCTGCTGTACCCATCCCATGGGATTCCAGGGCATCCCAGGGGCTTCCTCTGCCTGCTTGTACCCATCCCAGGGCATCCCAGAGAATCCTAGGGCATCCCAGGGGCTGGGGACAGCACATCCCTGCTCCCCTCAATCCCTGCAGCTCCAGCCCCCCAGCACAGGCTGTGCTCTGCTCCCTCTCCTTGCAGCTTGTCTGGCTCAGCTTCCTGCGCTGCTTTGCTAAAGAAAAATAATTCAGACTTCTAAGACTTCCTAAGCTTACCTGAAGAACAGGATCCAAGGCAAGGCTGAAAAATCTCTCTGCCATCTAATTTCAGTGACAAGTTTCACTAAAGGCAGTGCAAGTGTTTTGCTGTGGTCTTCACTTTCCCCACCAGAAACCAGAAACTTGATATAACTTTCTAATTAAAGCTTGTTGAATATCTGCTCTGCAATTTAAGCACCTTCACATGGGCTGTTTTGCTAAAGAAAAATAATTCAGACCAAGACTTTCCAAACTCACCTGAGGAACAGGATCCAAGGCAAGGCTATCACTGAAAATCTGCCATCGCATTTCAGTGACAAATTTTGCTGAAGTCAGTGCAAGTGTCTTGCTGTGGTCTCCATTTTCCCCACTAGAAACCAGAAACTTTATAAAACATTGTAATTAAAGCATGTTGAATGTCTGCTCTGCAATTTAAGCACATTCACATGCTTTTGTGTATATTTATACTTACTAGCACATTTCTTGAAACTCAGAAAATTTTGATTTGATGGTCAGAAAATTCAACCATTACATGCACAGCTAGACACGTGTACTCTGATCAAAATAAATAGGGAACAAGAAAATAACGGAGACAGGTGACAGCAACAGAGGCTTTCTACACTTCCTACATCTCCATTTTTGGAAAAGTCTCTTGTAACAGCAGCTTTAAGCAAACACAAAAGTGGTAGCACAGGCAACCCCCTCCCCAAAATCTGTTGAAGGGCCTTGCTTTTAAAAAATGAGAACTGCTGCACCTTTACAGACTGCACAAGGCCCAGCTGTACTGAGGTACTTAATTCAACTGCAGCTGGACTGTAATTTCTGTGGGAACACCAGAACTCTGGGGTAGCTGATGCCTTAATGCAACACCTGCAATTCAGGAACCCCCCAGGTCCAGCTCAACGTGCTGGTCAAGAGCCTCTGACACATCAAATCAGTTTTTCCTGGAGAAGCAAATATATCAGTGTGAGACTCAAGGCACCACAGGACACTTTTCAACATAAATCCCTGAACTCCTCAGTTTTACCACGTTGATCACAGGTTATTCCTCACAGTGAGGAGTCCGTGATGTGGTGCTCTTATCAGAGGGCAACACTCAGCTCCCTGCCTGTAGCTTGGTCTGTCTTTCTAGTAAAGATAAAAAGCATAAATTACTCATCTTCCCACGACTTTTAACTTCTCATTTTCCTGTGCCAGAGAGTGAAAACCCCCAGCATTTCCCACACGAGGACGAGGGTGATGCTGACTTCTCACCACGCCCAGAGCCCAGGCTGGGGATCCACAGAGGAGAGCCCCAGGACGTCAAAGCTCAGCAAGATTTGCAAAACACCAGCAGAGTTCCTGTGCTGAGCAAGCGTGAGGCAGCCAAGCTGCTGGCCACATCCTGCTGCAACGAGGGCTGCACCAGGACAGAGATCAGCTCCCTGTGCTGAAACGCAGCAGCTCGGAGTCACAGCGTCCAGGGATTAAAATAACCATGACAGAAACCACAGTCCTTTCAGTTGTGTTCTTTAATTGTAGTTTTGGGTGTTAAATGCCACAGTGCACACCAGCAAGTGGCTTCAGAGTGTCTGCATTTCACAGTGTTTACAGTGAGTTAAACTTTTAGTCATGAGTACATGAAATGTTTCTTCCCAACTAACTACTGTTCTGGTTTCAGCTTTGCCCCTAAAATGTAATAAAATAAGCAGCTTGTGATAGGTTTGTTCTCTCACTCAGGAAAACCTAACAGCAGGTTTCAGCTGGGAAATAGGGGTAGCAAAAAGTGTGGTTTCAGATTCAGAGCTAGGTGAGCCAATGACTGCACCAGGAGAGACTCAGGACCCTCAGCACCAGCCCCAAAAGTGGGCAGGCAAAACCCATGGTTAATTCCCTAATCCAAATACTTCCAGTAATGTTTCCTGGAGAAGAACAGAGAAAACATTACTTACAGGCAAAATTCTAAAAATATTTCCCCTACAGAGCAAGTTCTGAAAGGAGCAATCAGCTGCAAAACTGTGCCATATAAAGCCACTTGTCAGAGAAAACCCCCTGAAAGACCCTTAGTCCACTCACCCACAGGCTCACATTTCAAAGCAGATGAGAGTACCTTGATCCTTCTCAGATATTTTCAACAGCAGAGCCAGGAAGAGTTAAGCTGAACATTAATTTCTCCTGCTGCTAAACTCTACTACCTCCCTATTCAAAATACACACCATAGACATTTGCCACAGCAAACAGCGAGGTGTTCTTGAACACGCAGGAGGAAAAGGTGTCGCTCTTGGGATCCCAGAGGCACCTGCTGCTGATCTGCATGCTCTGCCCACCCAGCTGCCCAATGTGTGCCACCACCACGATCTTGTACCTGGGCACCGCCAGCGCCTTGACCCGTGCCTTAATGACCTGCGGGGAAAAACAGATTCAGTCCAGACGGGTTCAAAAATGGGGATGGATTTACAGCAGGGCAAGGGGGAATGGTGTTGTACTGCCAGAGGGCAGGGATGGACGGGATATTGGGAATTAGGAATTGTTCCCTGGCACAGGTGCCCAGATTTGCTGTGGCTGCCCCCGGATCCCTGGCAGTGCCCAAGGCCAGGCTGGACACTGGGGCTGGGTGCAGGCTGGAACAGTGGGAGGTGTCCCTGAGGTTGAATGAGCTTTAAGGTCCCTCCCCACTCAAACCAGCCTGTAAATCTATTAACTAACTCGTATATGTCTGCACCCTCCTCTGAGCAACCCCAGCCGGCACCTTGACACCGCCTCCAGCCTTTATCTTACACTTTATCACCATTTTGGGGGACATTTGGGGCACCCATGGAGGCACAAGTGTCCCGTCCCGGTCGCACCTCGGCGATGTCCTTGGCCGCCTCCAGGCACGGCCCCGGCTCGTAGCGCTGCTCCCTCAGGGCGCTCCCCAGCACATCCCTCAGGATCTCCTCCACCGCCGCCACCGGGAAGCGCCTGGCCGGCCCTGCGAGACAAAGCCCGGGTTTGGGAAGGAACAATCTCGCAGCGCTGGAGGGTTTTAGAGGGGCAACCGACACCCACCCGAGCCGGGCTCCGCGGGGGATTCACCGCCCTCCATTGCCCTCAGCTGCGTGAGGGGAGGCGGCGCCGGCAGCGGGGCCCGCCCGCCGCGTTCCCGTTCTCCGACTCCACCCTCCGTATTCCCGGCCTACATCCCCCCACTTTCCCGTTCGCCGCCTCCGTATTCCCGTTCCTCGCTTCCATTTCCCCACATCCCCGGCCTCTGTCCCTCTGTATTCCCGTTCCCTGCCTTCGTATTCCCGTTCCCCGCCTCGTACCCCCACGTTCCCGGCCCCGCCATTCCCACCCTCACGGCTGTGAGTTCCTGCGGTTCCCCCTGCTCCCCATAGTTTCCAGCCGTCCTTGTGTGTCCTCGCAGCTCCCTGTGAGTCCCCATGGCTTCCACGTATTCCTGCAGTCCCTGGTGTCCCTACAGCTCTTTGTGTGTCCCTACAGGTTCCCATGACTCCCGCATGTCCCCCTGTTTTCCGCAGGTCTCTGGATTCTTTTACAGTCCCCATGGTTCCCATGGCTGCCATGTATCCCTAGAGCTTTTCCAGATCCCTCTCTGTCCCCATGGCTTCCACAGGTCCCTACATGGTCCAACAATTTCCACATATCCCCGCAGCTCCCACATGTCCCCACATAAACCTAAAGGTTCCATGTGGCCCTATGGCCTCCAAATGTCCCCACAGTCCCCACAGCTCTTTTATGTTCTCAAGGCTCCTGAGGGTCCCTGTGACCTCCTCAGGTCCCCATGGCCCCCATGGGTTCCCACAGCCCCGCCAGATGTGGGTCCCTATGGCACCCGTGGGTCCCAATAGCCCACACAGATTCCTGTGATCCCTGTGAATTCTCACAAACCCCTGTGTCCCCACAGCCCTGAAGCGACACAATGACCTCCACAGGTCCCCCAACCCCATATCCCTCATGTCCCCACAGCCTCATTCCCTCAAGCTCCATCCATCCCCACAGTCCCTGTGGATCCTTGTGTGTCCCCACATGCCACCCTCAACCTGTCCCCATGCTGGGACACTGCACATAACTCCAGCAGCAATGCTGGTTTTTGGGACAGGGACCCTTTTTTGGCCCAGCCTTCAATCCCTCTGCCCGCTCCTCTGGGTGCTCCTGAATGTGGAAGCAAAACTGGCTCAGAAAAAGAAATGTTTTACATTTTTTTGTTTATTTTCAAGGAAAAAAATAATAATAATCACATTTAAATTGCAACTCAGTTGGGTATTTCATGTGGTTCTTATGTATAGGATGAATAAACTTTGTTCTGACGTGGGGATTTCTTTGTCACAACGCTCTGCATGGTAAATAATTGCATATTTGAGAGTCGGTGAAATCGGTGACGGGGAGGATGGAGGAGAGACATTTATAAAAAACAGTATTTACAAAAATGATATCCACATAGTCGTACTCTAATCTATAAGGCAAGTAACATTTAAAATATGTTGTTTCATGATTATCTTCAACAAGTCAATACAACACATTCATATTACCAGTGGTCAAATACAAAGCTTCGCTGCAGTAGTCCCTGTGCAACAAACCTGTACGTCTTTTATAGGTTGTTTGTCTTTTTTTTCTCTGAGAACAGTAGGAAAGCAGCAAAGTTTTCATCACAGACTAAGCAGTACCTAGGCCATCATAGACTAAAGGTATATTATATCTCATTGCACGTTCAGGCAGAAAAGGCCAGCCATTCATTAACTTATTTAACTTAAATCTTAAAAATAGACCTGTGTATCTTCATCCACAAATATTTATAAACATTTTATACACGAGGGAGTTCATTAAGTGGTCCAGGGTGATACCTGGGGATATCTGATCACTGCTGGGGTGTCACAGTGGGGCTGTCCCACCAGCCCTGGGAGCTTCCTGGCACATCCCAACCCAAATCCTGGCTCAGACCACGCCACATCTCTGTTTGTTTCATGTCATCCAAGCATCCAGGGGATTTCATCAACCTTATGACGTTTGGGAGTGAAAAACCCCTTCCTGCATGGATGAGGAACCCAACGTGGGGGCAGCACACCCACAGCGATTCCCGCTGTCCCAGAAAACCTGGATTTCTAATGGATGAACAGGGCATCCCCAAAGCCTCGCTGGGATCTGGTGTGTTCCACCACGTCCTGCTTGTCCCCAGGCCTTTGAAGAGCATCCCACCATCAATTCATGCTCCAAGAACCACTGCCAGCAGCATCATCCCTCCCAAAGGGACAAGGGAAGGCAGGCAGGAGCAGGGCGGATTCCTGCAAATCTTTTCCTTGCAGTGACAGAATTCAAATCCTGATTGGAATAATCCTGATTATCATAAAACCTCCCTGGCTCTACACGGATTCATTTCCTTGGGAAATCGTGAAGAAAAGAGCAACAGAAGAATTCTGGCTATGAAATGAAATCTTTGAGACAGTAATTTCTAACCTGGAAAGTACAACAGGATGGCATTACGTATTTTGGTCATGACTAGCTTCAAAATTAGGGGTTTTAACCAATATATTTTCACATAAAAACCACAAAAGGGTAGGGAAAAAAAATGTTTGACTCTCTCTTAGGCAAATTAAAAATCTGTCACCTTTTCAGTGCACTCCAGCCATTGAAAAATGCTTCTGCTGGGAGAAAGAGGTGGTGACTCTTTATTTAGGATGCTCCTGCTGGAGGGATCTCAGAGAGCAGCCCAGGAAGGGTGGCAGGGGGGCTGTACCTTCCCTTCCCATCCCCGCTCTGCCTGGCTAAAAAGGGAGGGCATTCCAATGGAAACTTGCAGGTTTTTCCCACTTATGCTTTAAAAAATTATAGATAAAACCTGAAAGTGCAGAGTGAAGACAAATTAATTTCACTGGAATACCGAGTTACAACAAAACCAAGAAGATGTAAACAGGGCAGTGATATTTAAGAACAAATGTAGACACCAAGTGAAAAGCTCAGTATTTGGTGTTTTTTACTACTATTGAGAGATTTCAGAGTTATTAAGAAATATTGTTAAAGTAGGAAACTGCTCTGAAAGGTCTCCTTTGAGGAGCACCATGAGCTGGCTGAGAATTGTGACTGTTTGCAACAAACAGCAGAAAGGTGGTAAGAAAAGACTTCCTGCTCCTACCACGTAAGATTCCAAGTCTGAAGGTATCCACGGGGAAAAACTCCTGCTCTGCCAGTGGGACCTTGACTCTGCAGGTGTGGGGCTGCCAAATTCCCAGGGGAAAATTCCTTTGGCAGAGGCTGCTGAGGACAGTCTAAAGGGAAATGCCCACGGAAGGAATGGAGCTGAAGCCTCTCTGTGCATGCATTCACATATTTATGATTGAATGCCTCCTTTTATTTGTTATTCTGCTCACCCAGATGGATCCTGGTGCTGCTGAGCTCAGGGGTGCCAGGGCTGGGCAGTGCCAGGGGGCTGAGCCCCCTCTGCAGCCTCAGCCTGGCTTGGGAAAAGCCCTGCTGGGAAACAGAGCTGTGGTGCTTCCCCTGGGAATGCTCCAGGGCTGGAGCCAGGCTGGGAGAGCTGGGAATGCCCAGCCTGGAGAGGAGAAGGATCCAGGGAGAGCTCAGAGCCCTGGCAGGGCCTGGAGGGGCTCCAGGAGAGCTGCAGAGGGGCTGGGGACAGGGATGGAGGGACAGCACACAGGGAATGGCTCCCAGGGATGGATGGGAGATTGGGAAGAGATTGCTCCCTGGCAGGGTGGGCAGGCCCTGGAATAGAATTCCCAGATTTGCTGTGGCTGCCCCTGGATCCCTGGCAGTGCCCAAGGCCAGGCTGGAGCAGCCTGGGACAGTGGGAGGTGTCCCTGCCATGGCAAGGGTGGAAAAGGATGATTTTTAAGATCCCTTCCCACCCAAACCAGTCTGGGATCTGTATCAAACCAAACCAGTGCCATTTCACCTCTCTGTGAGGGGCCAGGCAACCCCAAACAGATGAATTCCCTGAAAATAGACAGATTTTCCTTCCTAAAAGCCGAGGTGAAGCCTGCAGAGCTTGATTGCCCTGAGCATTACAGGTCTCTGGAGCTCTCACCAAGCTCCCAACAAACCCCAGGGCACTCTGAGAAAACCCTGTGCCAAAAACTGGCGAGAGCAGCGTGGAAAAACCTGTCCCAAATCGCTGCTTTCGGTCCCAGTGTCACAGGGCTGGTGTCACCTGGAGCCGTGTCCCTGTGGGGCTGGCAGTGCTGGCACATCCCACATGTCCCAGAAACAGGACAAAATGTCCCAGGCTGTTCCCATCTCTCTCTCCAGGCTGTGAGGGCTGTGTCCCCACAAAGTGACTGACCTCTGTTTTGTTCGCCAGCTCAAACAGGGTGAGCTTGGGAGCTTTGGGTTATGGGTTTTTCTGTTACAAAAGCACTCAAAAACCCAATGCTAATGTAAACACCTTGTCTTTCAAATGAAATATAAAGTAAAATCTCTATGTTCTGGTAATATTTACATTATAAATCCATTTTTTTCAGGTCTATGCCATAGAACTTTTTTGGAAGGATGGGTTTAGAGCAATTGTACACACCATAAACCTGATTCTTAGGGTTTGCCCCTGTATTTCTGTGTCAGAAAGGGGTGAGCTGCACACTTTATACAAATTTCCAGTTCAGGGGGAAGATCATTCATGGAGTGGAACACTGAGGAGTGCACTCCCAAAATCTGTGAGGATGTGGGAAGCTGCAGGAGCAAACTGTGCTTTTCCTTTCCTGCTGCTGCCTTCTGTCAACTCACACACAGCTCACACCCCAAATCTCAGCCTGGGAGCCGCCTCACACCTGAAACATCCCCACATTTCCTTCTTTTCTCTCACGACGGGCACAGATCTCTGTTTTCCTTCATCAAACTGCTCCATGAGCGAGCGCTTCCAACATGCCCAGGCTGTTTTCCAGTGTAAATTCACCACTCCAATCCTGGCAACACCTGGAAAACCAGCACTTTTTGTCACCTTACACATTCCCAAAGTCCCAACACGCCATTCACGGATGCTCCTCTGTGCATCTGTGTTTAATTTCACAAAGGTTCCTTCATTTTTCTTCCCCAAATTGCCGAATTCTCCCGTTTCACAAGCCCGGCTGCAGCACATGAACGCCACCAACGCTCCCACCGTGCTGCCAGGAGTGGGCTGAGATCCACAGCAATGAGCAGCACTCACACAGCGGGACAGGGAAAACACAGAGGGATAATGTTTTGTGCCCCATTCTCCAGTTTAACACTTCCATGTGTTTTCCCATCTCTACAAGACAGCTGCTCCCAGTGCTGGTGAGCTGGGCTCCTGCCCTGGCTGCTCCTGCTCCCTGGGGAATCCTTTCCCAGTGTTTTTCCATACACATTTCCCTGCCTCAGTGCTGAAACAGAGAAGCAGGTGCGGCTGCAATCCTTTAAAGCATTTTCTAAACCCGTAGAGCTTTCAGAAATGGGGGAGAAAGGCAGAAAAAAGCCAGCAAAGCAACGTAAAAACACAACGGAACATCCGGAGGCAGCTCGGAAAACACATCCTTGATCCCAGCAGAGACATTTTGGGCCAGTGCTGGGAGCTCAGAGGGACCACCCAGCCTCTTTGCTGCTTCTTTCCTCATCTGCATCCCTGCAAAATACCTGGGCACGGGGCAGGGAAGGGCTGCTGGGATTCCAACAGGGAATCTGCAGCTGTAAGAGAACACAGAGCTGGAAATTGGGAGTCAATACTCCTTGCAGAAGTGAGATTTCCTTCCTGGGACAATGTCCTAGGAACCTCCACCTTTCCAAGGATATTTTTCTGGAGTTAAACCAGCTAAACCTGAAGGTTTTTATTGATTGCTGTGAGACGTACGAAGGACTGAAGGAAAATTAAATCAGCCTGTGGGCCCTACTGAACTCTCTTTTGATGAGGCACCCCCTTCATAACAGCTACCAGTATCGTATTTAAATTGTATATATTGACAAAATGCAATCTACCTCTGTAAGCATTGTGCCATTCAACAGTACTACTATTAGATTTATATACCACAGTTTAAATTACATCCATTTCATGAATGGTAAAATGCTAAAACTCAAGTGTCTAACTGCCAAAATACAGCCTTACTGGAATGAGTACAATTTACAAATACAATAATTACATTTTAAAACCATTAACAATGTTACATCTAGAAGTAAATACTGGAGGACTGGTCAAGACGGTGTTTTCCAAGGAAAAAAAAATGCTGAAAGTTGTCGACACTTCCAACAGAAATGTCCCGAGTGCAGGATTTAGTTCATTTTCCTTAAACTGTAATTAAAACCCGTTCCACGCACAGCAGTCCTTGGGTATTTTCCATAGTATTTTCCATGGACTTGCATAAGCTTCCATCAGTTATCCGCCAAATATTTACCTAGAAACGGGATCAGAAATCAGCTGGGGGGAGGGAGCAGCCCTGATTCCCAGGAGTTCTTGCCCACCTCCACCAGCCCTTCCTGCCCACGGGAAAATCCTCATTATACTCTGCAGCAATGAGCAAAAATCCTCGTTATACTCTGCAATCATGAGCAAAAATCCTCGTTATACTCTGCTACCATGAGAAAAAATCCTCGTTATACTCTGCAACCATGAGCAAAAATCCTCATTATTCTCTGCAGCAATGAGGAAAAACCCCCGTTATTCACTGCAGCAATGAGGAAAAATCCTCGTTATTCTCTACAGTTACGAACACAAGGAAAAATCCTCGTTATTCTCTACAGCAGTGAGGAAAAATCCTCATGATTTTCTGCAGCAATGAGGAAAAATCCTTGTTATTTTCTGCACCCATGAGGAAAAATCCTCGTTATTCTCTGCAGCAATGAGGAAAAAAATCCTCATTACTCTCTACAGCCATGAGCACGAGGAAAACTCTTCGTTATTCTCTACAGCCATGAGTACAAGGAAAAATCCTTGTTATTCTCTACAGTTATGAACCCAAGGAAAAATCCTCGTTATTCTCTGCAGCAATGAGGAAAAATCCTCGTTATTCTCTGCAGCAAGGGGGCGAAAGCTCTTCCTGGAGATGCCCCGGAGATGCCAGCCCTTGCCTTTCCTGCCGGAGCAGGCATGAGCCATGGAAGCCCAGGCTGGCGGGTGGCAGCAGGATTTATTTCACGCAGTCTGTCCGTCTGTCCCCCTGCCCCTGCTGTAGTGTACAGACACACAGCACCAGCGCTCCCAGCACCCTGGCACTGCCAGGGGAACACTCACCTGCCGCAAACCTCTTCTTGATGAGGGAGAAGCGGTAGCCGGCGCCCACCAGCTCGATGTCGCAGCTGGACAGGGTGCTGCCCTCGCTGGTGAACTGCACGGCCAGCGGGGCGGGCGAGCTCGGCCCCTCGGACAGCTGGAACCGCGCCAGCAGCGACCCCACACCTGCGATGGGAACCGGACAGACCCCGGTGAGCCCACTCGGAGCATCCCGGCGCGGGCAAAGCGCCACCCCAGCCGCAGCATCACCCGGGCGGGCACAGCCAAACCCCCTCACCCACCCAGCAGCATTCGGCTGCTCACACACCCCAGCGCCAGGAGCAGCTTCCCACCTGGAAAACCTCCCGTGGGACACAGCAACACTCCCAACAGGGCCCCAGCCTCGCTCAGAGGGGAGCCCAGGGCTTGGCACCCCACCACATCCCAGCCCGGCGTGTGAGTGCCCCTCGGGATGCCAAGGTGGCTGGCAAAGCAGCGCTGGTGGCACTTAGCCCTGCTTTTTGAGCTCCAAAATTAAACGGCTTTGTCCCCAGCAAGACCCTGGGCTCATGTGCCGGCACCCTCAGCGGGTCCGTGCCTGCCTGAAGGATCCTGAGATAATGACATGCATATTTGCAGGATTACCTCCATTTTCTGACTTCTGAGAGATATCAGGGATCTTCCACAATATCCTTTGCTGTTCAGCATTCCTGCAAACACACGGAGAAGAGCATTTCTGTAGGAATCAAGGAATTGCCAAGGAGTAATTTGAATTTTGATAAAGGCTGGGGTGTGGGGAATTACTCTGGTGCTGCTCTCTGGAGCAGCAATTCTGGGAGCTTGGGTTTGGGTTTCACAGCAAGTGAAAGTTCAAGTCATGGTTGGACTTTGTAGTCTTAGAAGGACTTTATTTTCCAAACAAAATATTTGTATGATTGTTATGAGGATTGCAGGTGAGCAAGAGACGTGGAAATGTGCCAGTGCCTACGGCAGTGACAGCCACACATCCTTCCATGAATCCCAGAATCCCAGACTGCTTGGGTTGGAAGGGACCTTAAAACTCATCCAGTGCCACAGCAGGGACACCTTCACTGTCCCAGGTGCTCCAGCCCCAGTGCCCAGCCTGGCCTTGGGCACTGCCAGGGATCCAGGGGCAGCCCCAGCTGCTCTGGGCACCCTGTGCCAGGGCCTGCCTGTGCATCCCTCTAAACCCTGGGTAAAGCAGCCAAAACACAAAATAAGGGCTGATGCTCTGCTGCCTGCACGTGTCCCTTCATCCCTGACCATTTTCCTGTGGGAATGGCAAGAGAAAGGGAATCAGAGTGGGGTTAACATTTCCTCCTACAAGAGGAGGGCAGGTTTGGGTCCCCAGCTCCCACCCACAGACCCCCTGCAGCAGGATGGGGGTTCTGGGCAGGGACAGGAGGAGCAATCCCTACCAGACAGCAGGAGGAAGCACAGCTTGCAGTTTGGTTACTCCTCCGTCGACGGGGACGAGGAACTGGACGTTGTTTAGAGCTACAGGCGTGGTCATTGCCTCTGTATTGTATTTGTAGTCGATGCGCAGGTCAGTGCTTGCAGGGTCACACCGCCAGCTCACTGCAAGGTTTAATGGAGTAGACTGAATACCCTGGGCAGACACCTTCCAAAATGACAGAAAAAACATTTAGTTTCCGTAGGGCTGAAGGGAGAAATCCCATTTTACAGACGCGGACATCGCACTTGGAGGAAAGACCTTGAATTCCCCCTGAATTCAGTACTGGGCTTAAAGCCAGACAACCCAGGGCCACACAGAAGGGATAGTGGGACAACAAGCCCCCACCTCACATTAGCCCCACTCTGCACTAGGGAAACACCATCTTTTACATTACCAGTTTTTATTTTACATTTACCATTTTATATTTTACATTTACCATTTTTACAGCCATAATCAGCACACTTCTATTTTTAAATTTTTTTTGGCACGGTTTTATCTCACAAAAAAACCCCTACCTGGTATTTGAGCATATCCACATTGTAATAGGTGGCTTGAGGTTTCTGTTCCGATACCTTCTTTAGGTGAGTCATCAGATTTGGCATGTTGACCCAGAACTCCTTGGAGTTGGAGTCACTCTGCACGCTGTCACTGCACAGAGGAGAAGGAACCCTTTGGATAACCTGCCTGGGCAGGACAGGGCTGTTCTACACAGCACAGGGTCTGCACTCAGTCCCACCTCCAGGGGAACATTGGCTCCCTCCCACCCAGCTCTGGCTTGTCCTGATCCATCTCCACTGGGATTCAGAGCCCTCCAAGTCCTGGGCTGATCCCCCAGGGGTGATTCTGTCCCTCTGTTCCTCCCAGGTGAGGCCCCACCTGCAGAGCTGCCCCAGCCCTGGGGACAACACCAGCAGCACCTGGAGAGAGCCCAGAGGAAGCCCTGGAGCTGCTGCAGGGCTGGAGCCCCTCTGGAGCCAGGCTGGGACACCTGGGGGTGCTCACCTGGAGAGGAGAAGGATCCAGGGAGAGCTCAGAGCCCTGGCAGGGCCTGAAGGGGCTCCAGGAGAGCTGAGAGGGGCTGGGGACAGGGATGGAGGGACAGCACACAGGGAATGGCTCCCAGTGCCAGAGAGCAGCCATGGATGGGAGACTGGGAATTGGGAATTGTTCCCTGGGAGGGTGGGGAGGGGCTGGGATGGAATTCCCAGATTTGCTGTGGCTGCCCCTGGATCCCTGGCAGTGCCCAAGGCCAGGCTGGACAAGGCTTGGAGCAGCCTGGGACAGTGGGAGGTGTCCCTGCCCATGGCATAATCCTGATACCAGGATAATCCTGATGATCTATCAACCCAAACCATTCTGGGATTTCATCAGGTGTTTGAGAGTTTCACTCCCACAATCAGTGCACCTCCCAAGGAACACACTTGAGGCCGTGTATTCTGCCAGCTCCCCGTTTTCCCGGAATGCCGCCCTCCCCGGGACGCTGCTGGGGAGCGCTTACCAGCAGAGCAGCTGGGGGTTTGGCAGGACGTGCTCCAGCCGGTTGAAGTTGAGCACGCGGAAGGTGAGCACGGCCGGGGCGGGGTTGTTGGCGAAGTGTCGGGTGATGCCCGCCGGGAAGGACAGCACCATCTCCCCCGTGATCTTCACGATGCACCTGCAGCGCCCGGCACGCAGAGCCAGGGGGAGCAAAGGGGGCTCAACATGCAGCAGCGAGGGGGGGCTGCACCGTGGGGACAGTGCCCCCTCCCCACCCGACACATCTGCGCCCCTGGGGGCCTCAGAGAGAGCAGAAGCAGCACAAGGGCTGAAAGGGATGGTCTTAAAGAAACCCTTTCTGAAGCTTCTTATTTTTGCTATCATTCAGTATTTCAGTGAAATTATTTTGTCTTTGGTCTGCCCTTTTGGGTTTTATCTATTAGAAGTCTTAAAATATAGGTGGGGAAACCCTTCAAATTTCTGTTGAATGCCATCCCATTTTGGCCAGGCACGGGAGGGGAAGGCTGCAGCCCCCCTGCTACCCTTCCTGTGATGCTCTCTGAGATTCCTCACACAAAGTCCTCACCTCCCTTTCCCACAGCAGGGAAATTTTTAAATGGGGCACCACAGCAGTGTCCTGCCCCTGGACACCCCAGGCCACATCACCTCCTGTCCTGATGCCCCAGGTTTGGCTTTTGTATTTTCACATTCTGTGCTGCTTTAGTGTGTGGGTCTGGGCTCACATCAGGGATGCTGAGCTCTGTGCACAGAGCAGGAGACAAAACAATTCCTGCTCCAGCTGGGCACCAAGGACAAATGACCCAAATCTCAGCCCAGAGCACAAACCCCGTGGGCTGGAGAGAGAAAAACAAGCAGGGTGGGACTGCCTGGGCTAAAGCTGGGATGGGACAATGAACTGCAAGGTGCAAATGGAGCAGAGCTGATCCCAGGGACAGAGCCCGTGCCCCTCGTGCATTTTGGGGCCATTTTGGTTCATTTTGGGTGCAGCCCTGGCTGGGCTCTGGTGCTGCCCAAGGTGGATCCATGGAGGAGATGCTTGGAATAAATCCCTGCTTTATTCTGGGACTCTGCTCTAGGGCAGCCTGCACAAGACATCAGTTTCTGGCTGCCCAGCTGGGGCAGAAGGCATGTGGAAAATGCCCTGAACCAGAGCCAGAGGAAGGCCTCAGTCCCCTCCTCATCCCTGACAAACCCCTCATTCCCCCCACGGCAGGGACAGCCCGGGGGTCGGCACCTACTTGTTGGGGTCAGCCCCTTTGAAGTACGCGTTGACGGTTTCGGTGAAGGCGGCGGCCACGGGCAGGGTGTCCTGTGCCCCCATGGTCAGGGGGCTGGGGCCCCGTGACGAGCCTGCAACAGAGCAAAGACCCCCCCTTGGCACCTGCGGGCACCTCACCGTGCCCCCAGCCTGACTCCATGGGCACAGAACCACCAGAACCCCCCAGGCTTCGGATGAAGCTTTAGAACGTTTGGGAAATGGCTCTGCCCCCGCCCCGCTGCCGAAAGCAAGCAAAGAAAAGGATGGAGGAGGCCAGGCGGGAGCGGCATGCGGGGCTGCCTCACGGCAGGCTTTGCATGACAGTTTTTGCAGTCGCTTTTTGGGGCCCACAACAAGGGGCTGGGGGGTTCATTGTGTCACCCTGGGATCGGGGTGCTGGCAGTGTCCCCCTGATGTCCCCCCGAGCTGAGGGGGCTCCTGCCATCCCCAGCACACTCTGCTCTGCGCTGCTCTCCTGCCCTGTGGATGCCTGGAGCATCCTCCACACCCCGCTCGCTCCACGAAACCCTCAGTGCCCCACAGGAAATCTGCAAATCATCAGAAACCTGGAAAAACAGAGGCACTGGCACAGCTTGTCCAGAGGAATTGTGGCTGTCCCCGGATCCCTGGAAGTGTCCAAGGCCAGCTTGGACAGGAGCCACCTGGGATACTGGAAGTTGGAACGAGCTGAGATTTAAGGTTCTTTCCAAACCAAACCATTCTAGGATTCTGTGATTTGGGAAAGGGGAAAAGCTTGCCTTGGTGTTTCTGTGCATCCTTGGACACTTGCCAGGCTCTAAAATAACTCAGCCCTGCAGGAACACACACAGGTTTCCCTTTGCTGGCCAGGAATTTTTGTTTCCAAAAGAAAATTGAGGATGAAATCATCACTGCAAGTGCTCCTCAGGAGCTCCAGGTGTGCTGGAAACCCTCTGTGGGACCACAAGTCCTGTGCCCACCACCAAGGGGTTGGCACAGCCAAGCCCACATCTCTTCCCCACGGAAAGTATCCAAAGATCAGCTCAGATGTCTGGGTGTTGATCCCACAGACACCCAAAAAATCCTAGAGAGGTCACTCCTGCCCTTCAGCCTCATCCATTTCCTGCAATGCACCATTTGGGAACCTTTTCAAACACCACATCCTGTACACCGGGTGAAGCACAAGGATTATTTTGCCCCACATCTGCTAAAAAGGAGCAGCAAAGGACCCCAGAGGAGCAGCTTATCCAGGGACCCCCTCAGTCCATCACCATCCTGCCAGGCAGGTGGAAAGGGGGACAGATCCATCCCAGAGTTTGCTCAGAGCACACGAGCACCTGCCAGCTCCAGCCAAAGCTGCAGGAACTCCAAAACCACAGGAATTCCAACACCAGCCCTGGGAAGGGCAGCACCTCCACAGGCAGAGGATAAGGGGGAAGCAAAGCTGAGCAAAACGTGTCATGTTCATGGTGAGCTCTTCTGCTTGGGCCATCCTCAGAAATGGTCCCTTCCCTTCTTCCTCTGCTGCTGCTCTGGGAATAAACAGGGGGTTGGGAGCAGGAAATTGGGATTTGCAACATCCCCTGGGAGAAGCACTTCTGTCACTTCAATGACACTTTGAGTTTGAGGACATTAATGGGAGAAATGATGGTTTCCACCAGCAGGGAGGAGCCCTCACACCTCCCTGAGGCACCCACGTTAATGGATAAATCCTAAGTGCTCTTTCCTGGAGGCTCAGATGAGGGATTTTCCCTTGCAGTGCCTAATGCAGCCTAAAAGTGTCAAACGCTGATGCAGCCACACGTGTCCCTGTCGGTGCCACCCCCGGGGGAATCAGGGAATGAGGGATTGCAGCTGCAATCCGGGATGGGGGTGCTCAGGGAGTGGGTCCTGCTGTTCCTGGGATGCCTCACCCACACACCAGACCCACAGCCACACATTCATTATCCTAACGAGCCCAGAGCCTCCCGCTCTGAGCCCACAGCCCAGGATATCCATCAGGGACTCCCTGCTGGAATTCCCACTGAAGAACGGACAGTTCCAGATGAGGGCATGGTCCCCAAAACCACAGGACACCACACCCCAAAACTCCAGGATTGAGGGGACACACAGGACAACATTTTCTGAAAATGCTTCCCAAAGACACCACTGGGAGCAAATCCTTGCTGCCCACCCACAGCAGCAACCCCTCAGAGCATCAAACACAGCCAATACCCTGGCAGTGGGACATTCCCACTGCATCCACCTGGAAATTCACAGAATTCCCAGAACCACTGAATTCACAGAATCCCAAAATTCACAGAATCACTGGGTTGGAAGAGACCTGAGAGATCACGGAGTCCAACCCAGCCCCACACCCCAACTCAACCCTGGCCCCCAGTGCCACATCCAGGCTGTGTTAAACACCCCCAGGCATGGGGACTGCACCACCTCCCTGGGCAGCCATTCCAGAACTTTATCACCTTGCTGGAAAAAGCTTTTCCCTGTATCCAGCCTGTATTTCCCTTGAGGCTGTGTGCTCTGGCTGTGTCAGTGCTGCTGGAGAATGTGAGTCCATCTGAGCAGCAACAACAACAAAACCTCCTCATTTCTAATGGGCTGAAGGCTCTGTGGGTGGAATTGGGGTTCTTGGTTCCCTCCACTCTTCCCTCATGAATCCGTAAATCCTTCTCTTCATGGCTTCAGGGAATAAATTAATTTTTACACTCATGTTTTCACTAAAGAAAGAAAATTATAAACTATTATAAGCGTTGCAATTATTGTCCAGAAACCTGAGAGACAAATGCAGTTGTGCTGGCACAGCTCCACCCCAAACCTGCCTTTCAGCTCCTGCTTCAAAAGTCATTTTTATAAACATTTCAGTTGCACAAATGACCTGATAGTAACAGAGAAAAAAATAAATCCACTTTATGGAGCTTTGGATCCAGACATAAGCAGCAGACCGGCTTAATTTGCCTTATTTTTCCCTACAAAAGGTGGAAAATGCAGCTGTGGAGTAGCCAGTGATCCCAGAACATGAGAGCATCACCACATCTCCTTCCACACAGGGACAAACTGCCCCACCTTCATCAAGCATGTGGATCTTGCCACCAAAAAAACCCAAAAAACCCAAAACAACCAAATCCAGAAGGAAACCATAATTTCTCTTCTGGCATTCCACGCCCTGAGTTCCAGACACCAAACTCAGCAGATCTCCTCTCACTTCCCTGCACATGAAGGTTGTATTTTTTTCTTTTCAAGTCGGGTTTAAACATTTAGAGCTCAATGAGGAAATCCAGCATGAGGAAGTGAGACAGCTCCTTGCTGGGCTGTGGGATGATCCTGGGGCAGTGCCACACTCCTGCATGCCCAGGATAATCCCACCCCAGCTCCAGACCACCAGAACCAAGCCCAAGAATTCCAGTACAGGGTTAAGATTCCAAGGCACAGGAAAAGCCCCAGGTGTGCAGTGCTGGTGGGGAGGAAGCAAGGGGAATGTGGAGCTGGAATGTTCCTGCTGAGGGATAACGCTGTTCCTGCTGTCCTCAGCTCTTCCCAGTGCTCCCAACAAGCCCCTGAGAAAGGAAATGCAAACAGGGATTTTGGCTGGAGACACCAAAACTGCCCCGAGCACCAGGAGGAAGCAGCTCCTGTGTGACCCCTCCTGGGTCTAAACAGGGAGATGCCATCAGAGTACGGACATCAAAGCAGGAATTGTCAGAGTGGGGACCTTGGAAAAAGAAGGAAAGGAAGAACCTAAACCCCTGGTCACCACTTGATCCCTGCCTCCTGCTGCTGCTCAGCCATCACTGTCACCAGGATGGGTTTGCTCCATGAGCCCAAGGAGTCCAAGCCAGGCACTGCCATCCTGGGCCACTGCTGAGCTCCCCAGCCAGGCCCTGCCATCTTGGGCCATCCCTTCCATCCACAGCCAGGCACTGCCATCCTGGGCCATCCCTTCCATCCACAGCCAGGCCGTGCCATCCTGGGCCACTGCTGAGCTCCCCAGCCAGGCCGTGCCATCCTGGGCCATCCCTTCCATCCACAGCCAGGCACTGCCATCCTGGGCCAGTCCTGAGCCATTCCCCACTCAGGCATTGCCATCCTGGGCCACTCCTTCCATCCACAGCCAGGCCCTGCCATCCTGGGCCACTGCTGAGCTCCCCAGCCAAGCAGTGCCATCCTAGGCCATCCCTTCCATCCACAGCCAGGCCCTGCCATCCTGGGCCATCCCTTCCATCTCTAGCCAGGCACTGCCATCCTGGGCCATCCCTTCCATCCACAGCCAGGCACTGCCATCCTGGGCCATCCCTTCCATCCACAGCCAGGCACTGCCACCCTGGGCCAGTCCTGAGCTCCCCAGCCAGGCCCTGCCATCCTGGGCCATCCCTTCCATCCACAGCCAGGCCCTGCCATCCTGGGCCATCCCTTCCATCCACAGCCAGGCACTGCCATCCTGGGCCATCCCTTCCATCCACAGCCAGGCACTGCCATCCTGGGCCATCCCTTCCATCCACAGCCAGGCACTGCCACCCTGGGCCAGTCCTGAGCTCCCCAGCCAGGCCCTGCCATCCTGGGCCATCCCTTCCATCCACAGCCAGGCATTGCCATCCTGGGCCAGTCCTTCCATCCACAGCCAGGCACTGCCATCCTAGGCCATCCCTTCCATCCACAGCCAGGCACTGCCATCCTGGGCCATCCCTTCCATCCACAGCCAGGCACTGCCGTCCTGGGCCAGTCCTGAGCCATTCCCCACTCAGGCCCTGCCATCCTGGGCCATCCCTTCCATCCACAGCCAGGCACTGCCATCCTGGGCCACTGCTGAGCTCCCCAGCCAGGCCCTGCCACCCCAGGCCCCTCCTTTGCAGGCAGCACGGCAGCTCCCAGGTGCTTCCCTGGGATTTGCAGGAATCCCTCCCCGCTGCAGGCAAACCCCTGCCTCTCCTTCTGCTGTTAAAAGGAAATGTTGGCTCCGTGCCTGCAGGATGAGGCTGCCCCCAAAGCCTGGGGGATTGTCCTCTCTGGGATGTGACACAGCTCGGAGAAGGTGCCATCGGCCCCAAACCATCGGGAGGTTTTCCCCTCCCCAGCGCTCCTCATCCACGAGGGACCCCAAACCTCCAGCAGCTGCAGCCGAGCACCCCAGCAGCACAGCCTGGCCCGGCTCGGGCGGTGCTGGCAGTGCCAGCGCATCCCGGAGCCCTTCGTGCCCCCAGCGGGACGGGAGCAGCGCAGGGGCAGCGGCTCCTCGGGGCTGGAATTGCCCGGAGGAGGGCAGGGGGCAGCGGCTCCTCGGGGTGGGAATTGCCCGGAGGAGCGCAGGGGGCAGCGGCTCCTGGGGCTGGAATTGCCCGAAGGAGCGCAGGGGGCAGCGGCTCCTCGGGGTGGGAATTGCCCGGAGGAGCGCAGGGGGCAGCGGCTCCTCGGGGCTGGAATTGCCCGGAGGAGCGCAGGGGGCAGCGGACGCGGCTCCTGGGGGCTGGAATTGCCCGGAGGAGCGCAGGGGGCAGCGGCTCCTGGGGCTGGAATTGCCCGGAGGAGCGCAGGGGGCAGCGGCTTCTCGGGGCTGGAATTGCCCGCAGCAGCTCCGGGAGCCTGGCAGGGTCGGCTTTCTCGGCAGCGCAAGCGGCTCCGCTCCCTGGTTTTCACCTCCGTCGGGGAATATTCGCAATGTTTCTTTGGGCTTTTTGGCTTGCTTGGGCCGGATTTTTTTTTTTTTTTTTGAAAATGAAATCAACGAGGCAAAAAATAAAAAGAGATCAGCGGGACAAATGGCACAAACCAAATCAAATCAAACCGATTCCGGTCGGACTGGCGATGTCATCTAAGTAGCCATAGCATTCCGCACGGGCAGCTGGGTTGGATGGAGCCCGGAAAGCTGGATTGGATGGAGCCTTGGAAGGGAACCCCGGGAGCGAGAGAGCGAGGGGAGCGAGAGGTTACCGGCTGTGATTTGCACTACTTACCTTCGAAAGTCAAATAAAACTTTCCTCTGTCAAACCAAACGAGGGAAGGCTGTTCATTCTCTGTATGGCCAGGAGTTGAAGCGGGATGGGAAAGGTTAAGGAGAGGGAGAGAGAAGGACACAGTGTGAGTCACAGAGCAGGTCATTAATGTCGCTACGGGGAGGGGGCGAGGCGCTGCAGGGCGGTCACACGTGCAGGGACAGGGGCGTGACAGCGGCCGCCGGCTGGGGGACAGAAAGCGGGAAGCAAAGCTATGGAAGCCCAGATAGAGGAGTCGTTCTGCCCGCCGGGCGAGCGGTTCGCAGAGGTGCTCTCGCTTTTTTTTTGGCCGCGGTAGAAGAGGTTTGTCGGCTCATGCGCTCCGGGTTCCGCCTGCGCGGAGCGGGGCCGGCGCTGCTCAGCATTCCCGGCGGATGCTGCTCCGCACGCCGGCCCGCAGTGACACTCAGGGACAGTGACACGTGGCTGTTTGCTCTCGCACCTCAGGACACGACACTTGCAGAGAACCGGACACACGCACACAGAGCAGCGGATCCTAGCTGGAGCCTTCCCTTCCCGTCACAGCCAGCTCCCTGCGCTCCACCACGCTGCCATAACTCGGGATGTGAGGGCCGGAGGGGGGGCGTGGGGCGAACAGCTTTTGGAGCTGCTAAATGAACCTTTTGGAATTCGGGAGGTGCCAACCTTCCACCTCCGAGTCCTTTGAGTCACTGAGAAACTGTCATGCAAGGTGCTGCGAGCGGTGGGTGCCGCTCCGAGGGCGGAATTCTCGGCAATTCCCTGCTAGTACAGTACCTGCCGGCGTTTCACTGCGCCCCTCAAACGCGGGCAGTTTGTCAATAAAAGCATCATCCTCTGATAACACAAGCAGAAGAAACGCAAAGGAAACAAAGAAAGAAAGAAAAGAAAAGAAAGGAAAAGAAAGAGCACAAAAAGAATGAAAACACGGATCCCAAGTGAAACCAAGCAGCGCACTTGTACCAACGCAGAGACAGAGATGACGGAGGGGCACCGACACGGGAACCACAGAGCTCCTTGCTGTGCCAGGAATTGTCCAGACTGACATGCAGCCAACGAGGAAAGCACACCAGAACAGCACGGAGGACACGGGGATGGAGCAGCCCTGCCCCTGCTCCCGGACAAACTCCGTGGGACTTTGCCACAGGGCACGGGAGATGGGGAATGCGCTGGAGCCAGACTCCAGGTGTCCCAGCCCCCCGGGACCTGCAGCGGTCCCTGATCCCAGACCTGCCCATCCCTGCACACCTCCCAGCACAGCTTTTCCTCTCATGGGAACTGGAATGTGTCCCTCCTCTGCTGTGGGTTTCCCTGGATGCTCACCCAGCACCAGTGCCCGCCCTGGCCTCGGTGGGGACAAGGAGACACTTTCCCAACGCACACCCCAAACCCTGTCTGTCTCTGTCTGTCCCCATCCAGCTTTTCCCAAGGTTTAGGCTGGATGCCCGCAGAAAAGGTTCCTCATCCAGAGGGTGCTGGCACTGCCCAGGCTCCCCAGGGAATGGGTGTTTGGACAGCACTGCCAGGGATGCCCAGGGTGGGATTGTCGGGTGTCTGTGCAGGGCAGGAGTTGGATCAATGATCCCTGTGGGTCCCTTCCCACTCGGTATAATCTCTGCATGGAGCTGGAAGTGCAACACCTACAAAATCTGGGGTGCTCCTCCTGACTGCCCCCTTTGGAGTTCCCTGGCCAGGGGTGACCCCAGAGCCCCGATTTTGGCTCTGCTCCAAGGAAATCTCCATAGAGAGTGTGGGACCCCAACTTCTCCCCCAGCCCAGCAACCTCATCCCCTCTGCTCAGCACGGGGAGGTCACTAAATCATCAAACAGCAGCTTTTGATCCCAAAAATATCAGAGAAAATAAGAAATCTAAATAGAGAGCCTGAGGGAGCTGGGATGGCAGAGCTCAGCTCGCTCCCATTGCCCTTCCCAGCCTCCCGCAGCCCCTGGGACTGTCCCTGTGCTCAGCCTGGCTGTCCCCTCCCCTAACGCCGTGTCCCTGTGGCCACCGTGCCCCCAAGCACTGCCACAGGCACAGGGGACGCTCAGGGCTCGCTGTCCTGGTGACATTTGTTCCAGCCAGGCGCTGTGACAGTGACCAACAGCCGGAACAGGCACCTACAACACCCGAGAGTGAGGTGACACAGGACGGAGACGCAGTCGAGACTCCAGCAAAGCCACGGGGAGGGCTCGGTGCCAGCGGCACGGCGGGGACAGCGCCGTCACGGGGGTGGTGACAGCAGTGCCACCGCTCCCCGCGGGGACAGCGGTGACAAAGGGCCGGGCGCACGGGAACTCCCGCCAGGCCGGCTTTTCCAGAGGGTTGGGGAGAAAAGACAAGGGAGGGAGGTGATCCTGGAGGAGATGGAGGCGCAGGAAGCGAGGGGCAGGGGCTGGCAGCCAGGGATGGAGGAGGAAGAGGAGGGGGAGCGCCGGCAGCAGGGACAGAGGGGACAGGAGGGGACAGAGGGGATGGAGGGGGAGGCGTGGGGGGACCCAGCGCCTGGAGCTGGGAGCTGCCAGCCAGACTCGGTTCCCATCCCTCATCTCAGCCCCGGGGTTTGGCAAACCCCACTTTTCCCAGGAAAACTGCAGCGTTTGGTTCTGCCCTCGGACATGGCAAGTGGCTGGGAAAAGCCACCTTCTTTTCCAAGACCCTTTTTCTGTTACTGCTTTAAGGGCAAGTTTGAATTAAAGACGTTCCAAGAGATTTAATATCCCTGGATCCCAAGGTCTGGCTTCCAGCCCCACTCTCCTCCAGGCACAAGCCTCCCCTGCAAAAAAAGCTTATTTTGCCCCAAATTACAGCCCAGAACCACATTTTCTGTTACAATTCCCTTGACTTTCACCAAACATCCATTTCCCACAACATTTGGAAAAACTTCCCTCGCAGCATCACCCTCCTGATCCATCACCCCCCTCAAATCCCTTTTAGCATTTCAAACCCTGATGGAAACTAAGAATCCAACCCCAAAGAGTGACCTAGGGAATGAAGAGGCCTCAGGAGTTACTGGAGGATTAGGAAAGGTGAAAGAACAGCAGTGCTGCGTGTGTTTACCAACGGTGGGAGTGGTGGCTGCACTCAGGGAATTGGTGGAAGAAATGGAAGAAGTACTTTCAGCACGGGCTAAAGGTGCTATCGGAGGAGGGCTGGAGGAGTGGATGGGAGGGCTAAAAGGCCTGGACTGGAGAGAAACATAAAACAACACAAAGTTAAATAAAATCTAAACAAAAACATTTGCATCAAACAAATAAAATTTCACCTGGACCCTCCTGACTACTCTGCTGATGCCCCAGAGGGAAAATTGGAATTACTTTAGTTGTTTTAGTACCAATGGCATTTTAGCTTGGAGCTGGGAAAATAGATTATCCCCAACACTGTGGGGATGGGTGTGGAGATTCCACCCATCCACACCGAGGGTGGGAGCTCCAGGGGCTGTGGGATGGATGGAATGGGCTGGGCACTGGGCAGGGAGCAGTGCCCACCAGGTGCCAGCTCCCCAGGCCCTCAGGGATCCTTTGGTGGTCATTTTGTACCCTCAGCATCACCCCAAAGCCCTCACGCCTTACCTGGAGCAGCCTGGGGTGGCACACAGGACAGCCCTGAGCTGGCACTGCTCCTGGGGAGGCTGGAACTGCTCTGCTCTGCTCCCAGAGCCTTCCCGGGGCACATTCCCACCCCAGCCCTTGCCCTGAGCTGGCGCTGCTCCTGGGGAGGCTGGAACTGCCCTGCTCTGCCCCCAGAGCCTTCCTGGGGCACATTCCCACCCCAGCCCACCCCAGCCCTTGCCCTGAGCTGGCACTGCTCCTGGGGAGGCTGGAACTGCCCTGCTTTGCCCCCAGACCCTTCCCAGGGCACATTCCCACCCCAGCCCTTGCCCTGAATGAGCACTGCTCCTGGGGATGCTGAACTACTCTGCTCTGCCCCCAGAGCCTTCCCGGGGCACATTCCCACCCCAGCCCACTCCCTGCCCTTGCCCTGGCTGAGCACTGCTCCTGGGGATGCTGGAACTGCCCTGCTTTTCCCCCAGACCCTTCCCAGGGCACATTCCCACCCCAGCCCTTGCCCTGAGCTGGCACTGCTCCTGGGGATGCTGGAACTGCTCTGCTCTGCCCCCAGAGCCTTCCTGGGGCACATTCCCACCCCAGCCCTTGCCCTGAGCTGGCACTGCTCCTGGGGATGCTGGAACTGCTCTGCTCCCAGACCCTTCCCGGGGCACATTCCCACCCCAGCCCACTCCCCGCCCTTGCCCTGGCTGAGCACCATGGTTGGCATCACCAGGCTGGCAGAGCAGAGGTGGCACAGCCCTTCCCACGAGGATTCCCAAATCCCAGAGGAGCCCATCCCACCCCGGTGCCCGCGGCTCTGCTGCCCCATTCCCGACTGGAACGCCGCCCGCCGCCCCTGGCAGTGCCCTGCCGTGCCCCCAGCCCTGCCCACGTACCACGTCGCTGACGGGGGGCTTGCCCGGGGGCAGCTTGGGCCGGGACGGGGGCCGGGGCGGCGGCGGCGGGGGAGTGCCACACGGGGCCAGCGGCGTGCCGGGCCGGGCTGGGGACGAGGAACCTGCAAGGAACAAACAACGGGAGCCGTGAGTGCCCGCGGGCTCTGCCCAGCCCAGGAGCTGCCCCTGATGGGGGCACAGCCCGGCTGCTGTGCACGGAACATTCCAGGAGGGATGATGCCCATGGGATCCTGGCAGGCTGCCCAGTGCCCGGGTCCCTCTGCAAAACTGACATCATAGAGCTGTCCCAAAAATACGGGCAGGAGGGATGGGATGGTGGATGGAACACTGCTCCAGGGCTGGCACAACCGGGAGGTAGGAATCCTTGTCACAGTCATGTTTTCTGGAAAATCCCTTCGCCCGGCATTTCTCCTGGGAAGCTGAGAAGCCTCAGAGGAAAAGGAAAACAAATTCTTATGTCATTTGCTTCTCCTGTGTTGTGCTCACATGTGGAATGTGTTTGGAGATTGTTTCATTGGTTTCATGTCAATTGTTTTGACTTGTTGGCCAATCAGTACCAAGACTCTGGAGACAGTCACAAGTTTTCATCTTATCTTTTTAACCTTCTGTAAGTATCCTCTCTGTATTCCTTAGTATAGTATTCTGTAATATAATATAATATAGTATTCTGTAATATAATATAGTATAGTATTCTGTAATATAATATAATATAATATAATATAATATAATAATATAATATTCTGTAATATAGTATTCTGTAATATAATATATAATATAATTATATTATATAAATATATAATATTTATAAGGATAAAATAATAATTTAGCCTTCTAAGAATGTCAAGTTATATTCATCATTCCTCCCTGCCACGGGGCACCCCACAAATACAACAGATCCTCGTCACAGGGCAAAGCTTGGCCCAGCAAAGGAGGGGAAGGGTGGGAGAGGAAGGTTCTGGGATTTGCTGGGAGCACAAGCAGCTCCCAACCCGCTGGAAGAGACTCCCAAAGCAGGGAGCTGAGCTCAGGGCTCACAGACCCTGCTGCAGAGAGGGATTCCTGTGACCAAATGGGAATTCCAACTGGTGCCTCACGGGAGATCCAGGAGCCTGCTTGGCTCCACACACAGGAATTCCTTCCAGGAGAAGCCCAGCAAGACCTGGAGCTGGGCAGAGCAGGCAGAGGGGGCACCAGGACATGAAGGGCAGCAGGAATGGGAGGGAGCTCAGAGCTCAGTGCCAGGACAGCTGAGCCAGTGTTTGTCACCAGCTTCCGTGGAGCTCAGCAGCTCCATGGCTCAGACTGAGATAACTTAATTTCCCACTTACAAAAGAATAATTTCCTGAGTTCTTTGGGTGATAGCTCAGATTTAGCAAAGAAAGATCAAAGCTGGATTTATAGAAACAAGAAGAGGTGAAGGAGAGCAGGCTCAGACAAGAGAGGGCCTGGCTTAAAGGGAATAAATTCCAGTCATTCCTCTGCACAACTCCAAGATTCAAGCCACTTTTATTTCAAAGCCTAATTTGGGAACCAAAGTTTGAACTTTTCCTTCCTTATCCCAAGAAAAGCCAGAGAAAATAGAAAATATTGAGGGAAAATAACCTTGCAGGACTGAGTGTGGAGGGTTCTGTGGCCACCAGATAGCCAAATCCCAGCCAGATGGTGGCTTCCATCGAGGGAATGGACATTTCCTACTGCAGAAACTGACAGCATGTGGAAACCAGCACGGAATCAGAAATGTGTGTGAATGCTGGCCTTGGAGAGCATGGGGTGGTGGAAGGGGTTGGAACAAGGGGAGCTTTGAGGTCCCTTCCACCGTGACCCTGCGCAGAGCCTTGGTGACACCCGGGGCTCTGAGGGCAGATCCTGGCCTGGCTCTGCTCCACAGCACCCCAAAACCAGCCTTGGAAAGGCGAGAGGGTGGCACAGGTGCTGGAGCCGTGCTGCACACTCTGCTGCAGCCTTTGGAGGATTTGCACCATTTTTGTGTGGATTTTTCATTTCCCATTGCTGCCCAGCTGCTGAGACAAGAGGCAATTCCTGGAGCTGGGCTGTGGATCTTCTGGGCCAGGCTTCTCCATCTGAGGGGAGCCCTGGCACGCCTCCATCCTGTGCTCAGCTGGGAGCAGGCAGGACAGCAGTGCGGGATGGATCCTGCTGTCTCCTGCTCCTGGAAGCTCCTGGAGAAGTTCCAGCTCCTGCTGGACTCCGCAGCCCCCACAGGGACCCTCTACCCACCCCCCCGAGCCAGCACAGAAAAGCCACCAGCACTGAAGCAAAGCCACATCTGCAGTGCCAGCCACACTCAGGGCACCCTCCTGGCCGTGACAAATCCCACGGGCAGTGACACAAACCCCGAGCTCCCACCAGGAGGGTGGCAGGGGTCAGACACGGAGCTGGGGGGCTGCACTCCCACCCCACCACCAGTGCAGGTTCCTCAAGGCTCTGATTGCCCCCAAAATCACCTTTGGTGGAGGCAGGATGGGAGCACAGGGCTGAGCTGGGCTCAGGCCCTAAGAGAACAGGCTCAGGCTGCAGCTCCTCAGGCAAGGAGTGCCAGTAAGCCGAGCCTCCCCGGCTCATTTGCCTTAATGAACATCTATAATTAATCAGGTGAAAGCAGGCAGAGCCAGCAGCTTCTCCCGGGGGAGAGGTTCACCCCGGAACACATCTCCCATCCACACCCAGAGCCAGGAAGAGCCGAGCACCATTCCCACCGGGAATTACCGGGGTGAGAGGACGTGGTAAAAACAAACACCCCAGCCCTGATCTGAGGCTCGCTCAGACCGTTCACCTGAACCATTCCATCCCCACGGAGAGCACAACCGCAACAACAACAACAACAACGACAACACCACCAAGCCCGTGCCCGGTTTGGGGCGGGAAGGGCTCCGGGAAAGGCTCCGGGAAAGGCTCCCAGGGAGGGAGGGAAGCACACGGGAGGCGCAGGACACGGGCGGGCAGCAGGGCACGGCCGCAGGGACACAGCCAGGCGGGAGGGGCACCGGGGCCACACGGCAGCACACCCGAGCTCAGCACGTACCGCTGGCGCTTCCCGTGCTGGCGCCCGGTCCGGGCGACGACACCACGGCGCGGTACGTGGGCGGCGGAGGGGGCGGCGGGGTCCCTCTCTGGCCCGGCCCAAAATCTTTGGGAGAGGCGACGGGCTCGGCCGAATCGTCCTTAACGTGGGGCTGCTCGGGGAGCTTCTTGGGAGCGTCTTCCAGCTGCAGCGGCGAGGGCAGCGGGCGGGGAGGCTCGGCCGGGGCGCTGGCCGGGCTGCCCGCCGGGGACCCCGCCTTGTCCCGGGGCGACAGCTCCGGAGGCGCGTTCTCCGGGGATTGATCGGAAAAATTGACCCACTTGTCTTCCGCGGTGGCAGCAGCAGATTTGGGGGACGGCACGGGGCCAAAAATGCTGTCCAAGTCATTGATGGACGGGAGTTTGTCCCGTTTGGGCTCTGCTGCTGCTGCCTGGTCCCCTCCTGCGGTCAGAGGAGGTTTATTTTACACCGGGCGTTAAGCGAGGGCTGCGCTACTCTCTACGGGCTCTACTTCTACGGGAGAGGCTCTAAAATCACCTTTTCTCCTCTGTATTTATATAATTCATGGGCAAGAACGTTTCCAGCACAGCCAGGTGCGACATGGAATGAATCCCGCGGGATCCAAAGGCTGGAGGAGGGAGCATGCACCACCACGAGCCAGCACTCACAGCCAAGATTCCCAAATTCACAGCCAAGAATCCCAAATTCACAGCCTTCTGTGTCCTCTAAACCACATCCCGTCCTTATCAGCAACTCTGGTTTATCAGCAGGTACCAAAGGTGTGCACTCAGCGCTCTGGCACGCCCCACTCTCTCCATATATATATATATTTATAAACACTCAGGTATAAATACATATATTCAGACATGCTGGTTGGACACTGCTGGAGTCTGGGCATGCAGCACAGGATGCACACAGGGAGTGTATTCCAGCCACAAGGAATGCATCCAGCCACAAGCAGGAACAGATCAAGATTTTAGGGCACAGATCAGGATTTTAGGGCACAGATCGGGATTTTAGGGCACACACAGATGGGGATTTCAGGGCTCTGCTCACTGAGCCACCACACAGCAACACTCCCACCTGACTCCAGAACCACCACAGATCCACCAGCCAAGCATTTCACATCCAGGGAAGGGACAGGCTGACACTAAATGCCCTCTGGGATCTTCATGGCAGCATCACCCCATCCCTGCTCCTCTGTTTTGGGGGTCCACATTTAGGGTGGGGGGGATAAAATAGGGATTTGCTGAACCAGACAAAACCAGACCTCAGCCATTTGCTTCACAAATACACAAGGCACAGCCCAGCAAATGATCAGGCATTTGCTGCTGGGAATGGATGGATGGATGGACATGGACACCCTGCCAGCCTGGAAAATTGGGATTTGGGAGCACAGATGAGATGGGGATGGACAGAGCAGGGGCTCCTCATGGCACAGGGGTTTCACCCCGAGGGGCTCTGGCTGGCCCCACCAGCCTGCCCTGCTCAGACCCTGCTTTCCCACCAGCCAGCACCATGAATTATATGCCTGGAAGCAGCACCTGATGTCCTCTGGCTGCATCCAACACCTTTCCATCCCTGCCCTCGGGCTGCCCCTCATTCCCAGCACCATTTCCCTTCCCTGTCCTTCATTCCCAGCACCATTTCCCGGGCTGCAGGGTCAGGGGGGGCTTTTCCCATCTCTCAGCAGGGATTTGGGGGCAGGGAAGGCAGGAGCAGCTCCTGCCACAGGCAGACCCTGCACAGCTCTGGTTTCCTCTGCACAGGCTGTGCAGGGCTCTGGAATTGGGAATATATCCTGGTTTTCAGCAGGATGTTGAAGCTAATCCTGCACTGCATTCCCAAAGGCAGGGGTGGTGTAAAGAACATTAATTTCACCAGGGTGAGACCGACTTGGGAAGCAAAACCATCTTTGTGCTGCTTCTACTGCAGCATCCACTGAGACACCTCAGGGCTGGGGCTGCCCCTGGATCCCTGGCAGTGCCCGGGGCCAGGCTGGACACCGGGGCTGGCAGCGGCCTGGGACAGGCCTGGGCCAGAAATTCCTCCCAGCCCAGCCCAGCCTGGAATTCTCTGAACTCCAAGGGCAGAGGATGCACAAGGATCAAATCCATGCCCAAAATGCAGCCACGGGGACAGGGACCTGTCCCCCCAGAGCTGGGGATGGGATGTGTCACCCCCAGTGCCACCACAGGGCTGGGGCTGTCCCTGTCCCACCCCCGAGCCGGGGCTGTCCCGGTGTCCCCCGGAGCCGTTACCGATGGCCGGGGGCAGGGGGGAGCCGGTGCGCGGCGGCGTGGCCGGGATGTTCTTCGGGGGGAGCGGCGGAGGGGCTGAAAGAGAGCACAGAGAGGGGAGAGAGCTCAGCCGGAGAGCAGCAGGGACAGCCCGTGGGATATCAGCGGGATGGCTGGGAAAAAGGGGACAAGGCAGGGATGAACTCCCAGCTCCAATGTCCAGCCCGGCCTTGGACACTGCCAGGGATCCAGGGGCAGCCACGGCTGCTCTGGGAATTCATCCCATCCCTCTCCATCCCCACAAGGAGGAATTCTTCCCAACATCCCATTAATTCCTTCCCAATACCCACCCCTCCCTGCCCTCTGGCAGTGGGAAGCCATTTCTGTCGGGTTTGATGGAATTTTCCCCCTTTTTTTACATCTGCTGTTTCAACCCCCTAAATTAGCATTTTAATTAAACCTGGATCCTCCGAGGCACGGAGCTGCCTCCGCCTTTCTGCCGTGCCCATCCCACGTGGATCCAGGATGTGGATCCGGGATCGGCAACCCTGGGGCTAATTAACAGCGGCTAATTAACCAGCTGTGCTTTACAGGGGCATTTCTGCAGAGGAAACGGCTCCGCAGCTGCCCCGGGCAGAGGGAAAGCTGCAATAAAAATCCGGGATTGGGGCTGAGCTGCTCTCCCTGATGTTATCCTGGAAAAACCGGTGCTTCCCACTTTTCCAGCCAAGTAACCTCGGCATGAACGTGCAGGATCAGGATCCACCCCATCCCTGCAGCCCTTATCAATCCCTCTCCCTCCTCCACCCCACAGTGCTGTCACCCGAGCCAAACAAAGGGAAAAAAATCTTCTTTAATTTAAAATATCACGGAACTGCACAGCCTGGATGAGGACAGCTCAAATCTTTGACCTGATTTCTGGATATATTAATTTAATTCCATGGTCACTTACTTCCAGTTGGGAAAGGTCTTGGAAGTTTTGGGGACTCTACGTTTGTGTTGATGGGCTGGACTGACCCCCATATCTCAGGCTGGTCCAGAGCAGCTGAAAAATCAAAAGTAAACATTTGAAAGCAATGAAAAATCCAAATGTTCTCTTCCCATCACCCAAACACATGGATGAGACACTGAGGCTCTGGGAAAAGAGGGCCCAGACAGTGACAGAAACCTCATTAATTAAGGACAGGGGGTTCTGTAACGGTGGATAATTAAAATCCTGTCTGATTTTGAAGCAGGACGTGCAATTAGTTTGACACTTATGCTGCTTGACAAACAAAACAATGCCAGGGATGGATTTGGAGGCTTATTATGGGAAGGAAAACATTGTATTGATGGCCAAAGTGGTCTGGAATTTTAGGATATGCAAACAAAAAAACCCATCAGGTAGCAAAATTAAAAGATAATTGTATTCCCAGAGAATAAAGGGGGGGGGAAAAGAAGATATTTTTGTATATAATTTAGATTTCTTGGAGTTTTTGTGCTGAGAACTGCTTCGAAACGTTGCTTTGATTAAAAGAATTAACTGGAGGCGTTAATGACGGGACATAACGAGGGCAGTGGCCCTCCAGGAGGAGGAGGAGGAGGAGATCTCTGGGAAGAACCCGCTCCAGGGCATGGTTGGGCTTGGTTTTGGGGAAAACAAGTCTTGCAAAGTTCCTGTGCTTTGGGAAAGCTGGGAAAAAACAGATTTGGATGGAAGCAAAGTGTCTCTGTGTTAAAGGAGGGAAAAATGACATTTTTGAGATGCTATTTCCTAGGCATGGAGGGGTGCAAGGCTTGTCCAACAGCTGCCTCCAGAATCCTGGGTAGAGTTAAAACCCCCTGCTCCAGGGTGAAGGTTTGGCTGGAAAATGCTGAGGTTTGATGTTCTTGAGCTGTTCCCTGTCAGGATCTCTCCCAGACCTCATAATTAACTTATTGACTTAAGCACTTGCTGTTTCCACCCAGCCCGCATTAACCCTGGACATGGTCACCTGTCCTTCAACCCCTGCCTGGGCTCCTTCCTCCAGCAGGAGGGCTGGGAACCTGAGAATCTGGGAATTGTCCAGCTTGGAAAAGCCCTCGGAGCCCATGGAACTGCCAGTTCCACCCCTGACCTTGTCCCCAAGGGCCACATCCACACAGCTCTGAAATCCCTCCAGGAGTGGGGACTCCACTCCTGCCAGGGCTGGAGAACCTTCCCAGGTCCCTGACAGGAGATGCCACCGTGGCCCAAAGTCACTCACCATGTCCCCGAACTCACCGACCATGGCCTCAAAGCCACCATGGTTCCAAAGCCACTCACCAAGGCCTCAAAATTGCCAAGGCCTCAAAATCGCCCTGTTACTAAATTCACTCACAGGTCCCCACATTCACCCACCACAGCCTAAACTCCCTTGTCCCAGCCCCAAACTCACTCTGTCCCCAAACTCAATCGCCAAGTCCCCAAACTCACCCACCATAGGCACAAAATCCCTTGCCCTGTCACCAAATTCACCTGCCCTGGGCCAAAGCTCACCAGGTCCCCAAACTCCCTCACCCCAGCCCCAAACTCACCAAGTCCCCAAACTCAATCACCAAGTCTCCCACACTCACTGGCCATGCCCCAAACTTATCCACCATGGCCCCAAACTCACCTGTACCAGCCCCAAAGTCACCAGGTCCCCAAACTCACCCACCATGGCCCCAAACTCAGTTGTCATGTCCCAAATGCCCTCACCCCAGCCCCAAACTCACCCTCCAGCTTGGCCTCCTCAAAGGCCGACTCCAGCGGGGGCCCGAAGAGCGGGGCCAGCGCTGCTGGATCCTCCCCGGCCTTCTTGCTGTGGGGAGAGAGCACAGAGCGGCCATGAGGGAAAGGTTTGTGTTTGTGGGGCTAGAGAGCACAGAGTAGCCATGAGGGGCGAGTTTGGGTTTGTGGGGTGAGAGGAGCACAGGGCAGCCATGAGAGGCAGGTTTGTGGGGTTTGTGGGGTTTGAGAGCACAGAGCAGCCATGAGGGGCAGGTTTGTGGGGTTTGTGGGGTGAGAGAGCACAGAGCAGCCATGAGGGGCAGGTTTGTGGGGTTTGTGGGGTTTGAGAGCACAGAGCAGCCATGAGGGGCAGGTTTGGGTTTGTGGGGTGAGAGAGCACAGAGCAGCCATGAGGGGCAGGTTTGTGTTTATGGGGTGAGAGACCACAGAGTAGCCATGAGGGGCAGGTTTGTGGGGTTTGAGAGCACAGAGCAGCCATGAGGGAAAGGTTTGTGGGGTTTGTGGGGTGAGAGAGCACAGAGCAGCCATGAGGGAAAGGTTTGTGGGGTTTGAGAGCACAGAGCAGCCATGAGGGGCAGGTTTGTGGGGTTTGTGGGGTGAGAGAGCACAGAGCAGCCATGAGGGACAGGCCTGGGTTTGTGGGGTGAGAGGAGCACAGGGCAGCCATGAGGGGCAGGTTTGTGGGGTTTGTGGGGTTTGAGAGCACAGAGCAGCCATGAGGGGCAGGTTTGTGGGGTTTGTGGGGTTAGAGAGCACAGAGCAGCCATGAGGGACAGGCCTGGGTTTGTGGGGTGAGAGGAGCACAGAGCAGCCATGAGGGACAGGCCTGGGTTTGTGGGGTGAGAGGAGCACAGGGCAGCCATGAGGGGCAGGTTTGTGGGGTCTGTGGGGTGAGAGAGCACAGGGTGGCCTTGAGGGAAAGGTTTGTGTTTGTGGGGTTAGAGACCACAGAGTAGCCATGAGGGACAGGTTTGGGTTTGTGGGGTGAGAGAGCACAGGGTGGCCTTGAGGTACAGGTCTGGGTTTGTGGGGTTAGAGGAGCACAGAGCAACCATGAGGGGCAGGTCTGTGGGGTTTGCGGGGTGAGAGAGCACAGAGCAGCCGTGAGGGGCAGGTTTGTGGGGTCTGTGGGGTTAGAGGAGCACAGGGCAGCCGTGAGGGACAGGTTTGGGTTTGTGGGGTTAGAGAGCACAGAGCAGCCATGAAGGGCAGGCCTGGGTTCTGACCCCATCTTTGAGGCAAACACAAATATTTTTGAGGACGTTTTTTACCCCAGACCAAGGAGGAGCTGGCCAAACACAGGGTTTCAGACGGGGACAAGGGAAAGGAGCAGCACCCCAGTGCCAACCCTGTGGTGCCACAGCAGCTGCTGGGACACTAAGTTTCTTTGGGTTTAGTCAAAATTCCATGGAAAAGGATTAAAAAAATAAATACTTGAGGTCTGGGCCATGCTCTGCTCCAACACACCTTGAGTTGACCCCTGGAGCTGCAACGGGGCACATTCCCAGGGAGATTTGGCTTTATTCCATAAAAACTTGCATGTTTGCTGTCCTGAATCAATACATCCCCCCCACCCCCCCCCCAAGCTTGGCCTGCTCCCTATGGATCAGGCTCAAGGTGCCTTCCAGCAGGGAATGTCCTTGGAGCTTTTGGTGGAGAGCAGGGATGGGCACTGAGCATCCCAACCACCACCAGCCCCTCAGTCCTGCCAAAATCCTGGAATGGTTTTGGGTGGAAAGACCTTAAATCCTGGAATGGTTTTGGGTGGAAAGACCTTAAAGCCCACCCAGTGCCACCCCTGCCATGGCAGGGACACCTCTCCCACTGTCCCGGGTGCTCCAGCCTGACCTTGGGCACTGCCAGGATCCAGGGGCAGCCAGAGCAAATCTGGGAATTCCATTCCTCCCCCTCCCAGGGAACAATTCCTTCCCAAAACCCCATCTGCCCCCTCCAGCTCCCCATCCAGCACAGTGCAAGTGGGAATGTCCCAATCCCAGGTGGGATGAGGGCCCTGAGCCTGGGAAGGATGATCTGCACTGACCTGGCGGGGTCTGGCGTGGGCGTGGAGCGCCGGGGCCGCGTGATCTCCTCACCTGGGACAGGACAGGACACACATGGATGAGAGTCAGAGCCATTCCCACCCCAGAGCATCCCCCTGGCCCCCAGAGCCCTGCTGGCAGGGGGGGTCGCACCTGGTGTCCCACCCACCCTGCTCTGCAGGGATCCTGGCAGCAAAAATCTGCTTTTAACTCCAATTTATTTCTGTACAGAGCTGAATCAGGAAACTGCTCTGCTGCAGATGTCCCCCACATCTTCTCCAGGGAAAGCTTTTGGTAGCCACCAGCTCTGCAGGATCACTTTAAACCAAATTTAACTCACTCTTTTCCCACCCCCACTCCCCAAACCCCCCCAGCAGGTGCAAGGAGTGCTGGTTTGATGGACTGCAGGGGATACTTACTGGATAAATTCCTTTTGATCGTCCCCTGGAAGGAGAAACACAGGGATCAGTGGCATGCACAGGGACAGGACTGTGTGGCAGTTGGCACCCCAGGAGCAAAGCAGCCCAGCAGAGGTGGCAGGAGCTGTCTGAGGGGACATTTCCTGCAGGAGCCTGAGCTCCAGGGAGCAGAAAACCCTGCAGAAAATTCCTGAGCCACACAAAGGCACTGCTGGCAGCTCTGCTGTCCCCAGTGCCACATACACAGGGGTTGGGAATGGGCACAAATGGGCACATCCTCTGGGAATGGGCACTCTGCACTGCCATCCAGCTGTGCCAGGGGCTCGTGGGGCAGAAGCCAAACCCTCCCAGCCATGGGAACGGGGACACCCCAGAGCCAGAGCGGGGCCTCCAGGGATCCCCATCACTGAGAGCTCCCTGTGCTATCACTGGGTGTCACAAACATCTTTTATGAAATATCTTTTCTGTAGGATTTTTTCTCCTGAGAAGCTGAGAGGCCTCAGGAACAAAATGCAGACAATGGTTATCTGCTGCTGTGGAATGCAACAGGTGCATCTGGGATTGGCTATCTGCTGCTGTGGAATGCAACAGGTGCATCTGGGATTGGTCTCATGTGGTTGTTTCTAATTAATGGCCAATCACAGTCAGCTGGCTCAGACAGAGAGCCCAAGCCACAAACCTTTGTTATCATTCTTTCCTATTCTATTCTTAGCTTAGCCAGCCTTCTGATGAAATCCTTTCTTCTATTCTTTTAGTTTTAATATAATATATATCATAAAATGATAAATCAGCCTTCTGAAACACGGAGTCAGATCCTCGTCTCTCCCCTCATCCTCCGACCCCTGTGAACACGGTCACAACTGGGGTGACATGAGGGGCTGTGTGGCACCCCTGGCAGCTGTCCCCACGCCCTGTGCCCCCCCTGGCAGCTGTCCCCATGCCCTGTGCCCCCCCAGAGCCCAGCAAGGACAGGGACCCCCGTGACCCCATCCCAGTTTCTTACCGGGCTGCGCCGCTGCGGTCAGCGAGAGGGGAGAGAAGAGACACCTGGTCAGAGAGTGACACGTCAGCACCCCAGGGCCCAGCTGCCACCGCCACACCTCGTGGGTCACCCTGGGACAGCCCCCCAGGGGAACCCAGGACCTGGGAAATGGGGGGATTTTCTTCCTGGAAGCTGAGCTCTCTTGGAGAAACCCCAATGGCACCAGGGATTGGTTTCCTGCCTTCTCCTCCCTTTGGATGCGCCCCAATCCAGGTAACACCAAGCCCTTACACACCTGGTCCAAATTCTTGGACCCAAACTACACCCCCAAAGCACTCTCAGAGCCAAGCCTAGCTCTATTTTTACACATTCTATTTTAAAATGCTCTAAGTCAGCGATAAAGGAAATTAAACTTCATTCTAGAAGGGCAGGATTTGTTATTTGCTTTTGGCATTTCAGCTCTAGAGACACGACAAGAGCACACACAAAGCTGGGTTAAAATATTCCAGGACGTAAAAATTGCGTTTCTTACCGGACTTTTCCTCTAAAAGAAGGCAGAGAAAGAAAAAAAGAAGGAATTAGAAGGTGAGGGATTTTTCTATAAAGAGGAATCAAAGATTTGTGTCAGGTTAAAGACAAAAGAGAGTGACAGGAGTGCTCCAGCTTCACCCTTCACATGGGAGACTGGAGGGATAGGGAGCATTTGGAAATGGAAAAATTGTGTCTGAGCCATTTTAGGGGGGTGAATTCCATTGTTTTATCATGACAAGCCCTGCTGGCCGTTCCCAGTCAAGGCACCAGAATTCCCAGTGCAGAGGGCTGGCAATGAGGGTGACTGTGGACACAGCCCCTGGCACAGGGTGCCCAGAGCAGCTGTGGCTGCCCCTGGATCCCTGGCAGTGCCAAGCCAGGCTGGACAAGGCTTGGAGCACCTGGGACAGTGGGAGGTGTCCCTGCCATGGAATGGGGTGGGATTTGGGATGGGGTTTTAGGTCCCTCCCAGCCCAATCCATGGGATTTATGATCTCCCTTCCAGCAGTTCCAGAGCAGGGCTTTGTGACTGGCTTGGGAGCGAGGACAAGCCCAGGATGAGGGCAGGGAGCTGGCAGTGAGTGCTGGAGTTCCTATGGATGCCTGGCAGTGAATCCTGGGATTCCTGCAGGTTCCTGCAGGCAGCTCCTGCCCGGGGCTCTGGTGCTTTCCTGGCCCATCTGCTCCCTTGGCTGCATGTCCTGGCTTTGGGATCCTCCTGCCCAGCCTTGGGGGCTTTCCCTGAGCACATCCCAGGGAGGCTCCAGCCCAGCACCCGAATCCCTCAGCCCAGTCCCACACTGGGATCCTCCTTAACCCTTCCCAAACCCCCCAGCCTCAGCAGGAAAAACACCACGGGAAAGAAGAGACAAAAATCCTGTTTGGTAAAAGGCACATTCTACAAGAATTTGGTTTTCCTAATATTATTATAATTATTATCATCAGTATTACATTGTTCATTTTGAGGTTGGGTTCCCCCCCGCCCCTTATTTTTGTGCTTCCCAAAGCATCCAACTGCCATTTCTAATCCTGAAATGCCAAATAGGAACTCCCTGGTTGGGAAGCAGAAACAAAGCACACGGATTTTGTTTGACTTTGGCTTGGAGAGCCATTCACACTTCAGATCCAGGTTATTTATAAATCAAGGAAAGCTCTGTCTGGGAAGTCACTTCAGCCCACACTAAAACCTCCTGAAAGCCCAGAATCCAATCTTTTCATGGCTGAACAGATTGGGATGAGCCAACAGGAATCTTAACAAGCCTCAGGAAAAGCACAGGGGAATGGACTAAGGAAAAATGACCTTTCCTTCCAGGAACCTGGATTCACCTCCAGGGTGGGAAACATCCCTCTAAAACCCCATGGAAAACCCCACAGATGCTTCCCTTGGCTTGGGAGTCAGGGCAAGACCCTGAATGATGATGATTGAAAATTCCCCTTGATAGAAATTCCCCTTTTTCCTCATTGAAAAATGAGGATAAGAGAGGGAAAATAAAAAAAAAAAAAACAGGGAATAACACATCCTGATCTCTTTTACGAGGAGGAAAGGGAATTTTTGAGGTGTTTTGGACTGGAAACATCATTTCAATAAACCTGATCAACACCTGCAGAGCAGACCCCAAAACAAGGACGCCAAAGCCAAGTGGAACATCAGCTCCCAGCAAGTTTGGGATGATCCCTGTGCACCACCACTGCCACAGTGCAGCTGGTTTGCAGCTGCGAGATAAATTTGGTCATATCAGACCTCACCAGCTTAGAAGCAAAACAAATCCCCAGACAAGGCAAGGATAGGCTGGATTCAAACCTACACAGGACCCTCAGCCAGCCCCATCTGATCCTAAATGCAAACTCACCACTGGCTGAGGGCCTGGGTGGTGCAGAGACCCTGACCCATCAGCTATCCATAGGAATTTTGGATCCCCTATAAAAGGGGCTGCCATAATAAACGCTTGGTTGGATAATGAACTGCAAGGTGCAAATGGAGCAGAACTGATCCCAGGGACAGAGCCCGTGCCCCTCGTGCATTTTGGGGCCATTTTGGTTCATCTTGGGTGCAGCCCTGGCTGGGCTCTGGTGCTGCCCACGGTGGATCCATGGAGGAGATGCCTGGAATCAATCCCTGCTTTATTCTGGAACTCTGCCCAGCCTTGGCTCTGGGGCAGCCTGAATGAGGCACCAAGATCACCAAATTTATCTGGCAGCTGCAAAGGGACACACCAGGGGCCGGGGAAGGCCGGGGAAGGCCGGGGAAGGCCGGGGAAGGCCGGGGAAGGCCGGGGAAGGCCGGGGAAGGCCGGGGAAGGCCGGGGAAGGCCGGGGAAGGCCGGGGAAACTCACCACGGGGGATGGAGAAAGTGCAATGTTGCCAATGGAGGCCTTGAGCTCGTCCACGGTGGCGGCGCTGCGCAGGACATCCTTGGCCTGCAGGGGCTTGATCTTGATGTTGAATTTCTTGTGCGCCTCCTCCTCCTCCTCCGACTCGCTGGAGGAGTAGAAGTGCTTTCCTTTGGTAGGTACAGCTCAGTTAAGGAATTTTCCTCCCTCGGTGTTCCCAGCTTGCTGGAGAGCAGGAATCTGGTGATCCCAAAATGTTGATCCCAAAATGAGGAGGGGATAATCCTGTGCTGGGCCTGTCACTGCTGCATCCCTGTGCAGCCAGAGCACGAGGAACTGCTGCTCTCAGGGATAAATCCACCCCAGGGTTGGATTTATGAATCCATGTCTGGATTTCATGGAGTTGTTCAGGTTGGAAAAGCCCTATGAGACAATCCAGTCCAGCCATGCCCCAGTGCTGCCCCAGTTCCCCAAGTGCCACATCCACATGGATTTTAAATCCCTCCAGGCATGGGGACTCCACCCCTGCCCTGGGCAGCTGTTCCAATGTCTGTTCACCCTTTTCCATGGAGAATTTTTCCCTATATCCAACATAAACCTCCCTTGGAATTTGAGGCCACTCCTCCTGCTCCTGTCCCTGTTCCCACCCCACCTGAAGCTCCTCCCCGATCCTCCTTTTCTCTGGGATAATCACAGACATTTTGGTCTCCATGGAGCGTCCCATGGGATGTTTCCCCACTCATTTCACAGCAGTGAGTCAAAGACAACTCAAAGGCCTCAGGTGATTCAGCTTTATCTGTGGAGAGCCAGCTCCAAATGGAAATCAAAAAGTGGAAATAAGGAATTATAATTAATAATAAATACTAACAGTGAAATAAAAAGAGCCAGGGGCCTGCCTGTGAGCCCAGCTCCTGTTACAGGCTGTAACCCAAGAGGCAAAGCCAAAACCAAAGGATATATCCTGGTTCCTCGGGTCGGATGCTGTATCCCTCCTCATCCAGCTCAGGGGAGTTCTGCATAGACAACAAAAAAAAAACCAAAAAAACCAAAAAAAAACAAACAAAAAAAACCCCCAAAAAACCCAAAAAACAAAAAAAAACACCAAAAAAAAACGGGAAAATGAGGACTGTTCATTCCTGGAAAGCTGGAGCAGCTCTTCCCTCCTGTGGGAAAGGATGTCCTGCACAGCCCAACCCCCTGGGGCCACACAGGGCACCTCAAATTCCACGATTCATTTTGCAGAAGGAAAAGCTTTAATCCTTGTTGAGGATTCAAAGTTTTCTCTGACTAAACTGCAACGTCCCATGGGCCAGGACAGAGCTCCCCAGAGCCACCTCATCCCTGGGAATTCTGGCTGAGCTGCAGGTATGGAATTGGGGTCTGGATTCCATCCAAAGAGCCCAAAATGAGTGTGGGAAGAGCCTGGGGTCCCCATGGGATGCAGCTGGGGCAGGGAAGCTCCAGGGGACACTTACATATCTGTCCCAGTCGATCTCTGCATAAAATCCATTTGGGGCTCCGTTGGTTTTCTTCTGGAAAGGAAAATTCCCGCAGCTCAAATGGAGGGAGCAGGAGCACAGCACATCCCATAGCAGATGCTGTTATCCCACACCCACAGCACAAACCCAACAGCATTCCCCACCTCTGGGGCTCTCCCATCCCAGAGAGATGAAAGGGGAGGGAGTTTTGAATATTTCTTAGGTGGACATCCAACATTCCCTAGGGAAAATTGAGGAAAGTTTCTCCCTGTGCTGGAACCTCCCAGCCCTTGGGAAGCTCCCAACACCAGTCAAGCAGGGAAACTTCTCAGGAAATATTTCCTGGGAGATCAAAATCCCTTCCCCAAGAAAAGGCAATCCCAAGAAGGAGTCAGATCCCGTTATCCCACATGCCAGGAATTGTGAATTTGGATGGAACAGTGGGAAGGATGAGTCCATGCCATGAAACACCAACACACACAGGAACTGCTGCTTGGCATAGAGGGAATTCCGTTTGGAAGAGGCTCCAGGCATCCCTCACCTCTGGAACCCTTCCCTGGCTGGCTCTGGGCACCCAAACCCACCCAAAGTCCCACGGCCACTGTGATTTTGAGCACCTGAGTGGGACAACCCAGCTCCCCTGAGCTTCCAGAGGGACCATTCCCAACCCAGCTCCCTCCGAGGGGCTGGCAGGATGCCCTCCCTGGTCCAGGGCTGGGTGCAGCCCCTCACCTCCACAGCTCTGGGTGGAGCAGCTCCCTTGGAGCTCAGCTGAGGAGGGAAAACCTCCCTTGGGTTCTATTTTGTGGAAATTCTGGGTGCTACTCCAGGGCATTCCTGCTTTTCCCCCATCCATTTGTGTTTAACCCCATTTCCACAGGCCGGGCTGACCCTGAAGGGATTTTCCTGCACTCTGGGTTCCAAACCAAGGGCAGCTCCCTGTTTTCCACAGCCCTGTGGGAGCTGGGGGCCGAGCTCAGTTTTCCTTACCCCGTTTTTATTTCCTCCTTCCCGCGTGCCCTCGGCTTTGCTATTGGAGGTTGGATCATTGGGATGAGGGCTGGGCTGCTGCAAGGGTGGCGGTGGCACAAAAAGGGTTAAAACAGCTGCTCCTTGGCTGGTTTGGGGGGTTTTCTTTTTAAGTGCACAAAAGTGAGTTTTAGGAAGCAGGGAACACGGATTTGTCAGGAAAAAAAGGCTCAGCTGTGGCTCCATCAGGATTGAAGGTGGATTTTTCTGTGGGCTCTATTCAGCAGTCAGGATTTGCATTCTGGCCACTCCAGTAGCCGCAAAAATTATGTGGAAAAGGGTCTGAAGGATGAAAAATTATATTAAACTTCTCCATCGCCAATCCCTCTGCCTCAAACACCTCCAGCAACTTCGTTTTGTCCCCTAAAAATTGCATTTCTGCATCCTTGGAGAGGACACCTGAGGTCCCTCTGCCCACACCTGGCGAGGAAAAGCTGCCCATGGGATTTATGCTGGAACAGGGAACAGCCTGGGGATATTCCCAGAACTAAAATTGGAAAAACCCTCCAGGATCATCCAGCCCAAGCTGTGCCCATCCCCACCCTGTCACCAAGTGCCACATCCAGGTGTGGACACCTCCAGGGATGGGGACTCCAAACCTCCCTGAACACCCTTTTCTGTGCACAAATTCCTCCTGATGTCCAACCTAAATCTGCTATTTATTAATTTATCCTGCTATTTATTAATTTATCCAGCCTAAATCTGCTCTTTATTAATTTATGTCTGCTGAATAGAGCCCTGCTGAAGGAACTACCTTTACTTTCATCTCTATTTCCTAACAAGCAGCTTAAAAACACAGAGCCTGCCCAAAGCCAAGGATTTTGGGTCAGACTGGGGGGAAAACTAAAATGATTTCTTGCAAGGAGCAGCCTGGCCCACAAATTTTTATCTTTTAAAAGATACCCCAGCACTGCTCTCCCTGCTGAGCCTCACAAGGGGCTCATCTTTATTTTGAGGTGGAACTCTAAAATCTGGATTTGCTGAAGAAATAAAGCCCAGTCAGAACCCAGAATATTTTTTATATCAAGCACTAAAGGAGACAGGGCCCATCTCCTACCCAGCTCTAGCAGGGACATTTCAGTCTAACACCAGGAATAAAAGCAGCAATAATTAAAAGGAAAAAAACCAAACCAACAAACCACAAACACCTCCTTCTTTTCAGGTTAATATAGAAAATAAAAATAGAGGTTGGAAACAGCTGCTCTGGCAATGAACTCCTCAGGCAGCAAATCTGGCCCAAGCCAATTAGCAGGGGTGGAAACGAGGATGAGGAGCTGGGATTTAGCAGGACACCTGCTCCCTGTGCCCCTGTGCTCCTCAGGCCTCCCCCTGTTGGTGTTTTTATAACAAACCTGGAATTTGCCTTGTTTTACATTTATTTTCTATATTAAACAGAAAACTGCTCACAAATGCTGATGGTGGTGGGAGGGGAGGTGACGCTGGGCAATACTCACGATGCCGTCCCTGTCTGGCGACCCTCTGGAAAGAACAAAAAATAGAGCAGTGTTAGTGCCCAGACCACCCCCAAATAACACAGGAAAATGCATTTTTAAATTTTAAAATGAATTCACAGCAGCAAAACCTGGAGTTATCAGCACATCTGAGTTACTGCGCCTTGTGGAACGCACACAAGGTCACGGAATTTTTTCCTTCCTGCTATTAGCTGACAGTGTTTAGGTTTATCAGGAAATGAAGTGCTGGGGCTGGCACTGTCCCAGCTGGCTCCTGCACCATCCCACAGCCACATCCCTGCCCCGTGTCCATCCCCTGCAGGGGACAGGAGTCCCACTGGAGGAATTCCAGATTTTCACTGTGCCAGAAGGACAGACACTGCTCTGCCGAGGCTCCCCAAGACCCTGATCCCGGCTGCCGATGGGATTTGGGGTCGGGGCCGGCTCTCGGAGCTCTGCAGGGATGCCGGGACTCAGGGAATGCGAATGTCCGTGGGATGCGGGCGGGCTCGTCCCGCACATCCCGGCTTCCCGCACCGCCAGGGAAGCGCGATCGGGCTCACACCTGGCTGGGGAACCAGGGAACGCTGCTGGGAGCGCCTGCTTCCACAGGGAATAACGCCAGCCAGGAAAGGTCTCCAATCAACCCATGCTGTGCCCCGTCTCTCCTATTCAGGCTCCATCTCCTTGCACAAAATTCCCAGAAATCCTTTGGAAGTGGCAAAAATCCCTTTGCTGTTATGTTCCCCCTCACTACGCGATCACCAGCACAAGGGGCGTCATCTCCTGCTCCCATCCCGGCTGGAATTGCTGGGGAGGCGTTTTCCAGGTCCAGCAGAACCATTCCAGACCCAGCAGCAGCTCCAGGGACCCCAGCGCAGTGTCCTGGGAGGGAGGCGGCCGGGGGTGGCCGCAGGGTGTGCCAGATGCCACCATCCCTGCCTTCTCCCGCTCCATCCCCTTCATCCCTGCCTTCTCCCGCTCCATCCTCTCCATCCCTGCCTTCTCCCGCTCCATCCCCTTCATCCCTGCCTTCTCCCGCTCCATCCCTGCCTCTTCTCTCCCTCCTTTTCTCTCTCGGTTCCATCCCTGCCCTTCTCTCTCTTCTCTACCGGTCCCATCCCCTTCTCTCTTCTCTCCCCGTCCCATCCCTCTCCGTCCTCTCCCGGTCCCATCCCTCCCTTCACTCCCAATTCATTCCCTCCCTTCTCTCCTGGTCCCATCCCCTCTCTCCTCTCTCTTTTCTCCCGGTTCCATCCCCGCTGCTGCCCGCGGGGATTTGGAGAGCGCCCAAAGCCCCCGGGCCGTGCCCGCGCCGTGACCCCGCCGCGCTAATCACGGCTGCTGCTGCTGCTGCTGCTAATTGCAGCGTGCTCCGGGCTGGCCTCGCCGCGACCTCCGCGGCTGCCGGGGATCCCTCCGGGCCCGCCGGGAACACCGGGATTGGGACGGGATGGGATGGATCGGGATGGAGGGAGCACCGGGATTGGGACGGGATGGGATGGATTGGGATGGAGGGAGCAGCGGGATCGGGATGGAATGGGATGGAGCAGCAGGATGGGGGAACACCGGGATTGGGACGGGATGGGATGGATCGGGATGGAGGGAGCAGCGGGTTTGGGATGGGGATGGAGGGAGCCGCGGGATCGAGATGAGGATGGAGGGAGCACTGGGATCAGGATGGAATGGGATGGGATGGAGGGAGCACCGGGATTGGGACGGGATGGGATGAAGCAGCAGGATGGGGGGAACAGCGGGATTGGGATGGGATGGGGTGGATCGGGATGGAGGGAGCAGCGGGATCGGGATGGGGATGGGATGGAGGGAGCACCGGGATTGGGATGGGATGGAATGGAATGGAATGGAGGGAGCACCGGGATTGGGATGGAATGGGATGGAGCGGCAGGATGGGGGAACAGCGGGATTGGGATGGGATGGGGTGGAAGGAGCAGCGGGGCAGGGATGGAATGGAAGGAGGGAGCAGCGGAATTGGGATGGGTGAGGATGGACGGAGCAGCAGGATCAGGATGGGGGGAACAGCAGGATTGGGATGGGATGGGATGGGATGGGATGGGATGGGATGGGATGGAAGGAGCAGAAGGACTGGGATGGGATGGAGGGAGGGAGGGAGCAGAGGGACTGGAATGGGATGGAGGGAGAAGCGGGACAGGATTGGGATGGAGCTGAGCAATCCCAGCGCTGGATAAGGCAGAGCCCAGCCCCAGCTCCAACAGATTCCCAAGGGGAGGAGAAGCAAAGGGGCCTCATTCCCACCCATCGGGATGAAGGATGGATGAACTCACTCCCGGCTGGAGCTCCCGGCTGTCCCACAGCCACGTCCCTGGGGACAGCAGGATGGCACCTCGGGGCTGCACATCCCTCTTTGGGGATGTGCTCCGTGTGTCCCTGCTCTTTGCAGCAGGTAAAACCCGGCAGACATGGCAGTGCCACCAGGGCCAGGCCTGTCACCGTGGCATGGAAAACCCCCAAGCAGCTCCCAGCAGGACACAAAACAGCTCAGGGGAACAAATCCAAATGGAATAAAAGGAAAAACCTCGGAGATCCTGCTGCCCATGAAACACCCGAGCAGGGCTGCAGGAGGGGACTCCCTGGTGCCTGTCCCCTGCTGTCCCCAGGACGTGGTGCCACAGGACTTGGGGTCACCCACCCCAAAGCCCTCTGAGATCATCAAACCCAACCATTCTCGGCATTGCCAAGGCCACCTCATGTCCCCAAGTGCCACATCCGATTCTCCAGCCCCTTCCCAGCTCCCTCAGCCCCTCCTGGGGCTCCAGCCCAGGCTCATCCCTCACACACAGCACCTCCCACCAGCTGTGGGAGGAATCCAGATGTTTTCTGGGAAGCAAAATCCCTGTGCTGCACCTTCCCCAGCCACCACACCCTGCACAAACATCTGTGTAAATCCAATTTCCACCTCTAACCAGCTCTAAAGGGCAGAGAGGAATCTGCTCCAACTCCAAGTCCTCCTTTTCCACCGCTCCCCAAAAATCCCCCACACCCTGAGAGCTCCCAGGAAATCCCAGATTTGCTGCACGTGCAGGGAACAGCTGGAATGCATCTGCTGATAAAACTCCACCCAAGGATGGCAACAACAAATTTGGAATGCCCCAAATCCCTGCTGAGAGCCCATGGAAGGCTCCTGAGCCCCAATAACTCACGTGGAGTCAGTGTCCTTCTCTTTCCTGCGTATGCCAAAGGCCTTCCTGGTGCGCTTCTTCAGTCCTGGGGAGCAACAGGGAAAAGGAATTATTAATCTAACCACAAGAAACCCTCCCAGGGCTCCTCAGTGCCTCCCTGGCTGCAGCCCATAAATGGGGTGAGAAAAGGGAAGAGCCAGAACCAGGGGATCAGGGAGTCTCAGAACTGAGGGGCTGCCAGGAGCTTGGGGGGACATTTCTTTCTGCCATTTATTTGTTCATTTGACACTGATTAACTCCCTCCCAGTGTGTGGGACTGTTATTTCCCACTTAATATTCCACACTCAATATTGCACAGTTATTATTTCCCACTCCATATCTGTTTCACAGTTCATGTTTCCCAGTTAATGGTTTCACAGTTAATATTTCCCAGCTGATAAATACTACAGTTATTATTTCCCACTCCATATTTGTTTCACAGTTAATATCTCCCAGTTAATATTTATTACAGTTATTATTTCCCACTCCATACCTGTTTCACAGTTATTCTTTCCTAATTAATTGTTTCACAGTTAATGTTTCCCAGTTAATATTTATTTCACAGTTATTATTTCCCAGTTAATATTTCCCACTCAATATTTGTTTCAGTTATTATTTCCCAGTTAATATTTCAGGGGGATTTTTCCCAGTTAATATTAATTTCACGGTTATTTTTTCCCAGTTAATATTTGTTTCACAGTTATTACTTCCCAGTTAATATTATTTTTCACATTTAATTTTTTTTCACAGTTAATTGTTTCACAGTCAAGACCTCCCAGCTAATATTTGTTTCCCAGCTAATATTTCCCACTCAATATTTGTTTTGCACTTATCATTTCCCAGCTAATATATATTTCACAGTTAATATTTCCCAGTTAATATTTCCCACTCAATATTTTTCCTAGTTAATATTTCCCATTCAATATTTGTTTCCCAGTCAATATTGCTCTCACAGTTAATATTTCCCAGTTAATATTTGTTTCCCACTCAATATTCCCAATATTTCTGTCCTGATGACTCCCTCTTTTCCCACACTGTTTGTGGGCTCTGCAGAAAGGAGGAAAATCCCTCGTGGGTGTTAAAACCCAGCTTAAACCCGAGTTTGGTTGTGCTCAGCCCTGGTTTTTATCTGCTCAATGCCTGGCACCAAGGATTCCAGAGCCAGCTGGGAAATCCTGGAATTCCAGAGCAGAAGGAGCACAGTGGGTTCCCCCAAGGTTTTCCCTCTATTTGCAGAATTCCAGGATGGTTTGGGCTGCAGGGGATTTCAGAGCTCACCCCATGGGTAGGGACATCTTCCCTTATCCCAGGTTTTCCAGCCCGTGGGATCCATGAATCCCATAAAACCAGCTGAGCCCCACAGGCTCATCCTGCTCCATTCCTGGCTCTGCTTTCCCAAATCCATCCTTTCCCATCCCCACCAAGGCTCAGTGAGTCCCTAACAACAGAAAATATTCCCATTTTTGTCCCCTGGAGAATCCTGCTCCCCAAATCCCAAACCCACCCAGGGGGCTGAGGGCCTCAGGGCTGGGCTGCTCCTTGGTGTCCCCTGGAGCAGAACCCCAAAAGTGGCAGAAATGTGCTCAGAATGTGGGTTAGGTAAGAGTTCCATCTGCTTGGAGGGCTGCTGGCTCCAGGAGAGGGGAAAACAGGGATCTTTGGGAAAGGGGAAGGAAAAGGAGCTCTGCCTTTGGAGAGGGGAGCTGAGAGCAAACCCCAAAACCCCCTGTGAGTGACACAGCTCAGGGGACAACTCCAGGATGGCATTTCCAGCAGCTCCTGAGTCCCCGGAGCAGGAAAATTCCCCATCCAGGGAGCAGGGGCTGAGCTGGGGTTGGGATCTGCTCCTCCTGAATCCCTGGCACAGGAAAATTCCCCATCCAGAGGAGAGGGATTGAACTGAGGTTGGAATCTGCTCCTGAGTCCCTGGCACAGGAAAATTCCACATCCAGAGGAACAGGGGCTGAGCTGGGTTGGGATCTGTTCCTCCAAACCCTGGTATAGGAAAATTCTCCATCTGGAGGAGCAGACACTGAGCTGGGTTGGGATCTGATCCTGAGTCCCTGCACAGGAAAATTCCCCATTCAGAGGATCAGGAACTGAGCTGGGGTTGGGATCTGCTCCTCCTGAGTCCCTGCACAGGAAAATTCCCCATCCAGAGGAGCAGACACTGAGCTGGGTTGGGATCTGCTGCTCCAGTCCCTGCCAGGAGCTTCCAGAGCTGAAACTCCCCAAGACCTGTCCTGACAAGACTGATCCTCACCAAACCTGATCAAACCTCATCCATGAGCTCCCCGGCCTGAGCCATGGGAATTCTGGGGGGAATTCTCTGGGCAGAGCCAGCCCTGCTGCTGCCTGACCCCACCTCAGCCACAAAAGCCTTTCCCAACCCAGCACCATCCACCCAGAAACCCCTTTTTTCCTGCTGTCCCTAAGAATTCCACCTGGGAAACACAATCTGCTATTTTAAAACTCGGATTTTTTCCTCAGCTTTATTCTTAAGAAGGACCAACATCATTTTCTGCAGCAAAAACTGAATTCTAGGAGCAAACCAACCCCATTCCCCCATATCCAACCCTTCACCCTCCAGCCCCAGGTTGCCTCTGGACCCCCAAATACTGATTTCTAAATTTAAATTTTAAATATTGAGTGAGGTTTTTGGAGGGAAAATTATTCCCTTAGGAGCTTGGAGCTCATAGGGAAAACTCCTCTCCAAGAGGAAAGGCAGAGTGTGGATGCTCTTTGTGATGATTGAAGTAGGGAAAAAAATGCTTTAAATGAATTCTGCTTCATCTGTGCACAAAGATAAAATTTATCTGTGACACACTCAGGAGCAGGGAAAGAAGGAAGAGGAGGAGGAAAATGAAATAATCACTTTTAAGTTGGATTTTTTTCTTGTTTTGAGTGTTTTCAGAGCTGCATCATTTTTTTCATGTAGGAAAATCTGAATCATTTTTTCATATAGGAAAAGCTAATTTTATTTATAAAGATTACATTTCTATAATTTTTAAAGACTTTGTGTGTGACTGAAATTGGCTGGTAATATTTTTGCTATTTATCCTATTGGCTAGAAGGTGCCTCTGTGTGAACGTGCAAGGCTTTTTTAGAGATGTTTACATTATTTTTTTGTGGATTTTTACGGGATGGACCTTCTGTTATGACAGGTGTAATTTATTTTTCTTGGCAAGATTAGGTTGTGTAAACTGACTCTCATTCTTTAGATTCTTTCTTATGGGAATTAACTAACTGCACTTAGCTAAACCAAAATTTTATCAGGGCCTTTCTTTGGTAATAGTTTTGTAGGTATTTATTGTAATGTAAATAAGTATAAATAGATAAAAATAAATATATAATAGGTATACATATATGTATTTATTAATTATATGTAATAAATATATACATAAATAATTATAAATAAATTTTGCCTACAAATAATGTAATTCTTTGTAGGTAGCATCACCCTGCCTTAAAATTGAATTTTAAAAATTGACTTTTGCTTTGTCCAACACACTCAAACCTGCAAACTGCTCCCAAATTCCTTGGGAGAGCCCAGAAATGTGGGAATCCAAGGAGAGAACAACCCTGCCTGTGCCCAGTGCAGCAAAACAAACTCCCGAAATCCTCAGGTATTCCCACAGGGAAAATTCAATTCTAAGGCAGGGTAATGCTACATAAAAATAAAATTATTATAAAAGAAAAAACATAAAATTGTGGTTTAGGCCTGCCACCTCAGCTAAGTGCAGTCAGTTAATTCCCATAAGAAAGAATCTCAAGAATGAGTTTGCATAACAGGCAATTCTTGCCAAGAAAAATAAGCTACACCTGTCATAACAAATAATAATAAACAATAACTACGGCCCATAAGAATCCACCAAAATAACGTAAACATCTATTAAAAAGCCTTGCACGTGCACCTTGTAACCAATGGGACAAGCAGCAAAAAAATTACAGCCAATTCCAGTCAAAACCAAAGTCTCTGAAAACTATATCAGATTTAGGAATGAATAATGAATGAATAATTAGATTTTTCCACATTAAAAAACGGAGTCCTGTCTGCCTTAAACCCCAGCAGGTCCCAAATCCTCATCCCAACTTTGGGGCTCTGCAGGACACCCCAAAGAGTCCCCACAGCCTGGACGCCACCAGCAGATTTGGGTATAAAAATGGGCATTTTTGGTCCTTGGCACACCCAAAATCCCCATTTCCTTCCCCCTGCAGCCCAAAGCCAATCCCGCTCAGTCTTTGTTTCCCAGTCAATATTTCCCAGTTCATACATTTTTGCCCAGTTAACAGATTTTTCCCCACTCAGGAATTGTTATTTTTTTCCCACTTATTTCCCACTCAATATTTGTTTCACAGTTATTATTCCCCAGTTAATAATTTTCTCCCAATTAATATCTCTCACTCAATATTTGCATCACAGTTAATATTTGTTTCCCAGTTAATATTTCCCACTCAATATTCTCTTCCCCAGTCATTATTTCCCACTCATTATTTGTTTCCTGCTCAATATTTTCTTTCTCAGTTGATATTTCCTACTCAATATTTGTTTCCCAGCCAATATTTCCCAGTTAATATATTTTTCTCCCATCAGTAGTTATTATTTGTTTCCCAGTTATTTCCCACTCCATATTTGTTTCCCAGTTAATATTTCCAACTCATTATTTGTTTCCCAGTCAACATTTCCCACTCAATATTCTCTTTCCCATTTAATATTTCCCACTCATTATTTGTTTCCCACTCAATATTTTCTTTCCCAGTTAATATCTCCCACTCAATATTTGTTTCACAGTTATTATTTCCCCGTTAATAATTTTCTCCCAATTAATATCTCTCACTCAATATTTGCATCACAGTTAATATTTGTTTCCCAGTTAATTTTTCCCACTCAATATTCTCTTTCCCAGTCATTATTTCCCACTCATTATTTGCTTTCTACTCAATATTTTCTTTCCCAGTTAATATTTCCCACTCAATATTTGTTTCCCAGCCAATATTTCCCAGTTAATACATTTTTCTCCTGCCAGTACTTATTATTTGTTTCCCAGTTATTTCCCACTCCATATTTGTTTCCCAGTTAATAATTTAATATTTGTTTCCCAGATAATATTTCCAACTCATTATTTGTTTCCCAGTCAACATTTCCCACTCAATATTCTCTTTCCCATTTAATATTTCCCACTCATTATTTGTTTCCCACTCAATATTTTCTTTCCCAGTTAATATTTCCCACTCAATATTTGTTTCACAGTTATTATTTCCCCGTTAATAATTTTCTCCCAGTTAATATCTCTCACTCAATATTTGCATCACAGTTAATATTTGTTTCCCAGTTAATATTTCCCACTCAATATTCTCTTTCCCAGTCATTATTTCCCACTCATTATTTGTTTCCTACTCAATATTTTCTTTCTCAGTTGATATTTCCCAGTTAATATATTTTTCTCCTGCCACTACTTATTATTTGCTTCCCAGTTATTTCCCACTCCATATTTGTTTCCCAGTTAATAATTTAATATTTGTTTCCCAGTTAATATTTCCCACTCATTATTTGTTTCCCACTCAATATTTTCTTTCCCAGTTAATGTTTCCCACTCAATATTTTCTTTCCCAGTTAATATTTCCCACTCAATATTCTCTTTCCCAGTCAATATTTATTTCCCAGTTATTATTTTTCCCCAGCTATTGTTTCCAAGGATTCTGTGCTCCCAAAATAATATTATTTACAATATACTATTATATCTATCTATATATATATATTTACAATATACTATTATATATATACTATCTATATATATATATATAGATATCTTACACGTTGCATGTTATAGTATTTTATGCTATTTAATAATATTGTATATTACTTGGTTTGTACTTTATATATTGTATTTTACAATATTTTCTATTATTTTATATTCCATGTTATAGTGATTATATTAATGATTATGTATTAATTAATTTGGGGCTGTTTAGGTGTCCAAGGCCAGGCTGGGAATGACCTGGGATATTGGGAATTGAAGGGGTTTCCAACCCAAACCATTCCAGGATTTCATTATTATTATTAATTAATGATTAATATCGACTCTAATAACAAGGCACAACTTTGATGGTTTCCATAAATCTAACATTATTTCATGTATTTATTTAATTTCTTTGTGGGGCTGCCTGAAGTCCTTGGTGCACCTGGGAAATCTCATCCTTCCCGCTCCAATTTTCCCAAAATTCCTGAAATTTGCCACAAATTATTCCCAGCTTGAGCTTTTCAATTCTTAACCAGGTGTAGGTGGAGAATTTTAAGATTTTTTTTCCTCAATATGTTGTCCAAAAAACAAACTAAACACAAATGGCACCAAAGAAAAAAATCAGAATTCAAACACAAATTTAAAAGTGCCAATCCCAGAAATGTTTTCCAAGGCTGGGGTGGGTAAGGAATGTTTTTTTCCCAGATAATTCAGGATTTAAAATTGGCTTTTAAACAAACTTCCCATTGCCAGCAGCAATCCAGAGTAAACTGGGATGTGCTGGCGAATTTCCCTTCCCAAAATTCCCAAAATTCCCAAAATTCCCAAAATTCCCAAAATTCCCTGAGCAGGGGAGGAGAAGGGCAGGAATTCCTACGGGATAGCACCAAAACCTCTGGCTCCAAGAGGTAAAATGGGAAAAAAAAATTAAAAATTTTAAAGGAAAACACTAATATTGAAGAATCAACATGGGGGAAAAAATAAAATTAAAATGGGGAAAAAAATTGAAAGGGGGGGAAAATAAATATAAAATTAAAAGGGGGGGGAAATATAAAATTAAAAGGGGGGGAAAAATCTAAAATTAAAAGGGGGGAAAAATCTAAAATTAAAAGGGGGGAAATCTAAAATTAAAAGGGGGGGAAAATCTAAAATTAAAAGGGGGAGAAATAATAAAATTAAAAGGGGGGGAAAATCTAAAATTAAAAGGGGGGAAATATAAAATTAGAAGGGGGGGGAATATAAAATTAAAAGGGGGAAATAAAAAATTAAAAGGGGGGAAAGATTAAATTAAAAGGGGCAAAATTATTAAATTAAAAGGGGGAAAAATAACATTAAAAGGGGGGAAAAAAAACATTAAAAGGGGGAAAAAATAACATTAAAAGGGGGGAAAAATAACATAAAAAGGGGGGGGGGAAACATTAAAAGGGGGGAAAAATAACATTAAAAGGGGGGAAAAATAACGTAAAAAGGGAGGAAAAATATAACATAAAAAGGGGGGGAAAATAACATTAAAAGGGGGGAAAAACATTAAAAGGGGGGAAAAAAACATTAAAGGGGGGAAAAATTAAAATTAAAAAGAGAAAAAAATTAAATTAAAAGGGGCAAAATTATTAAATTGAAAGGGGGGAAAAACATTAAAAGGGGGGAAAAACATTAAAAGGGGGGAAAAATAAGGTAAAAAGGGGGGAAAAATAAGGTAAAAAGGGGGAAAATTAAAATTAAAATGAGAAAAAATTAAATTAAAAGGGGAAAAAATTAAATTAAAAGGGGGAAAAAATTAAATTTAAATGGGGAAAAATTAAATTTAAATGGGAAAAAATTAAATTAAAATGGGGAAAAAATTAAATTTAAATGGGGAAAAAATTAAATTAAATGGGGAAAAAATTAAATTAAAATGGGGAAAAAATAAATTAAAATGGGGAAAAAATTAAATTAAAAGGGGAAAAATTAAATTAAAAGGGGAAAAAATTAAATTAAAAGGGGAAAAAATTAAATTAAAATGGGGAAAAATAAATTTAAATGTGGAAAAAAATTAAATTAAAACCCCAACACCAAAAACTAATTAAAAAATCCCAACAGAATGAATTTTTGCGGGTTTCAGCAGCGGAGCCCAGCAGCTGGAAGCCCCTTTCATTCCCCAGCAGAGCAGAGAGCGCTGGGAAGGGCTCGGGCAGAGGCGGCCCCGCACAAAGGGCGAGCGCTCAATGGCTGGCACAGCAAACAGGGCCCCGCTTGTGCTCCTGCCCCAAAAATCCACCTGCACAACCTCCAGGCACTCCCAAACATCGGGGGAAAAAGGGAAAAAAAAAAGAGAAAAATCCCATGTGTGGGATGGTATTAAAGACATGAGTTAAAAAATCAGCTGGCAGGGGAAATGGGAAAATGATATGAGAAAATAAATATATATATATGGGAAAATATTGCGCATATATATATATATATATATATATGGGAAAATATTGCATATATATATATGGGAAAATATTGCATATATATATATATATATATGGGAAAATATTGCATATATATACATATGGGAAAATATTGCATATATATATATACATATGGGAAAATATTGCATATATATATATATATGGGAAAATATTGCATATATATATATATATATGGGAAATATTGCATATATATATATATGGGAAAATATTGCATATATATATATATATATGGGAAAATATTGCATATATATATATATATGGGAAAATATTGCATATATATATATATATATGGGAAAATATTGCATATATATATATGGGAAAATATTGCATATATATATATATATATATGGGAAAATATTGCATATATATATATATATGGGAAAATATTGCATATATATATATATGGGAAAATCTTGCATATATATATATGGGAAAATCTAGCACATATATATATTTGGGAAATCTTGTAAATATATATATGGGAAATTTGTGTATATATATGGGAAATTTGTTTTTATATATATGGGAAATTTTATAGATATATATGGAGAAATTTTTATAGATATATATATGGGAATTTTTTTATATAGGGGAAAATTTCATATATATGGGATGAATATATATATATGGGAATTTTTTATATATATATGGGAAATGTTTTATATATATATGGGAATTTTTTATATATATATATATGGGAATTTTTATATATATATGGGAATTTTTATATATGTATATATGTGGGAATTTTTTTTATATATATATGGGAATTTTTATATATATATGGGAATTTTTTTGTATATATATATGGGATTTTTTTAATATATATATATGGGAATTTTTATATATATATATATGGGAATTTTTTAATATATATATGGGAATTTTTATATATATATGTGGGAATTTTTTATATATATATATGGGAAATTTTATATATATATATGGGAATTTTTTATATATATGGGAATTTTTATATATATATATGGGAAATTTTATATATATATGTATGGGAAATTTTATATATAAATATGGGAAATTTTTTATATATATGTATGGGAATTTTTATATATATGCATGGGAATTTATATATATATGTATGGGACAATTTTTATATATATATAGGAAATTTTTGTATATATATACGGGAAATTTTTACACATATATATACGGGAAATTTTTACATATATATATGGGAATTTTTTTATATGGGAAAAGCATGTATAGATATATATGGGAAAGAGGCAGAACTGGCAGTGCCTCCCGTGCCGAGCAGACGGATCCTTCCTGACAGCTCTGCCAACGCTTCCAGGTCACTGCTCTGGGGCGGAGCTCTGCGTTCCCCTCCTCCCCAGCTTTCCTTCTTATTCCTCCTCTCCCATCCCAATCCTGCCACCAACTCTGCAGAAATCCCATTTTCCTTCATGCTCTCCTCTCCAATCCCAATATCGGATTGGGATTCCTGCCACAAACTCTGGGTTAATCCCATTTTCCTTCACGTTCCTCCTCTCCCAAAACTGGGTCAGCATCCCAGCCACAAACTCTGGGTAAATCCCATTTTCCTTCACGTTCCTCCTCTCCAGTCCCAAACCTGGGCTGGGATTCCAGCCACAAACTCTGGATAAATCCCATTTTTTCACCTCCAACAGCTCTGGGGGCTCAGCATCAACATTATTGCAGGATTTCCCCCAAATCCACGTTTTTAAGGGGTAAAACCCCGCCCTGGGGAGGTCCAAGGTGAGCAGCCCTGACCTCGCCTGGAATTTTCTCTCCTGCAATCCCTGGAACAGGAACGAGGTGGGTGAATCACACAGGAAATTCCTGCCTTGCCAGGAAATCCCAAATTCCTGCGTTTGGGCACCAGCTCCAGATGCCCAAGGGCACATTTTAAACTGGGCTCACCCCAAAGAGGAGTTTTGTTTTTTTTTTTTTTTAGGTTTTGCCTTATTATTTTGGGTTTTGCCACTTTTTTCCCCCCAGGTTTTCCCATATTATTTTTCTTTTAGGTTTTGCCACGTTTCTTTTCCCAGGTTTTGCCTCCTTTTTGTTGTTGTGCTGTTTTGGGGGTTTTGGTTTGTTTTGAGCCCAAACCCAAGAGCTCCAGAGCTTTTTCCCACTTCTCTTCCAAGCTTTTCACTTCCAAGGCCTCATTCCTACAAAATTCCTCCCTGCCAGCTCAAACCCACCTGGATCAGCCCCCCAAAAAATCCCAAAATTCTCCATGGACATCTCTGGCCTTGAGCATGGTGGATTTCTGATCAAACTCCAGAAAATCCCAACACTCCTGACTCTGTGTTCTGGGAATTTTATGGGATGGTTTTCCATCCATGCCTGAATTCGTGATATTTCCATCAAACCTGCTGGTGGCTTCCTCAAACTCAAACCCCAAATTTGCCTCCTTAAATCCAAAACCCTCCAGTTTTGCCTCCTCAAATCCAAAACCTCCCCAAATTTCCTTCCTCAAACCCAAAACTCTCAATTTTGCCTCCTCAAACCCAAATTTTCCCAAATAATTTCCTTGTTGAGTCCTGCAGACAACCCTGACTGCATTCAAACAAAATTTACTGAAACCAGACCATCCAAAAATAAAATAAAGTCAATTTTCAACTAACAAAAAGGATTTTTGGGATGTGCCATTGATGCCTCTGGGCCCAGCAATCCAAGAATGGAGACCAGGGCTAAAAGATGATTCCAGAAGGATTTTCCCAGTTTGGATGTGACCAGAGGATCCCAGACTGGTTTGGGTTGGGAGGGACCTTAAATCCCATCTCACTGACAGAACATTCCCATGGAAATTCCCCGATGACCAAACTCTCCAGGTTCTAAGAAATTCCCACTCTGGGGTCTGGGGGAGCACCTGGGAAAGCAGGGATGAGCTTCTCCAAAGGAACCACGTCTGCTCCCATCTCCCCAACATCCGAGCTCCTCCTTGAACGGCCATTCCCAAATTCCCAAAGCCTCCCCAGGCCCTGGAGATGCAGCAGAGCATTCCCAAGGAGTCAAACCTGCTCCGTGCCCACAGGAGCTTCTGAGCGTTCCTCAATCCCAGAGAGCATCCAAATTCTGCTCCTTGCACAATCCCAGAGAACATTCCAAACCCTGCTCATCCCTCAATCCCAAGAAACCTCCAAACCCCACTCATTCCTCAATCCCAGAGAACATTCCAAACCCTGCTCATTCCTCAATCCCAGAGAACATTCCAAACCCTGCTCATTCCTCAATCCCAGAGAACATTCCAAACCCCGCTCATTCCTCAATCCCAGGAAACCTCCAAACCCCGCTCATTCCTCAATCCCAGAGAACATTCCAAACCCTGCTCATTCCTCAATCCCAGAGAACATTCCAAACCCCGCTCATTCCTCAATCCCAGGAAACCTCCAAACCCCGCTCATTCCTCAATCCCAAGAAACCTCCAAACCCCACTCATTCCTCAATCCCAGAGAACATTCCAAACCCTGCTCATTCCTCAATCCCAGGAAACCTCCAAACCCCGCTCATTCCTCAATCCCAGGAAAATTCCAAACCTGCTCATTCCTCAATCCCAGAGAACATTCTAAACCCCGCTCATTCCTCAATCCCAGGAAACCTCCAAACCCCGCTCATTCCTCAATCCCAGGAAACCTCCAAACCCTGCTCATTCCTCAATCCCAGAGAACATTCCAAACCCTGCTCATTCCTCAATCCCAGGAAACCTCCAAACCCTGCTCATTCCTCAATCCCAGAGAACATTCCAAACCCTGCTCATTCCTCAATCCCAGAGAACATTCCAAACCCTGCTCATTCCTCAATCCCAGAAAACCTCCAAACCCTGCTCATCCCTCAATCCCAGAGAACATTCCAAACCCCGCTCATTCCTCAGTCCCAGAGAACATTCCAAACCCCGCTCATTCCTCAGTCCCAGAGAACATTCCAAGCCCCACTCATTCCTCAATCCCAGAGAACATTCCAAACCCCGCTCATTCCTCAATCCCAGGAAACCTCCAAACCCCGCTCATTCCTCAATCCCAGGAAACCTCCAAACCCCACTCATTCCTCATGTGGTCGGATCTCCAGGGGTTTGATCCCCATCCCACCCCAGCTGAGTGAAGCCAAGCACAGCAAATCCATGGAATGTTCCTGCCCCTCCATGGAGGTGGAGGAATTTCCACTGCTGGAGACACCTTTGGTGTCCTCCAGCAAGGATTGGGGCCTGGAAATATCTCCCAAGTTTGAGCTTTTTGAGTATTATTGGGATCACCCACGAAAAAAGAAACATTTTTGTCCCATCTCCCAGAAGAACAACAAAATATTCCATGTATTGAGCACAATGCCCATAGCCAACAAAAACTGCTCATCCTGCGCCATTCCCAAACAGGGAAATTCTCTTTTTCCCAAGGAAAAGGATCCAAAGTGAATCCATGAGCCAGGTCCACCCTGCTGGCCATGGTGGCCTCAGGTTCTGCATCCACTCTCCACTCAGTGCCCACCACTCCATTCAGCAGGAAAAATTATTTAAATAATTAATTGCAATGATAATTAAACTCCTTTAAGGTGCTCACTGCGAGAAACTCTTGGTGTTTTGCACAGATTTAAAAGTTTCGGCTCCAGTTAAGCCAAGCTTGTTAAAGCCATTTAATTTATTGTATTAATATTAAATAACCCCCCCCTGCAAGGGACCAGGGGGATCTTGGGTTGGAGTTCCACTCCCTCACAAACCCAATTTCCAACTATTTCAAAACTCAAAAAACCCCCAGGAATTATTGCTAATTCTCCAACTTCTGTTCTAGGTTTGCATCCACCACTTGGGGAAGGTTTCAAGGTGTTTAATGATTCACTTTTTATGAGTAGCGTTTCATTTTCCCCCATGCACGGCTGGGTCATGGAAGGTGATTCCAGCTCTGCCAGAGCCCAACATCCCAGCCCTGGATCTGGATCCATCCCCAGCGTGGGGCTGGGCAGTGACCAAAGCTCCTGCCAGGCCAAAACCCTCAAGGAATAAAACCAAACTCCAAAAACCCCAAAACCAAAAACCCCAAATCCCAAAAGAGCCTCAAAACCCCAATTTACTTCCCCCAAGCAGCCTCAAAACGGAATAAATAACCCAAACCAAGGCCTACAACAAGGCAGCTCCAGTTTATCCACATTCATTCATCCATAAATGTTGGAATTTTGGGAGCAGGCAGGTTTTTAATGGCATTTTCCCTGCCATGACCTGCTCCTGTCGTGGGATGGGTTTGATGTCATGGGCTAAAATTAAAACCTCTTTTGCTTGTGACTCTCATCAGCGCCAGGAAGAGCAGGGAAGGCTTTTCCTGGGATCTAAAGGACACCAAAACTCATTTCCCTCACACCAAACCCAGCAGAGGCTGCTCCATGTGCCCACACGGCCGTGACAATTCCCCAGGCCAGGGGAGCATCCTAAACCCACAGAAATCCCGCGGATCCCGAGGCCTCTCCGGGGGAATTTGGGCAGGGGGCAGCCCCAGATTTGGGGGATGCTCCAGGAAGCAATTCCCCAATTTCTGCCTGTCATTCCAGGGAGCTCCCTGGGCTGGAAGAGGCTCCAGCAAGCCAGGCCCTGCTGCTGCCACCAACGGGCCAGAAATCCCCTAAAATCCAACAAATTCTGCTCTTGCTGGCCCTGGAGCATCCATTCTGCTAAAACACAATTAAACCCAAGGCGTCATTTCCCTGCATCCTGCTCCAGAAGGAATTAAAATGATAAATAATAAAGGAGAGCTTTACATACGGCCGAGACAGACGACAGAGGATGAAATTCCTGTCATGCCCAGAGGCTTTTCCCACACAGGATCAGACACAGCTCCCTGAAGCATCCTGAGCCTGCAGCCCATTTTTCCTCCTCATCCCCTTTTTTATGCCGAAATTCCCAATCCAGCCTCTCCTCCTTCCCCCGACCCGCATCTCCACGGCTCGGCAAGGAAAAACCCATCGGGAGCCGCGATTCCCTGGTTTCCCACAGAAACGATGCTCGTCCATCCAGGGAAAACACCGAATATCCCATCCCCGAGCAGCACAGCGGGATAAAATCGGGATTTGGGGACGCGAATCCAGCCGGCTCTGAGCCGGAGGAAGCGGCGGAAAGCCGGGAGGGAATTCGCGCAGCCCGAGCTGCCTACACAGGGCTGGGGATGGAATTGCAAATAACCTGCCGGGCTCGATATTATATCACCGCCCGGCTGAGCCCGAGCGGCCGGGATTAGGGGGAGGGGAGGCTCTGATCGCGTTATTATTGTCATTATTGTCATTATCGGCGTTATCATTCCATTCGGGAAAGGCTGGAGCCCCCCGGGCACGGCTCGGTGCCTCCCCCCGGCGCCGGAGAACGCGCCCGGCTCATCACATCACATCACATCACATCACCTACCTTCCATCATGGTGGCAGAATTGCATTCCTCAATTTCCGAGGAGCCTGGAAAAACGCAGGAGAGTGCGGATCCCGCTCAGCAGCGCCCGGCCCGGCGCGGGGAGCGCGAGGAGGAGGAGGATGAGGAGGATGAGGAGGAAGGAGAGCCGTGGCTAGGGGCAGGCCATGGATGCTGCTGCGCCTGTATCACCTCCAGGCTGAGCGCGGAGGATGCTCGCAGCGAGGGAGGGAGGACGAGGCGGGCTCGCCGCCTCCCGCCCCGCACTGCTCACATGCGCGCTCGCTCCCGACACACCCCCGGCAACGCTCCAACCTATTTCCCAGATTTTTCTCCTTTTTCCCCCCCGCTTTGCCGCCCTCCCCAGCGCCGTTTTCCCCAAAAGCAGAGCCCCTGCCCGCACCTCGTGACGCACTTCCCCTCCCTAATCCTATTGCGGGTTAATTCCTGTCAGATTAGAGGCGCGATGGGAGAAGGGAGAAGGGATGGATCCCGGCCGGAGGAGCGGCGGGGCCGATCCCGGGGACAAATCCATCCCTGGCATCGCGGGGCAGCGCTCAGCCGGGCAGGAGGATGGATGCGGGAGAAATTCCTCCCGACCGCTTCCAGCAGCGCCCAGAATTCATCCCGCATGAGGGGAGAGCGGAGCGGGGAACAAAAGAGGCCGGGGGGGCTGCGAGCGCTGCGGCCGGGCCGTGGCCCCGCGATGCCACCCTGTCCTGTGTCCCTTCACAATGCCACCCTGCCCTGCGTCCCCCACAGTGCCACCCTGCCTTGTGTCCCCCACAGTGCCACCCTGCCCCGTGTCCCCTACAGTGCCACCCTGCCCTGTGCTCCCCGCGATGCCACCCTGCCCTGTGCTCCCCACAGTGCCACCCTGCCCCGCGTCCCCTACAGTGCCACCCTGCCCCGTGTCCCCCACAGTGCCACCCTGCCCTGTGCTCCCCGCGATGCCACCCTGCCCCGTGTCCCCCACAGTGCCACCCTGCCCTGTGTCCCCCACAGTGCCACCCTGTCCTGTGCTCCCCCCGCGATGCCACCCCCGGCCCCCTCACCCCTTCCCAACCCGTCACAGGGGTCGGGGGCGGCTCAGCCTAAATCATTGGGATCCCTGGTTCATCCAAGAAAATGCGGGATTTAGAACCGTCCCTGGCAAACCCGGCCGTTATTTTATTTTTTCCTGGCAGGAAAGGGGCTCGAACCCCCCAGGTTCCTCACGGGACCCTCATCCCAAAGAACATCGGGGCTGGACGGGACAGCGGGGACAGCCCGGGCTGGGGCCCTGCAGCTTCCCAGCGCCCGGGAAAAAACCCAACAAACCACCAAAAAAACCCCAAAAAACAAACAAAAAAAAAAACCACCAAAAAACCCAACGGGATGGGCACCATCAGCGCCCCGAAAAGCCGGGATGGGCACCATTGTGGCCCCTTTGCCCGCGGAGGAGCCGCCGCTGTCCCTCTGTCCCCGCAGGGCGCAGCAGCGGCGCTCTGGGGACAGCCCCGCGTCCCAGCGTGGATTTTCAACGTGACCGCGGAGCGAGCGGGGATGGAAACTCCCCCTGTGCCGCCCGCCCTGCATCAGCATCCTCAGGGTCATCCCCGGCGGCCCCGCGGGCTCGGCAGCGTTTCTCCCCGCTCCGCAGCAATGCCCACATCGTTTTTCCCATTGAAAAAGCTATTTTTCATTAATAAAAATCAATTTTGTGCCCCATTAAAATAGTAAAAAATTAAAATTAAATAAATAAAATCTTTTTTTCTCTCACATTTAAAAAATTAACCCCAAAGCCAAGCAGCTGCAAGGGTCTGGGTAAATCAGGGAGGGAACAGCGGCTCAGCAGGGTGTGTGTGTCCAGCCCAGCCGGTGGGAAATGCCCCAGCAGCAGCCACGGGGATGGGATTATGGAGCAGATGGTTCCTGTAATCCCTGCACGGAGCTGCTGTGACCTGCCCGCCCCACTGCCAGCCCAGGGACAGCAGCCCAGTGCCCTCGGGAATTGTGGTGTAATCCCGGGCTGGGCACAGCCCAGGAATGCTGTCCCACTGTCCCCTGCCGTGTCCCACTGTCCCCGCCCTCAAACAGCCCAGCAGCCAGGCTGGCACACATGGGAGGGCATCCCAGGGATGGACAGACACCTTCCGTGCCCAAATTCCTCCTGGACACACCCAAATGACACAAATCCCCCAAAACCCACGGAGCACAGCCCCAGAATCCCCATTCCTGGCAGTGCCCAGGGCCAGGAGCAATCCCAGGGAAGGTGTCCCTGCCAGGGCTGGGGTGGCTTTAGGGCCCTTCCAGTCCTAAATCTGGGCATTCTGTGATGCCACATCCAGGACAGAGGCAGTGCCCCCTCCCACAGCTCCAGAGAGCTGAAATTCCTGAATCCAAGAAGAGCCAGGATTTCCCTGCAAATCCCTCCCAGGCCAGGCTGTGGATACAAAAATCCTTTTTACCAAATTTCCCCATTTCAGCCCTGGCTTTGGGCAGCCTCCCCATCACCCTGGGAATCCTTGGGCTGCTCCAGCTTTCCCTGGATCCATGGGGGAGCTCAGCCTTGTGAGACCCCTCCTGCCACGGGGCCTGACCAAAACTGGGCCCCAAATTCACCCACAGAGCTGCTCCTGGAACGGGCTCTTCCCAAAAATCAGGCGGCACAGGAGAGCCTGGAGCACTCCCGAGTCCCTGGGGGTGCAGCTGCCACCAAACCCCTCTGTCCCAGACAAACCTGATATTCCCAAACGTTGGAATTCGCCTTCCCTATGCCCCCCAGCCCCGCTGAGCTGCCCCAAGGACAATCCCCATGAAAAGCCCTGGAAATCTCCAGCAGCTCCCGGAGGAGAGGCGTGAGGAGCTGCCGGCAGCAGATGAAGCCGAGGGCCTGAGGATTAAAAAAAAAAAAAAAAAAAAAAAAACTCCAAATAAGAAGAGCGGCAGCAAATGAGTCACGGCGAGCAGGGAGAGCACGGAGAGCACCGAGCGCGGAGCATTGCTCATCGCTCATCGCTCATCGGGCAGAGTCAGCCGCGCCTCCATGTGACAGCAGCGCCCCGGGAGCCGCCCGGGCCCGCATTTGCTGCTAAATAAAACCCCAATCCTCGGCTCGGCCCGGCCAATCCCGGCATTAGCGGCAGCCAGGAATGCCGGCATCGCCCCTCAGGGTGGGCCGGGATTGAACCGGGTGGGAGCGGGATTGAACCGGCATTGAGCCCGGAGCTGTGGGATGGAGCTCCCGGGATTTTCAGCCTTTTCCCTCTTTCCCTGTAAAACCGGGGTACAGGGGACACGGGCAGGGACACCTCCCACTGGCCCAGGCTGCTCCAGCCTGGCCCTGGGCACTGCCAGGGATCCAGGGGCAGCCCCAGCTGCTCTGGGCACCTGTGCCAGGGCCTGCCCACCCTCACAGCAAAAATTCCTGCCCAATATCCACCTAAACCTATCCACTTTCAGCTTCCAGCCATTCCCTGTGTGCTGTCCCTCCATCCTTGTCCCCAGTCCCTCTCCAGCTCTCCCAAAGCCCCTTTGGGCCCTGAGCTCTGCCTGGAGCCAATTTCCAGGATTCCTTCCTCAAAGAATCTCCCTATCAGGGAAGGAGGCTGTGAGAGGGGACAACCCCCAGGAGCAGCTGAACCCAACCCTCCATGAGCTCGGGAGGGCACAGAGGGCATCGATCCACGCCCCAGCTCCTGAAAACCCAATGGCACCACCGAGACCCCCAGGTGCCACCCTCTGAGGCTGCACCCCAAATGCTCCTGGGGCAGCCCCACCTCGTGCTGTGGGCATCCAAAGCATTGCATGGGCATCCAGAGTACCCTGGCAGGAACAGGGCTGGGGAATCCATGGGAGCAACTCCTGCCAGGGGTGGGAAATCCATGGGTGGGAAATCCATGGGAACAGCCCCAGCCAGCCCCCAGCCCATGCCAGGGCAGGAGAATCCATGGGAGCAGTCCATGCCAGCCCCCAGCCCATGCCAGGGCTGCCCAGGGCTGCTGCTGCTCCCAGCGCAGCCCTTGCCTTCCATGAACCCTCGGTTTTCCCAGGCCCAGAGAGCCACGGAGCCATTCCCATGCTGGGAGCTGCTCCCAGAAGGACCCAGGGATGTGGGAATGAGCCCCCAGCCCGGGGCACAGCAGGGGGAGGAGGAGAGCAGGATGGGGCTGGAGAACAGCGCTGGGAAAAGGAAATTCCTGGTGGAGACATTCACTGGATTCCTGCTCCAACCCCCACCACAACCAGGCCCAGGACCCCCCCACTCACCAGCAGCCCCCAAAACCCCAAAGGAACATCCCTGCACGCCCCACAAGGGATCCCACCCGGCTCCGCTCCTGCCCTTCCCCAGCCCCACCCTCAGCGCTGATAACGGGGCTGATCGGGGCAATCAGCGCCGCCCCCTCGGGCTCCAGCTGCGGCTGCTCCACAATGCTGATCATTGATTAATCCTTGTTTTTGGGAGCAAAAAAGGCCTTCAGGAGCACTGGCAAAGCCCTCGTGCAGGCCTGGGGCTGCAGGCAGCACCCCCATGTCACACCAGGTACCTCACCCCAAATGTTATTGAGCACACTGGGGTTTGATCCCTGGCAGCATCGGCCTGGGATGTGCTTTAGGATGGGGATGGATCCATCCCCCTGTGCCCCAGGATCAGAGCTGCAGGAGCTCATCCATCAGTAAAATTTCACAGCTGTGCAAAGAAACCCAGAGAAACAAATTCTGCCCTGACATAATCCAGAGCTTCAGAAATGCCAGTGGAGTCTTTCATTAAATTAAAATTTAAGGTGTCTTTGGGTATTGCCCTGATCACCTTTGGGCCTGTCTGCTTCGGCCACGGCTGATAAAGAGCATTAAATTCTCCTTAAAATTAATTTATTCATAGAAAAGCAATGAGATGGGGAGGGGGCAGAGGTGGGGGCGGTGCTGGGGAACATCTGGGGCAGCAGAGGCAGAGGCAGCCCTGGAGCGTGTGCATCCAGCTGTGCGGGGACCCAGCTGTGCGGGGACCCAGCTGTGCGGGGACCCAGCTGTGTGGGATTCCAGCTGTGCAGGGACCCAGCTGTGCGGGGATCCAGCTGTGCGGGGACCCAGCTGTGTGGGATTCCAGCTGTGCAGGGACCCAGCTGTGCAGGGACCCAGCTGTGCGGGGATCCAGCTGTGCGGGGATCCAGCTGTGCAGGGACCCAGCTGTGCAGGGACCCAGCTGTGGCAGTTCCAGCTGTGCCGCCCGCTCTGTGCGAGCCCCGCAGGGCCCGTCCCGTCCCCGCCGTGTCCCCGGAGCGGACATTCCCCATTCCCGGGGCTCTGGAGCTGCACTCCCTGCGCAGCGCCCGGAGCTCGGCAGATGGAGCTGTGCAGCTGCGCAGGGCCGGGCCGGACAGATGTGCGGGGACAGGATGGGTCGGACAGATGTGCAGGGGCAGGATGGGCCGGACAGATGTGCGGGGGCAGGATGGGTCGGACAGATGTGCAGGGGCAGGATGGGTCGGACAGATGTACCGGCCCCTCGCGCTCCCCTGGTCCTGCCGCCCCCCCGAGCCCACCCCGCACCCGCGGGCAGAGCGCTGCTGTCCCCGTGTCCCCAGCAGGGCGGAGGGGACAATGGTGGCAGAAATGCCCTCAGCAGAGCGGGACATTGAGCACCGGGCTCGGGACAGGGAGACCTTGGCACTGGTGTCACCTTGGGCTCCTCGTGTCACCCCAAAAGGGACATTTGGGAGAGCCAAACCACCCAAACCCATCTCAAACCCCATCAGCCGGGCCATAGCCTGCCTGTCCCTCCTGGGCAGCCCCGTGTCCCCGCAGTGTCCCCAGTGCCAGGGTGGCAGTGCCACCTCCCCTCCCTGGGAGCCCCCGGCCCCCTCCAGCCCCGGTGAAATCCGAGCTTTGTGTGCCTGCCCCGGCTCCTTCCTGTTTGTGACTGCACAAAGGTCAGGGGAACTTCCCATTTTCACTTCTCCTTTCTGCCCCGCTGCAGTGCCAGGTGAGCTCCAGGGGCACCCAAACGCCCTCGGCTGGCAGAGAGCTCCTGGCACCCTGCAGATCCTCAGCCTGGGAATGCTCCATCCCAACAGAGGGACACCAGGGACAGGAAGATTTGGAATCACTGGGGCTGGAAAAGCCCTGTGAGGCCACCACTGCCCTGTCCCCAGGTGCCACATCCCCATGGGCTTTAATTCCCTGCAGGGATGGGGACCCAGCGCTGCCCTGGGCAGCTCCTCCCATGCCTGGCCACCCTTTCCATGGAGAGATTTTCCCAGATATCCAACCCAAACCTCCCCTGGTGCCACCTGAGGCCATTCTGTCCTGTCCCTGGTTCTGGCTCTGTCACACCTCACTGGGGAGCCACACTCATTCCCAACTCCCACAGAATGGGGGGAAAAAGGACATGGAATTCCAGCTGCCCCCCCAGGAGAGCAGGCTGAGCTGGGAAAAAGCAGCAGGGCTGGGTTATTATTTTATTTCTGTGCATCACAGTCTCTGTGAACAACGGTGACCTGGGGTCAGAAGTTTCCTGGCAGGGGCAGGGGCTCTGTGGGACCCCTGTCCCCCCGCCCTGGGAAGGGCTGGATCTGCTCCCGCTGCTCATCCCTGGGGCTGATGCCCTGGGTGGGTTTAGGGCTGGTGGAAATCCCCCTGAAATCCCGGCTCCGTGGCCTCAGTGGGAAGCGATGTCCTTGGGGACAGGGCCAGCTGTCACTCAGGGCTGTGGTGACATCTGTGGTTAATGGTGGCAGCAGGGAGGGGACGGATCCGTGTGCATCCTGAGCATCCCCTGTGCATCCTGAGCATCCCCTGTGCATCCCTGCACATCCCCTGTGCATCCCTGAGCATCCCCGTCCAGGGAGGTGCAGACCCCGAGCTGGGGTCCCTCCCCTTCACCCCACACGCACCAGGAGCTGCTGGGAGCCCCTGGAGGTGACCTGAGAGGGGGCACAGCCCCACCAGCTCCACTGCAGAGTGAGGAGGAAGCGTCACATCCCTGCTCCAGCTTCCCATGCCAAAGGAATCCGTGCCAGTCCAGCTCTGGGTGTGAGGGTGCTGCAGCACTGGAATCCTCATCCCCTGAGGAACGGAGGACACTGAGCCAGCCAATGTCCCTGCAAACAGAGGGAAAGCAGAAGGGTCCACGTGGGTTTTGTGCTGTAGCATTTTCTGGCTCTGCTGCTCTCTCCTGGTTTCATGTTTTCCCCCCTGAAATGCCGATGCTTTTCCAGCCCCATCATCCCTTTCCCATCCCTTTCCCATCCCTTTCCCATCCCTGCACATCGCCAGGAGACGCGGGCAGGGCACAGCTGCCACAGCCCAGGGATGTGGGAAGGATGAGTTGGGGTGAAGGGAGGATGGTGTAAATTGAAAGGGGAGAGATTTAGATGGGAGATTGGGAATTAGGAATTGTTCCCTGGCAGGGTGGGCAGGCCCTGGCACAGGTGCCCAGAGCAACTGGGGCTGCCCCTGGATCCCTGGCAGTGCCCAGGGCCAGGCTGGACAGGGCTTGGAGCACCTGGGACAGTGAGAGGTGTCCCTGCCATGGCAGGGGTGGCACTGGCTGGGATTCAAAGCCCTTCCAACACAAACCAGTTCTGGGATTCTGTTAATCCACTGGGAAAGACAAATCACTAGTGGCCCTTTGAGGAGTTTCTACCAGGGAATTTTCACCAAGGAGTTCCAGAGGTTCAAACCCTGGGAGAATCCCCCAGGACCCACGGGCTGGAGCCCCTTCTGCTGGGACAGCAGGGGTGTGACAGGAGGTGGCCTGGCCCCGCGGAGGGAATGCAGGATGAGATCCACGCTGGTTTTCCATGACTGCGCTCAGAGGCAGCGGATGCAGGGAAAGCAGGGCAGCCCCAGGGGACAGGGCCGGTGTCACCCGCGGCGAGGGCGGCAGCGCGGCCCCGCTCCCCTGCCCTGGCACAGGATGTTTTTTACTGGAAAGCCGCTTGTTTTGGGTCAGGCCGGGACATGAAAGCGGCCGAGGGCCGGGCCAGCGCTTCCTGTCTGCGCTGCCTTCCTGTCGCCTGCGCTGCCACAGAGGAAGGACGAGGGCCCGGCGTGCCAGGGACGGTGCCCGCGCCACCGGGAACGCTCCTGTGCCATCCTGAGGAGCGGCTCCAGCAGGGACACTGGGAATGCAAGCCCTGGGGCTGGCCATGGGAGCTTCTGGGCACTGGTCATGGAGATTCTGGGCTTGGGACATGGGAATTCTGGGTTTGGGACATGGAAGGTTCTGGTTTCAGATGTTGGAGGCTCTGGGTTTAGGGCATGGAAGGTTCAGGGTTTAGCACATAGAAGGAAGGGTTCTGGGTTTAGGACATTGGAGGTTCTGCATTGGAGGTTCTGGGTTTCAGCCACAGGAGGATTTTGCGTTTTGGCTGTGGGAGGGCTCTGGAATTGAGCCATGGGAGGGTTCTGGGTTTAGGACATGGGAGGTTTTGGGTTTCAGCCATTGGAGGATTTGGGGTTTGGGTTCCAGGAGCGTTCTGGGTCTCAGCTATGGGAGATTCTGGGGTATGGCCACAGGAGGGTTCTGGGTTTTGGCTGTAGGAGGGTCCTGGGCTTTGGCAAAGGAAAAGGATTTCAGCTGTAGGAGGTTCTGCATTTCAGCTGTGAAACATCTTGGATTTTGGGTGTGGGAGGTTTTGGATTTTGGCCAAGGAAGGTTCTGGATTTTAGCCCCAGGAGGGTTCTGGGATTGAGCCATTGGAGGGTTCTGGGTTTGGAGGGTCCCATTTTCTGTCCCCCGAGCAGTGGTGACACGGCCCACGCTGCCTTGTTGACAAAAGCCCCCCAGAGAGCTGCAGGCTGGGTCATGCTTTCATTTATTCACTTCATATAAAAATCTCTTAAGAATGCGTCTGAACACAATATAGAATACTATAACATACATAGTGTGAAACTTTGGGGAACAATAAAATAACCACCTGGAACAATGCAGTGTTCAACAGACAAACAAACCCATTGATCATGCACAACTGTGCTATTGTCATGAACTAATTAGTCACGAGTTGGACCAAAAAGCTTGAAACATATTTTACAAACTGAGATTGACACCGCTCACGATGCCGGACAAGCTTTGTCAGAGGAAGTTTCACAGCACAATTATTACATCAGTTCACATTTTTGTTTTGTCATAGAGATTCACATTGGGTTGTTCGGAAATTGGAACATTGTGACATTGAAAAGCCGGCCCGGGCGCGGGGGGTTCTTTGCTGGGTTCCCCCTCTCCGCGTTCCTGGCAGATTCCCAAATCCGCTGCCCTGGGATGCGGGGTCCCCTCCCCGCGGGCGGCTGCCACCCGAATGCCCTTCCTGGGTTGTGTCTGTCTCTTCAGCTATGTTCAGGTTCTTGGACTTTATGCAATACAAAAGGTTACAAGAAAAAAAAGGCAACTCTTATTCCGAGTTTTCTACCCCATTAACATCGCCGCCGACAGGCGATGCTAATTCATATAAATTAATAACTTACAAAACATTACAGTATGTACAGTAGGTAATAAATACACTGTTATAAACAGTAATGGAGGTGGTAGAGCTCGAGGCAGTGCAGGAGGAGGAGGAGGATGGTGGACCTAAACCTAGGGAAGGTGGACGAGAGGCCAGAGAAACACAAAGATCCGAGCGTGCAAATTCCAGGGAGCTGCCGAGGGGGAAGGCGTGTCACACACACACTGCCTTGCCGCGCTTGCTCAGGGATGGACTGAGCTGTGCCAGGGAAGAAAACCTGCCCTCTGTCCTGCTCACCACAAACCCAAACCCCGGGGAGGAAAAAAACTCCCGCTGTTGCCAGCGAGGGAACGGCGCCCGGCGGCACCGAGTGACTCCCAACGGGTCACCGGGGGGATTAAGAACACACTGAAGGTGCAGTAATGCAAAGCAGAGGGTTTCCCCTTCTGTTTAGTCTGTCAAAGTGATTAACTGCAATAAAGTGACAGGTATTGCCCACGAAAAAAAAAGGAAGACTGCTTCTGGTAACAGGAAGAATCCAAAAAGTAGCCAACAATTCCGAAACACCTTGTGTCGCTTTTGAACTACCAAGCTCCGTGTGTTGGATTAAGAGACTCTTGAAAAGACATGAAAGTGTTTACAAAGAAGGCACACAGGTCTGCAGACAGGTGGACAGGTTGGATATGAGTTATTGATCAGTAGTTTCTATCAGTCTAACTGGTATAAACTCCAAAACTAACAGTATAAAATCTCTCAGTTGTGTGTCAGCGCCGCCTCGGCCCGACCCAAGCCAGCTCCAGGCCCACGCGGTGCTCTCGGCTGACGAGGCTCAAACCACAACGCAAATCACCCGTGCATTTCCTGAGCAATCACTCCCTACCCCATCTGTAACCCTGACTCCAATCTCAAGTAGCTGGAGGATCTGCCAGCCCCGTGGCAGAGGCTCAGCCCCGCTGCGGAGGCCGTCGGAGACCGCTCGCAAGCTCCGCAAGTGTTTAAAAGCCACTCCCGCGGGGCCGGGCCATTATGTGTCCACAGGAGATGTGTCTTCTGTCACAATCTCGATGGTGGCCTCCCTCTGGGGCTCCTCCTCCCCGGGCTGGGCCACGCACAGCGTCTCTGTATTGCTGAAGTAGCCGAGGCTCTCGCCGTCCTTCTCGGGCCCGTCGGAATCCTCCTCCTCCAGCGTCAGTTCAAACTGGAACTTCTCCATCAGGCCCTGGCAGTCCTGGCCCCGCTCCTCCAGGGGAGGGGATGGGCTCTGAGGTATCATGCTCTGGTACCAGTTCCTGTTGTCCTCCAGAGTGTCCAGGATGTCCTGGGCGTCGGGCTGCACCAGGTCAGCCCACGTCTCCCACAGAGGATGGACGATGTAGTCGATGAATCCCACCTGGAAAACAAAGGGGCACACACACTTAGAGCAAGGGAACAACCTGCAAAAGGTGGACGTCTGAAAAGTTCATATTACATTCGTTTTACAAGCAGAACACCAGGAGCAAGGCCCTAAACCAGCACAGCCTAACGATCACATTATCACACCCAATTATCTGATACCCAGAGCTGCACCCACACACTGTTGGGTTGGGCTGATGTCTTGTCCAAAATCAAACCTTGGAGGAAATTTCTCTAAAAGCAGGAGCCAGCAGGAGATTCAGGAGACAGAGCCCTGGGCCAATGCCCCAGTGTGGGCAGCAGAGAAGGAGAGGGGGAATCCTGCTCCTCTGCCCTGCTCAGGTGAGGCCCCACCTGCAGGGGACAACACCAGCAGCACCTGGAGAGAGCCCAGAGGAAACCCTGGAGCTGCTGCAGGGCTGGAGCTCCTCTGGAGCCAGGCTGGGACACCTGGGGGTGCTCACCTGGAGAGGAGAAGGATCCAGGGAGAGCTCAGAGCCCTGGCAGGGCCTGCAGGGGCTCCAGGAGAGCTGAGAGGGGCTGGGGACAGGGATGGAGGAATGGCTAGATGGATACTGGGAAGGAATTGTTCCCTGTGAGGATGTGGAAGCCCTGGAATAGAATTCCCAGATTTGCTGTGGCTGTCCCTGGATCCCTGGCAGTGTTCCAGGCCAGGTTTGGAGCACCCTGGGACAGTGGGAGGTGTCCCTGCCGTGGAGCTGGAACTGGATGGGGCTCTCAGCACTGAGTCTGCTCCTCTCAGACAGAATTCCCAGGTGACTGGGGACAAGGTGGTGCATTGACGGCCTTATCCCAGGATTCCCACATAAGTGACAGCTGGGAATACTCCAGTGCTCCCAAGGGGAGCAGCCTTTATGGGCTGGAGTTCCACCTTTGGGTGCATTTTCCTGCAGGGTGCAGTTTGTGCCTATCCCAAACAGTTCCACGATCCCACACTTTCATCATTCCCGTTTTCCTCCTACTCAAGCAGCCCCACGAGAGATTTCCTCGGGAAGAGCGCAGCCAGCGGGGCTGCTCATCCCGGGAATGCCGCCCGGCCCCCGCGGGCTGACGCTGCAGGCTGGAAAGAGTGAGGGATGCTGAGCCCTTCCGCTGAGCTCAGCCCTGCTGTGACTCAGGGAGGAACCGCGGCCAGGATGGAGCCGGCGCAAGGGCCAGGAAGGGATCGGAATTCCTCCCTCCTGGCAGAGCCCGTCCCGCCCCACGGAGCACGGAAAGGCTCTCCCAGGAGCCGGGCTCCAGGAGCAGATGTTTGCTTTGGAAATGGCTCCCGCTCCCTCAGACACAACAGGATGTCGATAGCACCGCGAGCATCCAGTTGGAACGGGCTGGGGAGGCAGCTCCAGCAGAAAGGTGATGAAAAGTTCCTGCTGCACTGGGAAAAAAAAAGGGTTTGGGATGGTTGGAACCCAACGTGTCCCAGGGCTCCACGGCGCCGATGGGTAAAAATCAGCGCTCGTTAATCATTGCTTCTTTAAAATAATTGATTCTTTAAAATCGTTGTTTCTTTAAAATCATAATTTCTTTAAAATAGTTTCTTTAAAATCATTGTTTCAGGTCACTGCTCCTTCAAAAAATCCCAAATTATGGCATAATTTGCCATGTGGCGCAGCACTGATCCTAAAATATTGAGAAGGCATCTCAAGCTTTGAAATATTTGCAGATTATTTCCTAATCCACTCGTTGTTTCCCTCCAGCACGGACACACTGATTCCCTTTCTCCTTTGCCATTCCACGATGGCCATTTTGTGTAATTCCTGTCTTTTCTGCACAGCAAAAATGGCATTTGGAAACCTCCAGCACGGACACGCTGCCTCCCTTTCTCCTTTGCCACTTCATGATGGACATTTTGTGCAATTCTTTCTTTCTTTTGCACGGCAAAAATGGCATTTTGAGGCCTCTGGGAAGTGCAGATGTGAAGCAAGGAATGAACTGGAGCTCACATGTGGAGCACATGGGCAAGCCTGGCTGAAGGATTCATTTCTTGTTAGGTTAAGAAACCCGACAGATTTTTCCAACAAAATCACCACGCGGTTGAGTGAATAATTTTGAAAGCACTTGACCGAGCCCAAGAGGACATTTGGAAATAATTATCATCAATTTTGTTACTTATTCAAGCTGAAAAACCTCAATGATGACTTGCTGGAGTCATTCAAAAACAACAACCAAGACAGCATTATATAAAGGCTGGAATCTGTTTGGACAAACACAAATTCCTGGTTTCATTCCAGATTATCCAGGCGAAATTTTATGGCCTGTGCTACACAGGTCAGAACAAAATCTGACCTTGAAACCATTTTATGAATCAGAACTAGGGATGAGCCAGTTCATCCCCTCCCACAAAAAAAAGGGGCAAATCCAGCTCCTTTTAATTTTTGCAGGGACACAAATGAATATTTCTGGGATTCACCCTGCACGGGGCAGCTCCAGAAGCCTCCAATTCAACTGGAATTGGAATTGTCCTGGATAACGAGTGGCAGGCAGAGTTGTGCAGTTGCTGAGGGGGATCTCAGGTGGGAGAAGCTCCCAGCCCTGCAGATCCATGGGGTGAGGGCAGGACAGGCTGGTGAGGGTGGGCAGAGCAGAACTGCCCTCCCCAGCCCGGGGAACAAAAGCACCCAACTCCCTCTGGAAACTGGGACATGAGCAGGGGACGAGGAGATGCCCAGGGGGATGGAGAGGAGCTGGAAGAGCCTCCCCAGCCTGTGAGAGCCCCAGGCAGAGCTGGATGTCAGGCTGCATCAGGAGGCACGCTCTGAGCCGCTGGCTCCTCTCCCAGTTGTGCTGCAGGAGCAGCTGAGCTCTGTCTGTGCTGTGAAATGCCAAGGCCAGGCAGGGAGAGCTGCAGCTCAGGGCCAATTACCTGGGATTTTTCCACGGAGGCCGTGTGTTTGTCACACATGGGGCTGATCTCCATGCCTCTCTCCCTCTCCTTGTCCCCCTGCTGGAAGAACTCCTCCATGATCCTGTCTGTCCACTGCCGGTAGAGCTCCAGGGACTTGGTGGGGTTGCTCAGGTCGGCACAATGCACCATGTTCCGGAGAACCTGCAATTACAGCCACAGGAAACTCAGAACATCAGCTGCAAAAACGGGAGGGCTCCGGGCTGGATCTGCAGAGCGTTGCACCAGAAGATTCTCTGATTATGCAACAGACCATAAAAATATCAGAAACATTGCGTGGCAGCACGTTAAAGAGCTGGAGAGAGCCCAGAGGAGATTCCAGAGCTGCTGCAGGGCTGGAGCCCCTCTGGAGCCAGGCTGGGACACCTGGGGGTGCTCACCTGGAGAGGAGAAGGATCCAGGGAGAGCTCAGAGCCCTGGCAGGGCCTGAAGGGGCTCCAGGAGAGCTGAGAGGGGCTGGGGACAGGGATGGAGGGACAGCACACAGGGAATGGCTCCCAGGGATGGATGGGACATTGGAATTGGGAATTGTGCCCTGGGAGGGTGGGCAGCCCTGGCACAGGTTCCCAGAGCAGCTGTGGCTGCCCCTGCATCCCTAGAATGTCCAAATCCAGGCTGGACACTGGGGCTTGGAGCACCTGGGACAGTGGGAGGCGTTGGGTGGGATGCAATGAATTTAAAGTTACTCCCAACCCAAACCAGCCTGGAATTCTGTGATTCTCTCTCCACGGATGAGCTGAGCTGCCCCAGCCCCAAAGCCAGACTGGTCTCTGGTGCTCACACAGCCCAGGCCTCACACCTGGAGCAGCTGTGGAAGTGTCAATGGCATCCCACAGGTTTGTTTGGGGATCCAGCTGCTTCCCACCATTCAAACTCCACTTCCATGCTCTGAGGGAAAGAGGTGAGATGCTCCCACTTTATGGAATGAGTAATATCCCTTCCACACACGCACAGAACGGGCCTGACTAAGTGGCCACAAGGATTCAGGCAGCACCAGGGCTTGAAATAAAAAATTTACAGAGTTTTCCCAGGAGCCTGCTCTTAAGGAGTTGGTCATCAAAGTGGAGAGCAGAGCAGGATGAATCTTGTCCTGCTCACTGCAACCTCTGTTCCAGCACTTTCTGGTCACTTGTGTAAACCAAGGATTAAATTATTGAGGGAACAGACTGTACAGCAGTTAATTCCAGCTCACTCTGAGGTGCTTCAGATGTGAAGTTCTCAAAGAATTTCTTGCAGTGTTGGAACAGGAGAAACAAATGGGAGAAAGCAGCAAGGACATTTAGGAGCCCTCAAAACTTGACCTTGGAATGTGCCATGCTTGCAGTTCCAAGTGTTAAAAAACCCCTAATTCTGGGTTAACACCTAAAAAATAACACCTAAAAAATACGAGACCACCTCATGCTTCTTTTAAGAAGGGAATGACTGCTGAGAATTCAGCTTCTCTATATGATTGATTACAAAGCCACAGCAAACCAGGAGTGTGGCCTCCCCATCCTGGCCCAAGCACCCCAAAGCCAGGGAATGTGGGTGCCTCACCTGTATTCTGTCCGTGTAGTTGTCCAGAAGGAGAACTCCTGAACTGGTCACCTTCTTCGTTTCCACCATAGTCTTCAGATCAGCCAACAAGCTCATGTGCTTGGACATGTCAGTGGCCAACACCTTTCCAGAATGGGGGAAAACAGGATTTCAGGAGGGGAAGCCACAAGAAACGACCATTTTTGATTGAGAAGATGGGGAGGGAGTGGCCATACCATGTCAATCACCATCTTCCTGAGCGTCTGGCGCTGCTTCTTGGTCAGGTTCTGGAAGATGTCACAGTGCTCCTCCTGGAGCAGTTTGAAGCCCACGGCCAGGTGATGGTTCTCCAGCACGGACTCGTCGTTGTACATCAGGGCCAGCTCGGAATCTGGGGAAGGAACACAAGTGTGGGACTCCAGGATGGGAAATGTGGGGTTCCCAACAGCCAGCAGGGGCTTGTTCTGGGCACTGAAAGGTTTTAGTGGGGGGAAGTTTCTTTTCCCATCCCTGGAAGGGTTCAGGGCCAAGTGTGGGACTCCAGGCTGGGAAATGTGGGGTTCCCAACAGCCAACAGGGGCTTGTTCTGGGCACTGAAAGGTTTTAGTGGGGGGAAGTTTCTTTTCCCATCCCTGGAAGGGTTCAGGGCCAGGCTGGATGGGGTTTGGTGCAGTCTGGTCCAGGGGAAGGTGTCCCTGCCCATGGGATACTGGATGATTTTAGGATTCTGGGATTCTTTTCAGCTCCATGAGTGCCAGCCGCAGCACTCCACAGGCTTTGCTCAGTCTCAGTGACAAAATAATGCTCAGTTGACTCAGTTACAAGTCACTGGCAACAGAATCCTGCAAAAATCCTTCCCAAAACACAACAATCCCCATATTCTGAAATCCAGATCCGTGCTCAGCCTGTGGCAGAACACAACACAAAGGCCAATATTTGGCTTTCTGGTTGTCAATAGCAATAGGATTATTCCTCTTATCTTAATGGTAAAGTTTGCACTCAGGGCTGGCAGAATTATTATGTGCTAGCAAGTAGTAAATATTGACTTTACAAATTGTGCTACAATGGTTCCCTTTGTCAGGGATTGCATTTTAATTCCTGCTTGAGTCCAAAATGTCTCACTCCTGCACTGCACTGTATTTTGAGAGGGCAGCACAGCCTGCAATTTGTCATTTGTGGCAGGTAAAAAGCATTCCCATTGCTTTCGGGGTGAAATTCTGAGAGATTCAGAACAAGACTCACTTGTGTTAATCAGGAATTGATTGGAGACCCCGGGGTGATCCACATCATGGATTGCAGCTGCAAAAATGGCAGCGAGGATCTCCAGATCCGTGAAGACAGCCTAGGAGGGAGCAACAAGAGCCTGTCAGAGGGGTTTCACCTCTCAGCAGCTGGGGAAGCTGATTGAGGGGAACAAATTGCGCTGTTTCAATTGGTTTTCTGGGCCAAGGCACTGCAGAAAGCTGACACAGAGACCCCACACGCTGAGATTCCCTAAGGACGGAGGCGAAGGGAGCGCTCGGAGGAGCCACCAGCGCCCACCCCGTGCTGGAAGAAGGCAAGCAGGGACTCACATCCAGGGCAGGGGTGGAGAGCAGCACATGGGTGGACTGGGCCACGTCAGCAGCGTGCAGGCTGTTGTGGTAGGCCACGTCGGAGTGGTAGTGGTCCTCCAGGGTCATCATGTACGTCACGAACGTGTCCGACGAGATCTTGAAGGTTTTCAGCAGGTCCCGCTCCTGAGGGGGCAGAGCACAAGCCCCAGCTGAGTGCCAGCTCGGGCTGGAGCAGGCAGGGGGGGCAGAGGGGAGCTGGACATGAGAAAAGCAGCAGGGAAGCCTGGCCTGCACAACACCCACCTGGAATATGGCGTACATGATGCACGTCAGCGGCCGGTTGTGGGAATACCTGGCCACGTTGAAGATGTTGAGGCCCCACTTGTTCAGGTCTTCCAGTTCCTTTGGAGAGCACCAAAAAATAATGGTTTGAACGGTTTTACAGGCAAATCTGCATTTCCCCAGAAAGTTCGCAAATATGCAAATGTAATGGTTATTGTAATTATGTAAGTGCTGAATGTGTGAGCTTAATGAACACAGAGTAACTGTGGGGCTGATTTTGTGTTTCATAATTGCTCTCCTCTGCCTCCATCACCTTTTTTCCTTTTTATTTTAGGGCTACTTTAATTTTTAAATATAAAATATGCTCTTGTGGCTACCATTAATTACAGCATTTCTAATGGGCACACCACTTCAGGGATACTGATTCCAAGGAAAGGAACAACCCATTCCCAGCTTCCAGATGCTCCCAGAAGAGCAGGAATCTCCCCTACCTTGGCCAGGTGATCTTCCTTCTCTGTCTTCACCCCAAACCTTGAGATGCTGGTGTTGTTCAAGCTCGAGCTGTGCATCAGTTTCTTCACCCCACTGATCTGTGTCATGAGCTGCTGTTTTTTCTTCTTCTCCCTGTCCTTCTGGGTGGGAGAAGGGATCTCCACATCGTTCTGCTTGTCTGCAACAGAGCAGGGGGAAATGAGTCAGCACAGCGTGAGCGCCCAGCACATCCCACAGAACCAGCCCTCGAGCTGCTGCCCCTGCTCCCCACTTCAGCCCCTGGGGGTTTTCTCATTTTGGGAGCCAAAACTCAAAAAAAAACCCAGTTACAAAAGCTCTGGTTGGTCTCTTGCAGCCACTGTGTGCTCTGGGGACACTGGACATGTCCAGGAATGTCTCTCTGTGCACGGATGTGGCACTTGGGGACATGGATTAGGTCTGGACCCCACGATCTCCAGCCTAAATCATTCTGGGATTTTCCATGCCTGAAAGGCACCAGGCTCTCCTTGGGGATAAATCCCAATTAATTTTATTCCCTATTTACAGGAAAATAAAAGATATGTTCAAACAACACTTTTTTTTTTCCTGATTAGGGTAAAACCACATCTATTTTCCTATTTTCACTTTTTAGGGTCAATATCCCCTGCTCTTAAAACCAGTAACAAATGGGTGCCACTGATTCATTAAAGATTTTTCCCTTACAAATATGTATGGAATAAAATCCAAAGAACAGGCTAAATCCCATTGCCATTCTCAGGGATAATCACAGTTTCAGTGCACATGAAGAGGGCCCAAACCTGGCTGTGGAGGTGTGTTTAGCAAATAAATAAATCTTAAAACCACATGGCATTCACTGCCCTACAGCTGATTTATTAAAGCACCGATCCGGTGCCTCATGACTTCCATCCAAACCATTTCTCATGGATTTTACCCCAACCTCTGAGCACCTTGAGGACCTCCAGAGGGATTAGACTTCCAGACAGGAGTGACTTTTGCCTGGGCTTAATGAAAGCCCTGTGAAAGCCCAGGCAGCAGCAGCACTTAGGAAAGGCGCCATTATTCACAGCGCAGCCGGGCTGACATCACAGGGTGTTCCCTGGATTTTGCTCAACCACCGAAGGACTTTCCTCCCCATAATCTCCTTAGCAGTGACTAAGGCAGCAGCAAATGGCCATTGTGGAGCAGAAATCCCTGATTTGTGGCCTCAGTGTCCCCACGGGGGTGGCAGGGCCACTGCTGTGCCCTCGGGAGGAGCTGTGACCCACGGGCAGTGGGATGGTCCCTTAAGAGGAGCTGTGACCCACGGGCAGTGGGATGGTCCCTCTGGTGTGGTGTGGAGCCTCTGCTGCTCCTCTCTGTCCTTGCTGGGAATGCAGGGCTGGACCCTCTGCTCCTTCTGGGAGCCTTCCCAGCCCATCTCATCACGGAATTACAGCATGAGTTGGGATGGGAGGGAGCTGAAGGATCCTCTGGTTCCACCCCCTGCCAGGGCAAGGACACTTCCACTGTCCCAGGTGCTCCAGCCTGGCCTTGGGCACTGCCAGGGGTGTTGGGCACCCCGTGCCAGGCCCTCATCCCCTCCACAGGGAGGAATTCCTGCCCAACATCCCATCCATCCCTGCCCTCTGGCAGTGGGAAGCCATTCCCTGTGTCCTGTCCCTCCTTGCCCTGATAAAATCAAAAGGCTGAATAAACTCACATGATCTGGGTTTAATATCTCTGAATTATCCCCACCTTTGGAGATAATTGAGTGTCCTACCCACACATTTCTTTTTGTTTGTTTGTTCAACCTCCTTACTTGCAGACTCCTGTTATTTTGGGTGTTCACTTAATTTAACTTAAATTTTAGGAAGGAAAAAACTAATTCATAAAACCCATACTGGCATGATTTCCTGAAACAACGGACAATCCTTGTAAAAGCTTCTCTCAGTTTTTTTTTTTTGAAGATGAGCAATCAGGCTGCAATCTGGCCCAATCTAGAGAACCTGCCCCCCTCAGCAGTGCCAGGCCCTTGGTCCTTCCCACCCCAAACCAGTCTGGAATTCCGTGAATAAAACAATCCCAGCAGCAGCTCCGGCTCATCAGCCCCTGCTGGGATTCAGGCTCCATTACCCTGAGCGTTTGTGGGGTTTATTTTTGCCACATTGGCAATTCCTGCTGCACACTCACGTGGCTGCTGGGCAGAGCTGACCACCAGCCAAATCCCTGGATTTGCCCCTTTGTGCATCCCAACCCAGCCCCATTCCCTGCTCGAATTCAGGCTCTGGGTTCAGCTGAGCAATGAAATCCATGCATCCCCACAAAGCAGCTCCAAACTTCCATGGATTATTAATGCTGTGTCCTAAATGCAGGCAGCAGTTCCAGCTGCAGCTGGGTATTGGAATCACTTTAAAGCCTTTAATGGGAATAATTGTGTCACACAGGGAATGCAGCTCCAGCCTCGGGGCAGAGTCCCCAGCACCCGCAGCACTCGGCCTCTGGAGCTCCTGCATTCAGGGATGTCCATAAATATGAGGCTCCTCATTTTAGAAGCAAAAGGTCACAAACCCTGAAGCTGCTTCCTGAGAAAATCCCATTTGTCCTAACAAACGCTGACACAGAGGAGTCATTCATGTATGTGGAGCTGTGAGCTCATACATGAATGAATGAAACGCAAAATATTCCCTCTTTTTTCTGACTTCTGGTGCAACATGAGCAGATTTACACAAAGCAATGGATAAACTTCGGGGATGATTTATTCAGAGCCCCATCTCCGAGGGGAAGGTGCAGCTGACAGAGGCAGTGGCTGCAGCTGGCCCTGGGTGGCATTGTCCTTTCCATAAGGTCACCACAAAACCCCAGCGTTGCATAAGGCACCACCACCAGCAGCAGCCTCCCAAACCCTCCCGAGGCTCGGGGAGGAATTCCTCCTATCCAAACACCATTCTCCCCATCCCACAGCCCCATGAAAGTGGAACCCACCGAGGGAGGCTGTGAATGGGGGCAATGGGGCTGCCCCTGCCCAGCCCCGCACACCGTGGGGCCGCATTCCTTACCCAGGAAGGTGTTGGAAATGTACTCGGACACTTGGTTGCCGGAGCGGCTCATCTCGGACAGGTGGGTGAGCTCCCGGTTCAGCATCCTCTTGAACTGCGAGGGGCAGAGCACAGAAAATGGCATTTTTACGGAATCCGCTCCCAAATCCGCGGCAGCAGCGCGGGAGACTCCCCCGGCACGCACAATTCCGGGGATATTTGGGATGGAGCCGGCGACAGATGGTTTCATTTCCACCCTGCTCGGCACCACCGGGACTGGGTATTTCTTTTCAGCCCACGGAATTAATTTTCCTCTGAAGATGCTCATTAGTTGCTACTGTCACAAACGAGGAGAGAACGCCTCAGATAAATCTCTCTGAAAGCTCAGATTTTTATCTCAGGTTGAGATTCCCCATCCCTAAACCTTCTTTTGTTCTGCATTTTCTAAATTTGCTCCATTTTGTATTAAAAGGCTGCATATTCAGAGGAGAAATATGCCCTAAATCTGGAGATCATACAGCAAAATGAGGGATTCAGGCATGATTCCCTCAGATATTCATGCTGGATCCTGCTGGTTTTATAATCCAGCATTTTCACTGCTGCATCATTTTAACCTGCAACACCGAATTCCCAAAAAAAATGACATCCACGGACTCTGCATGCACACTACAAAACACACAGAAATCAGCATTTTAAAAGCATATTTTCCTCACAGAGGCTTTCTCAGAGCAATACAGCACAAAAAAAAAAAAAAAAGCAGCCGTTAATAATTCGGTAATTAGCAATCCTTCAAGAATTAAACCCACCTTAATATAACCCCAAGACACAGATAACAAATAATTGGCTTCAGGCATTTTGGAAAGCTCCTGGCGAGCCAGCACAAATCCTCCGGGAGAAATCGCCGCTCCGATAGCAGAGGAGCCTTTCCCAACCCCAAAAATTCAGCGTTCATCCGAGGCGCAGCGCCCGCAGGCAGCGGCAGCCGCTAATCCCAGCCTGAACCGAGCCTGGCGGCGGCGCATCCTCCGGGCTGCCCGTGGGTGGGTGCGAGGGCTGCGAGCGGGAGTGCACAAAGGAGCGGGGAGGGATGGATGGAGGGATGGATGGGGAATGCACAAAGGAGCGGGGATGGATGGAGGGATGGATGGGGAATGCACAAAGGAGCGGGGAGGGATGGAGGGATGGATGGGGAATGCACAAAGGAGCGGGGATGGATGGAAGGATGCGCACGGAGCCGGCCGCGTGCCGGGATGGGGCTGGGAATGCGGGATGCGCTGGCAATCCGGGATGGGGCTGGGCAATCCGGGATGCTCTGGCAATCCGGGATGGGGCTGGGAATGCGGGATGCGCTGGCAATCCGGGATGCTCTGGCAATCCGGGATGGGGCTGGGAATGCGGGATGCTCTGGGAATCCGGGATGCTCTGGCAATCCGGGATGCTCTGGCAATCCGGGATGCTGCTGCTCGCTCAGCTCCTGGAGGGGCTCCCCGCTCGGCAGGAGCTCGGCTCAGCCGAGCCGCGCCCGGCAGGAGGGGATGCTGGTTTAGCCAGCCCCGCTAACACAGCCATGTTTTATGGGAAAATTAAAATGGAGGAAGCTCCGGGAATATTTAAATAAAGGGAAAAAGCAAGCAGCAGTCTCCTCTCCATTCCTGCTTTGCTTTAATCCTATTCCCTACAGGGAATTTCAAAGCATTCCCAGATGGATTTTGAAAAGCGTTTTCCACATTTTTGGTGTGATTGGGTTTTTCCTCCTCTGTGGTAAAAGGGTAAAATGCAGCAACGCAGCAAAATGTCCCTTTACAGACTGAAATACCCTTCAGATAAGGGTATAAAAAATAACCACCTTAAATCTGTAACTGTAATTCATAAATTCATACATTCATTCTTAAAAGAACGCATCTGTCATGTTCCTGCCCAAGGCAGGGGGAGGAACGAGATGAGCTTTAAGGTCCTTCCCAACCCCAGCCGTTCTATGATTCACAATCCAGATTTCAATATTTAATCAGTTCTGCAGTTTTTGTTTCAAACACACAAGCAATCCCTGCAGGAGGAAGCCGGAGCTGTCCTTGACACGGAACCCAAAGAAAATCCCCTTGTGCCGTGCTCCCAGCACGGGGTCAGTGGGGTGTGCAGCTCTCCCGCTGCTCAGGACGTCCTTGGCGATTGTGCTGGGAATGCAGCACATGCCAGCGGCCAGGATTCCCAAAATAAAAGGGCCAGCTTTGCTGTGAAAGCCTCTCCTGTCTCCAGCTGCCTTCCCAGCCCCTGCTGGGGTGGTGGCACGAGGCTGCCCCGCGTGCTGAGGGACACGTGAGGCGTGGGCACAGCCCGAAATCCTGGTCCTGCTCCCTCTGACAGCCCAGCCTGGGCAAGGCACGGCTCCAGAACCTCCAGATGGGATTCCAGCTCAACCTTTGGCCGTGTGGAGCACAGGGAGATGGGACCCATCTGCTCCTCTCCTGAAATTCAGGACTGGCAGAGCTGGGAAGCTGATGGCACCTCCCTTTCACCTGTGCAGCCCAAAGGTGGGGTGTGACCTGCTGGGACAATGCCACCTCTGTCCCTGCTGGGCCCTCCCACAGCAACCTGCCAGGGCCACAGAAACGTGGAATCCTGGAATGGCTTGGGTTGGAAAGAGCCTTAAATGCCACCCAGTGCCACCCCTGCCATGCCAGGGGCACTTCCCACTGTCCCAGGCTGCTCCAGCCCTGTCCAGCCTGGCCTTGGCACTGCCAGGGATCCAGGGGCAGCCACAGCTGCTCTGGGCACCTGTGCCAGGGCCTGCCCACCCTCACAGCCAGGAATTCCTTCCCAAAATCCCATCCAATCCTACTCTCACCATCACACTGTGAGACCTCACATTCCAGGTAAGACAAGTAGCTTAAATACGGGATACAGGAAGGATTGGGATGTGGAGGTTGGCATCCCATGAATACAGGAAGGATTGGGATTTGGAAGTTGGCATCCCATGGGTTACAGGAAGCATTGGGATGTGGAAGTTGGCATCCCATGAATACAGGAAGGATTGGGATGTGGAAGTTGGCATCCCATGGGATATGGACATCAGAGGGGTATGGAGGTTGGCATCCCATGGGATACAGGAAGGACATGGATTTGGAAGTTGGCATCCCATGGGATACAGGAAGGATCGGGATGTGAAGGTTGGCATCCCATGGGATACAGGAAGGACATGGATTTGGAAGTTGGCATCCCATGGGATACAGGAAGGACTGGGATGTGGAGGTTGGCATCCCATGGGATACAGGAAGGACATGGATTTGGAAGTTGGCATCCCATGGGATACAGGAAGGACATGGATTTGGAAGTTGGCATCCCATGGGTTACAGTAAGGATCGGGATGTGAAGCGTTCTGGCTGCCCAGGAACACATCCCTCAGCACTGTGCCGTGGATTTTGTCCCACAGGGTCCCCACTCCACCTCCTGCCAAGCACGAGGGACAAAACCCCTTTGAAGCTGCCCTGAAAAGGCTCGGGGAAGGAGCAGGAGGGGCAGCAGGGGTGGGAGCTCTGACCCCATCTCAGCTCCCGGAGACGCCCGTGCAGGGCAGCAGCAGCAGCAGCAGCAGCAGCAGCAGCAGCACGGGCACACGTGAGCCCTCCCTCCCTCCTCAGCCTGACAGCCCCGCATGTGCTGCACCATTTCCCTGCAGCCCAGCCTGCACGGGCACCGGGAAAGCGCCGTCAGCAGAGGATGACCACACAAACCACTTCTCATCGCCGGGCTTTGCTCACAATGGCCCCTTTCAGGCCGTGAGCCCCAGCGCTGCTGGACAAACAGCTGATAAAAATGTCTTTACCTCACGAGTGGCCTCAGCGAGCACAAAGGGGCGGCCGCTGCCTTCCCACAGAGGCACACAGCAACTGAGCGGCCGCCACAAGGTCACCCGAGGCATCTGCAACCCTCGGCATTCTCGTACCCCATCTGGAAGCAGCAATCTGCCCCTCACAGCCTTAATCTCCCTCACTTCCCCAGCCCTGTAATCAGCAGCTTTTATAAACACGGGCAGCAGAACCGCAGCACTGCGAGGGCCAACACCACTGTGTGATGGAATTCCCGCAGGATTTCCAAACTTTACCGGGATTTATCACCCCAAGCAGGATTTACTTTATCCCACACCCCCCTTCCAAACCCACCGAGGCACCCGGTGCTCCGAAAATTTTTGGGATTTTTCCCTCGCTGCCAGGAGCGGCGCTGCTTGCCGGGAATGGCTCTGCAGGGAGCAGCAGGCAGGGATCAATGCTTTATGTCATGTGCGACCCCCACGGAGCAATCCCGACCTTAAATCCCTGCGGCAGCCACGGGGAAAACGGACAGATTGCAGGGAGAGAGGAGAAATTCCAGCCGGAGCAAACCGGGGATCGGGGCTTTGGAGAGCGCCGCCCGCAATTACGGTACCGCGGTAATTACGGTAGTGCCCATTGCGGCACGGGGCCGGGCTGCTGTTTTCATTAATTTTCCTAATTAATAATCATCCTCGCGCCTTTTCCAAAGGAAAAATAGCACTGATAAACTCACCGAGAGATGGGAATTAGGAGTGTGGGGATGAGGAGGGGATGCTCACCCCAAATCCGGGGGGTTTCCCTTAAATGGGAGAAAATCAGGAAATGCTCAGCGCTCCCTTCCCTCCACCCCAAACTCCGGCCACAGGACCATACAATTAACACCTCTAACTGATGGGAGGAGTGCAGATAACACCAATAAGACCAAGCCCAGGGGCCATTTTCCATATCCAAGGGCACACCAACATTCCCAGCTGGTCTGGAAGCATCCAGGGCCCCAGCATCACTTGGAGCTTTCCTGGTTTGCCTGCTCTGAAGCGACTGCAGAACCCATCTGCACCAAATTAAGTCTCCCAGAATCGAATAATTCTTGGATTACCAGCAGTGACCCCGTTCCATGCATCCCCTGCTCCAGGGAATCCCAGCTCCCTCCCAGCCGTGGGTGCGGGTGGGAATTCCTCTGATTTCCAGTGGCAAAGTTGACTCCCAGCTCCCTCCTGCTCTGCCCACAGCAAACCCTCCCTGCTCAGGGCTCCTCCCCACCCGCGTTCCTCTGCTGAGCTCTGGTTCCACACACAGAAATCCTGGCAGAGGGGTCCTGGCAGGGTGGTGACGTTGGCACCAAGGGCATGGAGCCGCTTGGCAGCTTCCCTGTCACCCCTTCCTAACCAGATGTGCTTCGTTTTTATGCAGAGAAAGAGAGTTTGGCCTAATTTATGATCGAATTTGACAGATTTAGGGGCCCAACCATATTGGGGGGTTCAGGGTGACCCTGCCATGACCTTCCAGAGCCTGAAGGGGCTCCAGGAGAGCTGGAGAGGGACTGGGGACAGGGATGGAGGGACAGCACACAGGGAATGGCTGGAAGCTGAAAGAGGGTAGATTTAGATGGATATTGGGAAGGAATTCCTGGCTGGCATGGGATTCCCAGAGCAGCTGTGGCTGCCCCTGGATCCCTGGCAGTGCCCAAGGCCGGGCTGGACACTGGGGCTGGAGCACCTGGGACGGTGGGATGAGATGGGATTTGAGATCCCTCCCAACCCAAACCAGTCTGGGATTCCATGACATGACCCCAGTGGGGTTTAGGAAAACCCCCCTGATGATTTAGTGTGGAAATTCCCACTTTTGTGGCTCTTTATGGAAAGAACAACTCTGTTCCTCTCCCGGCACACATTGTTGTGTTGGAGAAGCACCCAGAGCCCTGCCAGCCCCACAGCGACTGCAGGGATGGATCCTGCTGCAATCCCTGCTCCCGTTCCCTCTGCAGTTTGGAGAGGCGCTGCTGGCGCAGCACAGGGAGGAGAATAAAGCCAGGAGCGGGGATGTGCTGCTGATGATGGAAACCCTTTGAAGCCGCTTTAGCCCAGCTGGGGCTCCCCGGGGCCAGGAGTCCTTATGCAAAGCGGCCACGGCAGGAGCTGAGGGCGGTGCGCAGATAAAAGAGCGGCGGGGATGCAGGAGAGCTCTGCAGAGAGGGATCCTGCCCCGCACTTTGATGCAGGAATCTCGCTGCGCATCTCCAGTGTTTACAAACTCAGTTCCCGACCCGCCCGTGTGACGCAGGGCTCCCGTCCCCAGCACATCCCAGCACAAAAGGGTTCGTGGGCACAGCGTGACTTTCGCTGAGGAATCCTCCCCATTAATTACCGGGTAATTAGCGCAGCCCCGGAGCCGCAATCAGACCTCGGTGGGGCTGCGTGGAGCGGCTCTTTCCCCGGGATTCCCGGGATTCGCGCCCCTCACCTGGCCGAGCCCCGTCGGAAATGATTTACACACAGGAGGGAAATTACTCACCCGAGCCATCGGGAGGGGGAAGGCTTTTGTCTGGGACCGGGATGGACGCGACACTCCGCTCCAGGTTAAAAAAAAATGCCATTAATGCCACCCCATGGAAGGGATATTTGTTGTTTGCCCAACCCTTTCTTCCTGACATCTCATTCCTCCAAACCAAACTGCTGGATTTTGGAATTGAGGAGCTTTTCTTCGAAAGTTTGGAAGCCAAGAGTTAAAATTCCTGTCTTGAAGCAGCATAACCCCGCTTATCTGTGTTTTCCTGCTGTTACATCACTTACAGAAAGGACCGTGGCAAACAGATTTGCAGCTGTCCTTGTTACTTCATAATTCCCATCGATTTTCCTTGCCAGGTACTCCATGGAGAATGATGGGAGGTGCATTTAATGCTTAAACAAGAAAAAAAAAAAAACAACCAAAAAACACGAGGTTGTTTCACACTAAACAACACAAAAAGAAAGTTTTCAGCCATATTTCAGTGCCTGGAGAAAAGTGGAATGGTTGCAGTCAACTATCAGTCATTAAAAAAATCAAATTTCTTTTGCAGCTCTTTCTAGTTGTTATTTCCTAAAACAATATCGCGTTTAATGCGCTAGAAACTCTTTTTAATGAGATACAAAGTACTATTTGTTTTTTGGGTTTTTTTTGTTTTCCCTTCAGCTGATTTTGGAAACCCAAAAGTAAACACAGGCTTATGAAATCTCCAATTTCACATCAAAGCAGCCTTGATTTATAGAGATGTTCAAAGGAAGACTTTAAAGGAGCAACATCATGACCAACTTGTTGGCCTGATGTTATTAGAATAATTTAGAAATCCACAATGTAAATGTTGATAAATAAATAGCAGGTTGCCATAAATCAGCATGTGGCTGCTCATGAAAGCGAGAACATCTATCTGATGTAGACAGAACAATATTCAGATTTTCCCCCCGTGAAGTTTAGCATTTCTGAGAGCGGCAGAACCTCCCTTGGGTGGGACGGGATTTACGCAACACGGGGCTTTAAAAAAAGTGATGAATTGGGAGCTGGAGCCGAGCGTTTGCAGCACTGGGGCATTTCCAGCTCGTTTCCAGCCAAATGAGACTCGAAATATGCAAATTGCTGCGAATGCCGGAAAGGAAAAGCTCCCAGCAGGAGCCTGCCCGAGGAGAGCGCCGGGGTTTGCGCTGCTCTGGCTGCGCTGCCGCCAGCCCGGATTGCTCCATTCCCGAGAGCTCCGGGTGTTACTCAGCGCTGAGGCAGGAAAATCCCCTCGGCCGCCGCGGGGAAGGGCTCGGGTCATGGAGAAAGCAGCGCCGAGCTTCCCTGAAAACCCGTGTGTCATGTGTGGGATGGGGCTGGCACCGGGAGAGATCCCCGAGTGCCCTGCGGGGCCGGATCTGCTGCTCCTGCTGCTCCCGGAGCCCCTGGATCCCGTCCATGGATCCCAGTCCCAATATTCAAAACCACTGCCCTGGATCCTGTCCATGGATCCCAGTCTCAATATTCCAACACCGCTGCCCTGGATCCCGTCCATGGATCCCAGTCCCAATATTCCAACACCACTGCCCTGGATCCCAATCCATGGATCCCAGTCTCAATATTCCAACACAGCTGCCCCTGGATCCCAATCCATGGATCCCAGTCTCAATATTCCAACACCACTGCCCTGGATCCCGTCCATGGATCCCAGTCTCAATATTCCAACACAGCTGCCCTGGATCCCAATCCATGGATCCCAATCCATGGATCCCAGTCTCAATATTCCAACACCACTGCCCTGGGATCCCGGTCCTGGAGTATCCAACACCACTGCCCTGGATCCCATCCATGGATCCCAATCCATGGATCCCAGTCCCAATATTCCAACACCACTGCCCTGGGATCCCGGTCCTGGAGAGTCCAACACCACTGCCCTGGATCCCAATCCATGGATCCCAGTCCCAATATTCCAACACCGCTGCCCTGGATCCCGTCCATGGATCCCAATCCTGCAGTGTCCAACACCACTGCCCTGGATCCCAGTCCATGGATCCCAGTCTCAATATTCCAACACCGCTGCCCTGGATCCCAGTCCTGGAGTATCCAACACCACTGCCCTGGATCCCAATCCATGGATCCCAGTCCTGGAGAATCCAACACCACTGCCCTGGATCCCAATCCGTGGATCCCAGTCTCAGTATTCCAACACCACTGCCCTGGATCCCATCCATGGATCCCAGTCCTGGAGAGTCCAACACCACTGCCCTGGGATCCCGGTCCTGGAGAATCCAACACCACTGCCCTGGATCCCAATCCATGGATCCCAGTCTCAATATTCAACACCACGGCCCTGGATCCAATCCATGGATCCCAGTCCTGGAGAGTCCAACACCACTGCCCTGGATCCAATCCATGGATCCCAATCCATGGATCATCTAACACCACTGCCCTGGAACCCAGCCTCAATATTCCAGCACCACTGCCTGTGGATCCCTGTCTCCAACACCCCTGCCCAAATCCTTGGGCTGGGATTCCCTTGGGATTGATGTGAAATAGCAGGACTGGCAGAGTTTAAGATTCCAGAGAAGCCCACCCTGGTCTGGGTTGGAAGGGACCTGGGAAACCATCTCATCTCCTTCCAGCCCTTCCACTGCTCCAGGCCCTGCCCAGCCTGGCCTTGGGCAGTGATTTCTCGCTGGGTGATGGCACAAAGGACAGATTGCTGCTCTCCTTGGGTGGAAGAACCCCAGCAGGGAGGTCTGGCCCAGTCTGAAGCTCTGGGATCCTTTGGAGGAAGCTCAGGAGGGTTTCTGCTCCATCCAAAATGTTTTCCCAATACCCAAAACAGATCTCTCCTACCCAATTCATTTGGCAGCTACATCTGGAGTGTGGAGCTCATCTGGTTGGGTTTTGTATGGATTTCCTCTCTGTCCCCCACTGAAAGGTGCATTTTACAGCACAAATGGCTCTGCTGGGAGGAAGGAGCACACAAAAGGCACATCCCAGGCCAGGGATGACTCCCCAGACCTGTCCCACCTTTCCCAGAGCTGCATGGTCAGTGCCACACCAATTCCTCATCCCAGCACTGCTTTTACTCTTCCCTCTGGGGAGAGGTGATAAACTGTCCGGTTTTCGGCTGTTTGAAGGGCCTGGAAAGGCCCGGGGTGGCCTTGGGGCAGCCCGCGTATCGAAGGACGAGAAGAGGCTTCAGTTCTTCTTTCGGTTTTTATGTTTATTAATTGTTTATCTAAAAGATTTTCTTTCGGCCCGACAGAGCTCTGCTCAGCAGCCAGCCATGAGCACACTGTGCTGCCCTCCGGACAGTCACCTATCTTTATACCCATGGTTATGTGTACAATATTTATCATTTTTCCCCAATACCATTTATTCTTATTGTCCGGTGCACTTTCAGTAATGACCAATCCCAAAGTGCCACCATCACCACAGAAGATGGAGGAGAAGAAGAAGAAGAAGAAGGACAGGACACGCCCCAATTCCTCCATCTCACTTCTCTAAACCCCCCTGTACAGAAATCCTAAACCCTGTGTTTCCCTCTCTAATTAACCAATCCCTTCACCATTCACCCCGGTGAAACCCTCCTATCCTCATACAGGTGTCGTCTCCTGTGTGGGATCAAAGTGCAGCCACCAGACACTTCTGGAACATTCCAGGACTCCCGAGCCCCCCAAGGGTGCTCTCGGTGACACCTCAGTCCTGAGGGGCTGAGATCCCACAATAAACAAAAGCAGAAACAGGCCGAGCACTGGCTCTGCAGGGTCACTTTTAGAGCTTCACCAGCTGGAAGAACGTTGGATGTGTGGGGAGCAAGAGGAGACCGGGGAGGAAGGGGAGCGGCTGAGAAGCAGCAGCAGCAAGCCCAGACCTCCAGCAGCTCGTGTGCTGCCACCAAGGTGACTCAAGAAAGCATCTGTGGCCCCGAGAGCGCTGCAGGAGCTGCAGATCTCAGCCCCACATCTTGTGTCAGTCACACCCCTGCAAACCACACGGGGCCTGGGTGCCAGAGGAAGCCAAGCGCTGCGTCAGGAGGGCCACAGAGCCAAGAGCCTCCCTGGCCCACAGAGCCTGCCCTGCTCCAGGGAATCCAGCTGGGATAGCCTGGATTGCACCCTCAGTCACAGAAAACACCCCCAAAATAACAACTAGCAGAGCGTTTGTCATTGAACAGGACAGCGATGCAATTAAACATGGGGTTTTGCTAATCGTATGAAGCAGCAATTTAAATTTAATTTAAATCTGAATCAAGCTCTGCAGTCATCATTTAGGCAAATCCAGCTGGGGTTTTACCTGAGTAGGAGAACAGGCTTTGGAAAATTCAAATAACTTTGTGCCCTGAGAAGACTTTTCCAAGATGCCTGTGTTGGAAAAAAAAAATAAATTCTGGCACCTCTGAATCAACAGAAGTTTGTTTTCTTCAGAAAACATGGGATAAAGAGGGAGTCCTGGGAAGAGGGCACTGAAAATCCAGGGAATAAGTTGGTGTAGCTCAGCAACCCCCCACAAATGCGGCAGCTGGTCCTGCCAAAATGAAAATGAGCCTAATGCAAGCATCAGACCCATACAGAAGGCACTAATTAATGGAGATAAAATTAAATGAAAACTCCTTCTCACACAGAGATAGGCAAATGCTCCTCAGAATCCTTTTGCTGCCGTTGGCCCAGCTGTGCTAAACCAGCAGCAAGGTGAGGCACTTCTGGTTTGTTTGCTTTAAGCCAGGCTTTAATCGGGGGAATCTCTCCCTCTCAGGGCTCTGAGGGTGAATCTCCATCCCAAACCATCTCCACAACTTGTCCTGCTTTGATAACTCGACGTCTTTCAATTCATTTCACTTCATGCAAATATTTGGATCAGCCCCGTGGAACACAACTGGGGAGAAAATGAGGAGTTTGGAGTCAGGCTGTCCCCAGAACCCCTCCAAAGCAGGGTGAGGATCAGCACTGCCCTGCAATCCTCCCCAGCTCCTCTGGGATGCCACCAGCATCCTTCACTCCACAGGGGACCCTGCTCCCCACATTTAGTCACTCTCCAGTGCTGCCCTCAGCTCGTGATTCATTTTGAACCTGCCTTTGAGCTACTATTTATTTAAGCCCCACCCTGACGTGTTATAACGTAAAAGTCTGAGAATGCTGAACTTATAAAACCTCATCACTTCCCAGGAACACCAGGATTGGGTAAAGGACACGCCAGAGGCTCCTGGGCACCGTTGTGGCTCAGAGCAGGGGTGACAGCTCCCCAAAAGGCTCCTGGGGAGGAGGATTTGAGCCAAAATCCTGCTGCAAACGCCTTGATCTCTGCACCAGCCGTGGCCAAGGGATCCCCCTTGGATGGGGTTTTCCACAACATCCCAGAAGATGGGAAAGCATCCAGCAGTCAAAATCCTTTGCTCCAGGAGGGGATCCCAGATGGTGACACTGTCTCCCAATCCCCACACATCCCACAGCCAATGCTGCAGCTCTCCAATATTTCAATTTTTTTTAGTATATGAAGCAGTTTAACCAATATATCGGGACAGACACCCCAGAGGGCTGGCAAGGACGAAATATCCCATAATTAATTATGTATGGCCCCAATATTCCACCCTGCTTTTGGGGCATATCTGACACCCCCAGAATGATTTACTTCAGAGGGCAAGAAGCACGGCAGAGGACGCAGAGACAGCCACCCCAAAGTCCATTTACGATGGTGATGACACCGACACGCAGGAGCTGACTGGGAGCCAGCTCCCCAAATCCCTGGGGGTGCCGGCGTGGGTCAGAGCCAGCACCCAGCGCTGTTCGCTCCTGCTCCAGCAGCTTTCCTGGCAGCTCCCGCTCACCCCTCCGACCGCCGCTGTTCAAGCCCCGCTCCGCAGCGCCGGTGCCCTGTGTTATAGCGCAAGGACATCCCAACAGGGACAAGACCACCCCGAGATGGGGGAACACCCCAAAATCATCCAGACGCAGCTCCTACCTCCTGCAGCATGCCGCCGGCGCGGGTCCTGCTTGCAGCGCGGCTGCCCGGCCACGGAAGGGTTAAAGAGCGACGTCAAAGCGGCGCGGGGAGCGCGGGGCGCTGCGGGAGCGCGCAGCGGGAGCGCGCCCGGCGCGGCCCCGCCGGCCCGGCCCGGCTCGGAGCGCTCCGGATCCCGGGAATGCCGGCACGGCGCGGGGCTCAGTGACTCATCCCGCCGTGCAAAAACAGCAGACCTGGAAGCGTCTTTGTTCCGCCGGCTGCCGCAGCGAACAAACCTCTCTTTGTGCGGCGATTAAACAAAGGAAGTCGCAGCGCAAAGCCAGGGCAAGACTAAACAGCCCGGCACCACTTAAGGGAAACATCACGTAGCAAGGGGACAGGGCCGGGGGCTGCGGGGCTGGGGACGCTGTGCAGCCCGGCACATCCACCGCTGGCACCGGCAGCTCACGTCCGTGGCCAGATGTTTATTGAGCCACCCTCTCCCGAAAGCGAGGGGCGGCCTTGCTCCGCTTTTCCGCCCGAAATGCCCTTTGAAATCCCAGCAAAACCAGATCGGTTGTGTTGTTTATCTTGCGGCTCGCAAGAGAGAGAGGAACACACGGAGCAGTTGTGCTGCTGTCCCGGGCCGCTGGCTGGACAAGGCTGGAGTGATCCAGCGCTTGGGAATAACAGAAACATCTTTAAGAGCTGCAGTAAGAGAGTTTAAGGATTTGCAAGGAAGAGTCCTCCTAGTAACAGTTTGGGTAGAGCCAAGGGGGTTTGCAAAGTCATGAGAGGACACCACTCACACTCTGCCTATTTAAACTTAGAATATCCCCAGAGAGCAGAATTCTGTTCTCTGGACTCCATGGACTGCAGAAAGCTCTGAATTAAGGTCTAATTTAAGGAGAGGCAGAGGTGCAGCTCAGGTCCATGCAGGTATCTCTGTTTGGGCTGCACAGACAGGCAGCACTGCAGGAACAATCTCTCCATCCCTCCATTTCATGAGGTGATGGCCCCATAAAAACCTGGAGCTGGCAAGGCCAGCATTTCAGCTGGGAAAAAGGCCCGCTCCTTCTGATGGTCCATGGGATGCACTGAGCACATCCTGCCCCAGATCCAAATTAGGGACTAGAGCAGGTCCCATCTGCAGCAAAGTGAGGCTAAGGACAGCTGCCTAATGCCAGGACAGAAAATAGCCCCTTTTTATCATCACTGACTCACAAACCCCTCTGACACAGCAGCTGCCTGAGCTGGAAGCTGGACATGGTGATAAATGCAGGAAAAACTGAGTATATGTGTAGGAATAATGTAAATAAGGGTGGCTGGGTCTCTCAAGCAGCACTGAGTGCCTGCAGAGCTCCTTCCAGGTTATTCTGTGTCAGCGCAAAGTGCAGGGCCCTATATGTTAGGAATGTTAGGAAACTCAGCGTTAGGAAAACAAACCCTTCGTGGCAGCTGCAAACAGGTATTTTTGCAGGTTGTTATTTTTTTTTCCCTCTAAACTAGCAAGACAAGAGCGCTGTGCACGGTTAGTTGTGCAGAGCTCCGGGCTGCCCTGCGCTGGAAGTGCCTCGGTGCCAGCATCAGAGGGAGCAGCGTTCCCTCCCTCCCTCCCTCGCTGCCAGCTTTCCGCGGGTGGCACTGCAGGGTGGCACTGCAGGGTGGCACTGCAGGGTGGCACTGCAGGGTCCCCGCTGCCCGGGCCAGCGCAGCTCCCCCGAGCTCAGCCGCTCTCTCCCGGCGGTAGCTCCCGCTAAACGAGCAATACGCACATGTTTGGAGCGCTGCCTTCCGAACCCCATCAGCTCAAAGCGCGGCTGCCGTCCCGCATGGCTCTGCCCCCTCCGCTGCCTCCTCTTATTTTATTTTTGCCGCAGCGCTCCCGAGAATCCCCCTGCGCGCACGGATGCCGAGAGCCTCCCTCTCTCTGCCCCTCTCGGCGCTGTTGTTGCAACTCTGGGTTTTCTAAACTACGTCTGTCAGGAAGGAGACAGGAAATTCGAGTCACACTTGCAACAGCTGTGCCATGCCTACTATCAGGCTCAAATGACGTAGTTTGGCTGGGGTGGCGCGGGGCCAGGAACCGGCGAGAGCGGAGGTCAGGAAGATAGGTCAGTGTTTATTCTGCTGCTGCGCTTGGGAGCATGCCGAGCCGATTTGCTTTCTTCCTATCTAGACTGTTTCTCTTTCCGTTTTTTCTTTAATAATGCGCAGCCCAAGCATCCTGTTTTCAAAACATCTGCCGGCTCTGCTGCTGGCCGGTGACAAATGGAGATGCTCGGAGCATGGGACGGGATGCTCGGAGCGGGGCAGGGCGCCTGAGCCTCCTCACCCCCGGAGGTGCAGCAGCGACCCAGCGCTGCCAGAGCCCGCACCTTGTCTGCCACCAAACCCCCAAAAAGCCGCAAATCCCCTGAATCGCCAGGCACTGAAACCGAACCTTCCGACCCGAACCGTGCCCCGTGATTTGTGACAACGTTTACAGCTCCACAGCAAAGGCAGGCGAGGTGTGAGGCCATTTTATGCTTCTCTTTCGCAGCTGAAAACTGTGAAACTGGAAGTTGACCAAAAAAGCGCAGACATTTCAGAAACGGGTTATGAAAGAACAAAGTTTCAGGAAGTTTTTCTCGAGCCAGCTGCGAGCCATCTGCACCCCGAGTAATCGCAGCTTTAAAGTGCTACAAAAGCAATTTAGTTTCACCTTCGCGAGGCCAGATTTGTCAGTCAGCAAAAAAAAAAAAAAAAGTAACCTCAAATTGAAGGGCGCCGTGTGTTCACACTGGAGGTGCAGCCTGAACCCTCCTCAACTTTCATCCAGGGTTCGCTCAACACAAACTCAAACGAATAAAATGATATTTCTTTCTTGGAAGCTCGGACTGTAAAACTTTTACTGCTTCCTTTGCCCTTGCACATCGTGGTAATCACTACCAGAAGAGGAAGCTGAAACACTGGATTTCTTTGCTCAACTTTTTCCCATAAATTCAGTTTCTGATTGCAGTCATTTCCAATAAGCAAAAAAACTCAAACCAAAGACATCAGGGTGGTGCAGAATTGGGTTTAAAACTGGGCAAGGCCGTGGATGCGACGGGCGCTGGGTTGGGAATTTGTGAGTGTGACAATTCCAGCGGGCACGGCGGGGCTGGAAGCGCTGTCTGGGAGCGCTGGAAGGGGCAGGCGCGGGCCGGGAGCTGCCAGGCTGGCCCGGGGCTGTGCCCGAGGCTGTGCCCGGCTCCGTGCCCGAGGCCGTGCCCGGCTCCGGGAGATGCTGGAGCAGGCTGGGCTCAGGAGGGCTGGAGCACCAACTCCCACAAGTTGCTCAGAACTCGCGCTTTGCCCTCTGCCGCCTGTCAGGACACTCGTGGCTCTCTGCTCTCCCCCTGCTCCCCTGAATTTAAACAGCAAGGACTTTTCTTGCTTTACTTCAGCACTTTATTCTGTGCGGAGAACCTCTCAATTCCCCTCTGGCTCCCAGGAAAGCTCCGCGGAGCAGCAGCCCCAGAGCTGAGTCCCTGTCACCATCCCTGCCTGCCCACCCTCACCATGTGCTGCCAAGCGGTGCCAGCCCAGCGCATTAAAATCAAATTAAAACGTCACCGAAAGCCAAAACAGCCGTAAAACACCGGACCCACAATGTTTACAGTTCGCCGTTATTATTATTAAGCAATGAAGTTAATTGACTTCTGGCGTGGTGATTTGCTAAACGCGGGCGTTTGCAGAGTGTTCCTGCTCATATCGGCTCCAAGGGACCGGCGCTAATTGAAACCTCTTTAATTATCGGAAATGAGCCTGCGGCAGCCATAGGGCTCTCCACCGCGGATCGCGCCCCCCAGACTGTCCCGGATCGTTCTCCCCGATCCATCCCGGATGGTTCTCCCTGATCCATCCCGGATCCATCCCGGATCGCTCTCCCAGAACCATCCCAGATCCATCCCGGATCGTTCTCCCCGATCCATCCCGGATGGTTCTCCCCGATCTATCCCGGATCACTCTCCCAGATCCATCTCGGATCCATCCCGGATCGCTCTCCCCGTTCCATCTCGGATCCATCCCGGATCGCTCTCCCCGCTCCATCCCGGATCCATCCCGGATCGCTCCGCACGCCACCCGCCGCGCGTTCTCCCTGCACGCGTCTCACGGGGGAACGTGCAGTCCCTTCACCGTAACTAACTCGGAGCTGCTGTCCTGGACAGACGCGAGGCCGGGCCGGGATCAGGCTCAGAGCCCCGCTCCTCTCGGCACCCCCGTCCCGCATCCCGGTGCCGCACGTGGGCTCACCTTGTTGGATGCCATCTCGCTGACGGAGCGGTAGGTTTGGATGGTCTCCAGCTGATCCAGGCACCAGTCGAGCTCCTCCAGCGTCTCCATGGCCAGCTTCTGGTAGGGCTCCTCTGCGAAGAGGCACACGGACATGTAGTCGGGCTGGCGCTGCGGCCGCCTGTCCATGGCGGGGCCGCCCGAGCCGCCGCCAGCGCTGCCGGAGGTGCCGCTCCGCTCCCTCATCACGCGGCCGCCGCTGCGCTGCCCCGGCCGCCGCCAGCGAGTCCCCGCCCGCCGCCGGCCCGGCCCGGCCCGCCCCGGCCCGGCCCCCGCCGCTGGGGGAACCGAGCGCCCCCCGGGCAGGGCAGGGCAGGGCTGCGGCTGGGGAGCGTCACCGCGGCCCCCCCGCCCCGCCTGCTGCTGCGGGATCGGCCTCCCCCGCCGCCCGCGGGATGCTGCTCCTGTTGCTGAGCCAGCCCCGCTCCGCGCCGCAGCCACAGCCTGCTCCCCGACAGCGCTGAACCCCATCAGCCCTGCTCCCCATTAGTTCTGCTCCCCAGCAGCCTGCTCCCCGACAGCCCTGAACCCGAGAGCTCTCCTCCCCAACAGCCCTGAACCCCATTAATCCTGCTCTCCAAGAGCTCTGCTCCCCAACAGCCTGATCCCCATTAGCCCTGCATCGCATCAGCCCTGCTCTCGAACAGACCTGAACCCCAACAGCGCTGAACCCCATCAGCCCTGCTCTCCAAGAGTTTTGCTACCCACATCCCTGCACCCCAACCCTTCCTGATGCTGCTCCCCACATCCACCAGCTCTGCTCCCCAACCCCTCCAGCCCTGCTTCTTAACCTCACCAAGTCTCACTCCCCACCAGCTCTGCTCCCCAGCCCTGCCAGGTCCCACTTCCCACTCCTGCCTCTGCTCCCCACTCCTGGTCCCATTCCCCACTCCAGGTCCCATTCCCCACTCCAGGTCCCATTCCCCACTCCTGACTCCATTCCCCACTCCTGACTCCATTCCCCACTCCTGATCCCATTCCCCACTCCAGGTCCCATTCCCCACTCCTGATCCCACTCCCCACTCCTGGTCCCACTCCCCACTCCTGGTCCCATTCCCCACTCCTGGTCCCATTCCCCACTCCTGATCCCATTCCCCACTCCTGCTCTCATTCCCCACTCCTGGCCCTGCTCCCCACTCCTGGTCCCATTCCCCACTCCTGGTCCCATTCCCCACTCCTGACTCCATTCCTCACTCCTGATCCCATTCCCCACTCCTGGTCCCACTCCCCACTCCTGGTCCCATTCCCCACTCCTGACTCCATTCCTCACTCCTGATCCCATTCCCCACTCCAGGTCCCACTCCCCACTCCTGGTCTCATTCATTCCCCACTCCTGGCCCTGCTCCCCACTCCCAATCCCACTCCCCACTCCTGGCCCTGCTCCCTGTCCCTCCTGGCTCCCCAGCTCTGCTGGCTTTGTCCCCATCAGCCCCCTGCTCCCCAGCAGAGCCTGCACCCCAAACCCACCGTCCCTGCTCCCCGAGCTCTCCCAGCCCTGCCAGCAGGACACTCCCCAGCAGCTCTGGGGTAAAAGCTGAGCTTTCCACAAGCGGATACAGTGAATCATAAAATCTCCCCATGAATGTAACTGCTTCTCATAATCCCGGTAACATATGCTCATCCCATAAATCTGTCAGGGCTGATGGATTCAGCGTTCCTACGGGCAGGTACCAGTGACATCACAGGGCAGGATTGCTCAGACACACTCAGGAGCTGAGCCAGAGCCCCAGCCCTGTCCCCCTGCCCTCCCTGCCTCGTGTCCCTCGTGTCCCTCGCGTCCCTGGTGTCCCTGGTGTCCCTGGTGTCCCTCGTGTCCCTGGTGTCCCTGGTGTCCCTGGTGTCCCTGGTGTCCCTGGTGTCCCTGGTGTCCCTCGTGTCCTTGGTGTCCCTGGTGTCCCTCGTGTCCCTGGTGTCCCTCGTGTCCCTCGTGTCCCTGGTGTCCCTGGTGTCCCTCGTGTCCCTCGTGTCCCTCGTGTCCCTGGTGTCCCAGTGTCCCCAGGGAAGGAGCTGCACCCCGTGCTGCTGTCTCTTCCCAAGGACAGATCCTCTCTGTCACTCACCACATCAATAAAGCAGCATTGGAGAGGGACCTGCCATCAAACGACTGAGAATAAACAGAAAATAAACCCTGCCAAAGGTAACTCAGCAATAAACCTGGCACAGACACCTTTGGAAGGTTTGGTGAATCCAAATCTCTGTGGCATTGGAAGTTAATGGGGTTTTTTCTGTGCCTGCAGAGCTTCAAATGTTCAAAGTTCTCTCATTCCTGCCTAATCACAAAGCAGGTGAAAATAGCCAAAATCACACAAAGCTCAGTATATTCTCCTTTCTCCCATGAGAAATTCCCATTGCCATCAAGGGAATTTCTCCCATTCCCTCTCAACTATTTTTTTCCTGTAAATTAGTTGACCCAGGAGGACTCAAACCACTTGTTGCAGAAAACGTTGGGATTGATAAAACCAGCACAGGTAAAATAAGTTTAGGAAGAGCAAGAAACCCATCTCAGCCAAACTAAACCCCACACGTTTAAATCAAACCCTGCCTTCTCCTGCCCTGAGACTCCTCAGGAAGCACAGCCACGGCATGTGTGCATTCCTGGAGGAGGAGAAGGAACAGGTTCGCAGGGGCTCTGACACCAGACCCTAATTTTAGCCTTGCCCAGGTCTGCAGGACCCGCTGCCACTGTCACTTCACTTCCAAACTTCACCTCAGAAAGAGCCATCAGGGAAGGCAGGACCCAGAACAGAAATCTGCTCTTGATATTGAAGGACTCCCATTCCCCAGAGCTGATATTCACGATATTCCTTTACTCTGTAATCTGAGTCTTATGTAATAAAAGGAAAAAAAAAAAAAAAAAAACTAAAACAAGCAAAACTATATTAGGGATATTGAGATGAATTAGGAAACTTGAGGGTTTAGGGGGTTTGGCTGTAAGTATTTTTTATTTATTTTTGGGTTTCAGAAGATGAGCTAAATAAAGAGCGACTATTTTACACATTTGCAATGTTCTCTGGCATTTTTAGCAGGACCCTCCTTCCCTCGGTTTCTGCCTCCCTGCTTCATCCCTGGGAGGTTTCCTGGGAGAGCAGGGATCCCTCCATGGTTAATTCATGCAGAACACTGACACTTGCTAAGCCTTGGCACTGAAACCACTGAGAGCCCAATGGGTTCACGATTTAAACTGGGATATTTTGAAAACGGCCCCCTAAGATACCTCCAGTCATTTCAATGGCAAAGACTCAATAAAGTGAGAGCAAACAGCTCTTGCTAAGGATCATTTCAAGGGAAAACTATGAGTTCTGCTGCTGTTCCAGGGCAGAAATGGATTTTAAAAAGCACCATTCACATTTTTCTTTCAGAATTTGCATTTTTCCTGACACCGGCCAGCCTGCCCACAGCTCCCTCTGGCCTTGGCACCCAGTGAGATGCAGCACCTGCATCCCTGTGCAGCTCTTCTTGGTGTTTTTGGCTTTTGACTCATCCCAATCCTTTATTTTTCACTCATTTTCTCAAGTGAGCAGCCTGGTGCACCGATGCCTGCAGGTGTGTGCCCTCCGTGGTCAGCGGGCAGTCATTTCTGAACGGGCTGCCTTGGCAGGGCCAGCAGGGACGTCACATTCCCTCTCATTTCACAGAACCACACGGGCCAGTGGAGAAGAGTCACTGTCGTGGCCCACGGCAGGAAGAGGGCCCAGCTCAGCCCTTCTCAGAAACTCAGAGCTGTCCCTGAAGGCACCGAGTGACGCAGCCTGAGCCCAGCACCCCGGAAACCCCAGCTCTTATCAAACCAGCCCTCCCTGCCTGTGTGCAGCTGCACGAGCTCCCTCTGATGAACCTGGCGATATTTACCAATAAATTGTGAAAGCAGGGGCTACAGTCCCACTCCTAAGGCTAAATTTGCTTTTAGAACCAGCATGTGAAATGAAAATATACCCTCCAAGTCCCCCGTGAAGTATTTTAAGATCCACAGCTACCCCAGAATAACAGCCAGATATAGAATCCATTAGGAGTTGCTCTTCTACCAATCTAAAAGCTTTGTGTGGGAATGATCTTAAAATAACAAATATTTGCTGGCTTTCCTCATATTTAATGTTCATGGATACCAAAGAATGGTTTGAGTTGGGTGGGAATTTAAATCCCACCCAGTTCCACCCACGGGCAGGGACACCTTCCACTGTCACAGAGTGCTCCAGCCCTGTCCAACCTGGCCTGGGACACTTCCAAGGATCCATTAGGAGTTGCTCTTCTACCAATCTAAAAGCCTTGTGTGGGAATGATCTTAAAATAACAAATATTTTCTGGCTTTCCTCATATTTAATGTTCATGGATACCAAAGAATGGTTTGAGTTGGGTGGGAATTTAAATCCCACCCAGTTCCACCCATGGGCAGGGACACCTTCCACTGTCACAGAGTGCTCCAGCCCTGTCCAACCTGGCCTGGGACACTTTCAAGGATCCATTAGGAGTTGCTCTTCTACCAATCTAAAAGCTTTGTGTGGGAATGATCTTAAAATAACAAATATTTTCTGGCTTTCCTCATATTTAATGTTCATGGATACCAGAGAATGGTTTGAGTTGGGTGGGAATTTAAATCCCACCCAGTTCCACCCACGGGCAGGGACACCTTCCACTGTCACAGAGTGCTCCAGCCCTGTCCAACCTGGCCTGGGACACTTCCAAGGATCCATGGGCAGCCACAGCTTCTGGGTGAAATCCATTCCAGGGCCTCACATGGGACAATTCCTTCCCAATATCCCATCTAATTCCATTCTCTAGCGGTGGGAGCCATTCCCTGTGTGCTGTCCCTCCATGCCCTGTCCCCTGTCCCTCTCCAGCTCTCTCAGAGCCACTTGAGGCCCTGGCAGGGGCTCTCAGGAGCCTTCTCCTGTCCAGGCTGGCCGTCCCCAGCTCTCCCAGGCTGGCTCCAGAGCAGAGGACAGGCATGAAGTGCCCTGGGATCCTCTCCCTGAGTGATATCTGCTGTTGCTACAGCGACTCCCACAAACAGTAAACACAAGTTTAGATGCTCCGTGAGTTGTTCTTTCCCTGAACCCAACGTGAGCGTCCCACTGACATCAGCAGAGCGACTCCCCCTGCCAGAAACTGTCCCGAGGCCCAGGGACAGTGGCTGACTTCCATCACCTTCCTGGTACAGCCGAGGCACATGGGCACTTTGGAAACACTGCTGCCATTTCGGGATGGGGCTCCTGGAACACTTCAGGACGCATCTTCAACCATCTCACATTTCAGTTTATATTTGGGGGTTGCATAAGCCAAACCCGTAAATGACAGCGGAGCTTTGGTCATGTTTGCTGGGCTGAACTCATCGCTGACACAGAACAGGGAAGTGAGGAGCAACAAGAGGAGTTTCAGTTTTTGAGTCCTGCCCGGTGTTTACGCAGGAGGGCTGGGGCTGGTGGCACTCCAGCAGAACTGAGGTGACATTTCCTCACAAGAGCTGAGCTGCTGCCAGTCCCTGCGAGGACAGAGGCAGCCCTCGCCTCGTGCTTCTCTGCTGGCACTGGGAATGCTCCAACGTCCTGAAATGCAGCACCTCTGCAGCGCCAGGATTCTGCAAAAACTGCATTTTTTGGTAGGTTTTGCCATCTGCTCCTTTGCCAGCTCTGCAAGGTGACGGAACACACGGAATCTCTCCCTGCAGACGTGACTTAGCAGCCCCTTTTTAGAGGCTTTTTCCCACTCACTGACATTTCTGTGCTCTCTTGTTCTCACACAATTGTTTAGGTTGGAAAATCCTTCTCAGATACCCAGTCCAACCATTCCCAGCATTGCTAAGGCCACCACTGACCCACATCCCCAGGTGCCACATCCACAGGAATTTTAAATCCCTCCAGGGATGGGAAGTCCTGGGCAGCTGTGCCAGTGCTGGACAGCCCTTCCAGGAAGGAATATTCCCAAATATCCAATCTAAACCTCCCCTGGCCCAGCCTGGGGCTGTTCCCTCTGCTCCTGTCCCTGTTCCCTGGAGCAGATCCCAAACCCCTCCTGGCAGGAGCTGTGCAGAGCCAAAGGGCCCCTGAGCCTCCTTTGCTCCAGGTGAGCCCTGCCCAGCTCCCTCAGGGATTCTGCAGCCCCTGCCCGGCTCCCTCAGGGATTCTGCAGCCCCTTCCAGCTCCTCAGGGATTCTGCAGCCCCTGCCCAGCTCCCTCAGGGATTCTGCAGCCCCTTCCAGCTCCCTCAGGGATTCTGCAGCCCCTGCCCGGCTCCTCAGGGATTCTGCAGCCCCTGCCCAGCTCCTCAGGGATTCTGCAGCCCCTGCCCAGCTCCCTCAGGGATTCTGCAGCCCCTTCCAGCTCCTCAGGGATTCTGCAGCCCCTGCCCAGCTCCTCAGGGATTCTGCAGCCCCTGCCCGGCTCCTCAGGGATTCTGCAGCCCCTGCCCAGCTCCCTCAGGGATTCTGCAGCCCCTTCCAGCTCCTCAGCTGCTCCAGATCCTTCTCCAGCTCCATTCTCTGCCCTGGACATGCTCCAGCTCCTTCAGTGTCCTTTATGTCATGAGGGGCCCAAAAGTGACCCCAGGATTTGAGGTGTGGCCTCACCAGTGCTGGGTACAGGGGGAAAGGTGAGAGCTGCTCATCCAGATGGACTTGAGGCCTTTTTTCACTCTTGAATACTCAGAAAGTGAGAGGTTTTGGGGAACATCCTCTTTTCTGGGAGTAGTTCAGTGCAAGGACAAGCACACGCTTCACCCATGTCACAGACGGGAAGGGGATTAATGGGATGAACTCCCACCCTTGGCTGCCCCCAAAGCCCATCTGTGCCATCCTGCTCCCAGCACAGCTCCGGCCCCTCAGGCCTGCAGGCATCTCAGCACGAGGCCAACATTATCTGCAGCTGCAGAGTTCCTCCCTTCACCCACAAACTGTCGCCATCGTGTCCCCAAGTGCCACAGCCAGGCAGGAGGGATTGGTGGCTTTGCCCTCGACTGACGCAGGAGGTGAACCCAGCCAGGAAACATTTTGAAAAGAGATCCAAATGCCAGAATTTCAAGTGGGGTTTATTTTCTCTCTCCTGATTCCCTCATGATTCCCTCTTGTCACCCCAGTCCTGATCAATAAAAGCATTAGGACTTCTGGAGGGAAGTGCAAAGGCTGTAAAGCCACAAGAGTTTTAAGGACAAAACACCACATCCCAAGCAGGTGAATTAAAAGCTTGGGGAGAAGTTGCAGTTCCTTTTCCAGCTGCCAAACCCCTCAGTTTTCCATAATCCAGGAGGAATATTCCCAGTGGGATTGAGTTGTGAACAGATTGTCCAATCTGGTGGATAAAAAATGTTGAAGACAAATTTTTGCCAACATCCTTTCAAACTCAGCTCTCCTTAACTGTTAAAGATCAAACTGTGGGCTCGCTGTACTGGTAAAAGTCTCCATTTCTACTTCTGCAAGGAAAAAGAAGAATTCCTTCTATTGGATCACAACTTTCCTTGTAAACCTTGGGAATGTGGAGCTTAAGACTTAAAAAAAAACCCCTAAAAACTCTGATAGACTCTGCCAAAAATTCCAAGAGGAACTTTCACAGGGAAGGTTAAAAGCAGCTTCCAGCAGTTTTCCCGACTTCACTCAGTCTATCCATCCTGTTCCACATGTTTACAGTGCCATAAGACATCTTCTAAGTTATTTACTCTTCATTTCATCCTGGCTGCAATAAATTGGGACTATTTATAAAGTTCTTCAGTGTTTGGGGCCGTCCTTCCCAGCCCAAGCTCCAGCTGCCTTTGAAGCAACAACAGCTGAGACTCGAGGTCACCAAAGTAATTTTCCAGTGATTCCAAATGATTTAATAAAATATTATCACTCTATCTAAACCCTACCTCAACAATTCAGACTCAGGATAAAATCTGTTCCTCTAAAAGGAAAATAAATAAGAGCAGTTGCTCCCTTTTGCCTGGGAAAAGTTTTGATGCTGGATTTATTCCCAAATCCAGGGTGTAGAACATGGCACTGAAATGCTCCCATAATGTTGGACAAGCTGGTAAAATTCCACAAGAGCTAAAGCACATAAACACTCATAAACCTCCAAAGATGAAAATCCAAGTGTTACAGGGGGGAATGGTTCCTTCCCTCCAGGAGTGACAGGGAATTGGGTGAAGAGGGAGCAGATTTGGGAACCTGAGCTCTTCCTCCGTGGCTCCTGGGTGAGATGAGGATTTTGGAGTCCTGGTGGACATGAATGGCCAGGTGGAAATGTTGATCCTGGTGCATGAAAACTCTGCTGTAGGAAAAGCCTGACAGCACAGTCCCAGACCCCCAGCTGGAAGATGCATTAAGGAAACAACTTTAAAAACATCCCTAATTCCCAGGTGAAGCCATAGGGCGCAAGCCCAGAGTTTGCAGTCATCAGAGGATCTTAAACCACCCCACTTTTAATTATTCTCTGTTTATGACAGATTATCCCAACTGTTGTCATTACTGCAGATGACACAAAGGATTGGGGAGAGCAGGCAGATGCTGGAGCAGATCATATGGATGGCAGATGATTATTTGGGAGCTGATAGAGCTCATTAATGTCACTGAAGGCCTCATTTGCATCCCTCACTCCTTGGCTGCTCATGACTAAGAGCTCGTGTGGGGGGAAAGTGGGAGAGGGCTCCTCTGGGGGAGAGTCCATCCCAACTGATCCTGCAGCTGATCCCACCTGGAAACTGTGGGATCTTAACTCCTGGGGCAGGGGAGAGGGCAGGAAAAGGGAGGAGAGAGAAGAGGGAGAGGAGAAAGGGAAGGAGAAGGAAATGGAAAAGAGATGGGGAGAGAAGGAGAAAGAGTAGAAGGAGAAAGAGGAGAAAATGAGAAGAAGGAGAAGAAAAAGAAAGAGAAGGAGAAAGAAGGAGAAGGAGAAAGAAGGAGGAGAAGGAGATAGAGAAGAGGTGTGGAAGGAGGAGAAGGAGGAGAAGGAGAAGGAGAAGGAGAAGGAGAAGGAGAAGGAGAAGGAGAAGGAGAAGGAGAAGGAGAAGGAGAAGGAGAAGGAGAAGGAGAAGGAGAAGGAGAAGGAGAAGGAGAAGGAGAAGGAGAAGGAGAAGGAGAAGGAGAAGGAGAAGGAGAAGGAGAAGGGTGCTCTGAGTGATTTACCAAGGCACTCATGGCCATGGCTCAGATAAAAGTCCCACAGATCCCTCTCATTCCCCAAAAGAAAATGGCTATTTCACCTCCCCAACACGAGGTTCATTAGCAGGAATATCACCCCACTTTAATGACTAACCAGTGCCAGAAAATGGCTATTTCAGCCCCACAACACGAGGTTCATTAGCAGGAATATTGCCCCACGTTAATTACTCCCAGTGCCTAGCATCACTCTAAAACCCCAGAGCATGTTGAGTAAAACAGGTTTATCAACAAAGGACGTGCCAGGACTTGATGGAAAAGGGGCCTGTGCAGGCTGGGAGCCGTTCACCCTTTGCCTTCCCTAATGGAGCTGTGGTTGCTCACGGATCGTGTGGACATGTTTACATATTTATCCCTCACAATGCCGAGGGAATAACTGACACCCTGTGATTTATTTGTTTAATGTATCCTGTTAGTGATTCTGAGAGCTATTTCCTTGAATTAAAGCATTGTTCTACCAGATCCAGAAAATATTCCTGTGGAAATCCTTCTGTTGGACAGATTTGGAAATTCACATGGAAAACAATCAAAGGCACAGAGCACAACCCTGGGATTCACTTCAAATCTGCAATGAAATGTCCAAATCTTACAGCACCACCTCCCAAACTACAAGCACTGAAAAAATCCTGTAATTACAAGTTTCTTTTATAGATCTGATGCCTTGTGAAAACTGCCCTAGAAGAAAGGCTGGACAGAGTTCCAGAATAAAGCAGGGATTTATTCCAAGCATCTCCTCCATGGATCCACCTTGGGCAGCCCCAGAGCCCAGCCAGGGCTGCACCCAAGATGAACCAAAATGGCCCCAAAATGCACGAGGGGCACGGGCTCTGTCCCTGGGATCAGTTCTGCTCCATTTGCACCTTGCAGTTCATTGTCCCATCCCAGCTTTAGCCCAGGCAGTCCCACCCTGCTTGTTTTTCTCTCTCCAGCCCACGGGGTTTGTGCTCTGGGCTGAGATTTGGGTCATTTGTCCTTGGTGCCCAGCTGGAGCAGGAATTGTTTTGTCTCCTGCTCTGTGCACAGAGCTCAGCATCCCTGATGTGAGCCCAGCCCCACACACTAAAGCAGCACAGAGTGTGAAAATACAAAAGCCAAACCTGAGGTATCACCCCAGCCCAGGATTTTTAGGGAGGCAGAGTGATGAGGAGGAGCCAGGGCAGAGCTGTCCCTGAGGAGATGAATCCTGTGGGATTTGCCACGTTTGTGGTGGGGGCCAGCAAAGGGAAAATCTTTAATTTTCCTCCTTCCCATAAGAAAATCCTGCTAAAGAAATGTTCTGGATTCAGGGCTGTTCGGGGGTGTTCTCAGGTGGGATTGAGGAAGGAGATCCAGGGGGCTGATCCAGGTGGGATGAGATAATCCAGTGTGGCTCCTGTCAGGAAGGAGAATCCCAGAATCCTGGAATGGTTTGGGTTGGAGCCTTAAATCCCACCCAGGCAGTCCCACCCTGCTTGTTTTTCTCTCTCCAGCCCACGGGGTTTGTGCTCTGGGCTGAGATTTGGGTCATTTGTCCTTGGTGCCCAGCTGGAGCAGGAATTGTTTTGTCTCCTGCTCTGTGCACAGAGCTCAGCATCCCTGATGTGAGCCCAGCCCCACACACTAAAGCAGCACAGAGTGTGAAAATAGAAAAGCCAAACCTGAGGCATCAGATCCCCCATGCACCTTCCAATACTCAAGAATCTATGAACAGATTTTTTTTCTGAGCGCAAGAGCCGTATGAGCACCTGAGGAAGGTGTGATTGGAAAGCAGGTGTGATTGGAAAGGTGTGATTGGAAAGCAGGCTGCATCCAGCAGCACCACCCAGCCCCACTCCCTGCCATTCCCAACTGCTCCCTGCTGCAGATCCTATGGACACTCACGCTCCCGACCTGCTGGAGTGCGGGGCTGGAATGAGAAGTGAGCAAAATCCATGGGAACCAGGGAGCCACCAGCTGCACTGCCCCTCCTCCCCACCCTAATTATATCTTTTGCAAAGATAAGTGCAGATGTGCTAAGAAAGGCTCGGAGCCCCAGCGCCCGCGGAACAGGTGGAGCCACGACGCTCTTGAGCAACTCCCCAACAAATGGACGAGCCTGCCCTTCTCCCCTCGCCGTATTTTTGGGACTCCAGTCCGACCAGTCACTCGAGCTGTCCCCTCTCGGGTTTCCCACACCTGCAGCCTCCCTCGGCGGGCAGGGGAGGTGGCAGGAGAGGAAGGGCTCTCTCTTTGTTGGCCGTGGAGTGGGGCCAGCGGGTGCCCGAGCTCGGCAGGAGCTGCAGCCAGAGCGGGCACGGGCACTGCATGTAAATGAGCACAGAGCTGTCTCACAGTTATTCTTTCAACAAAAAAAGTACTTTGGAAATGTAGATTTTTTTTTTTCCTCTGCTGGCCAGCGTTAATAGATGAGATGGGGGCAGAAAGGCCTGGGAAGTGAAATCCCTGCGGAGAGAGGAACGGGGTGAACTGGCACAGCCACTGGCAGGGGGTCACTGAGGAGGTGGCACTGGAGGAGATCCAGCTGTGGGGGAACGAGGATGAAATCCTAACAGGGGCTCCAAAGCTCCAGGAACAATGGGGCCTGTATTCAGGCTGGGTTCAGAGATGAGAGGGGAAGATAGAGACAAAAAAATGAAGTGAAAGCTTTCCACTGCTAATTGCGAAAAATGCCAGGAAATGAGTGAGCTGGAGCTGCCAGGAATAATGTGGGAGACTGAAATCGGGGATGAGTGTTTGACATCAGCTACAGCCTCTGGCAAAATACAGCCAAGATTTTGGGGGGCATTTTTATTCTCTTTTCTCTTTTCCAAACAACAGCGAGCAGGAAAAAGGAACTTTTTGGTTGGATTGCTGAGGAGCCTGGCATTCTAAGTTCCCTAATTAAAGACAGGTCCTTTCTGGGACACACCATTCCAGCTGCTGGGAAAACTCAGCCCCAAGAAAAACGGCTCCAGAGCCGCTGAAGACGTCATGGCAGTGATTAAACAGCACTCGCCAAGAACATCCAGGACACATCCAGGTTCAAACTGGAAGATTCTGGGAAGCAGGAGGAGATGTCTCACCAAGAGAAAGCACAGGGAATGAAAAGGAGAAGGAAAAACCTCCTGGTTGCAGGGAATGCCACAAAAATGGCGGCAAGAAGGGAGAAGCCCAAGCTTCTGTCAGCACGGGGAATGAAAAGGAGAAGGGAGAACCTCCTGTCTGCAGGGAACGCCACAAAACCAAAGGGCAGCAGCATCCCAAGAAGGAAGAAGGCCCAGCTGGGAAGCAGAGGCTCCCAGCGAGGGGAGGAATTCCTGCAGTGTGACTCGGCTGGGCCAGGGGAGCAGCAGGGCCCGCAGTTCCTCAGTGCCATAGTAGCAGCGATGTTTCTGAGTCAACAGCCCCGAGGCTGAGCCCCGGGCCAGCTGCGGTAACCCGAGCAGGACCCTGAGCCGCAGAAATGTCACTGTCACTGCCGGGGGGCCCAGCTGGGCTATCTTTAGCCAACCCCAGTTAATCACCTAAGCTCCCCGCACCGCAGTGGAAAGTGGCTGGGAGCTCCAAGGGGTGATCCTGGTCTATTCTCAGTAGCCGGGATGGGCTGAATCACCCTCCGGAGGTGCTGCCACTCTCTGCTGGCTGCTCCCCTCTGCCCCAGGCACAGGAAGGGACCCCAGGGGTCACCTCCCACCCACGGAGGGGCCATCCCAGCTGAGCAGCAGCACCAGCAGCTGCAGGGCATAGCTGGACACCCCACAGCCCCCTGTCATCAGCCACCAGCAGCCTTCACCCCCAGCCCGCTGTCCTGCCGTTCCCAGCCCTGCAGCAGCTGCCATGTGGGAATGCTGTGGGAAAAGGTGCCCAAGGGCTCCCTGCACACCCACCATGGCCCTCCATGTCCCCAGGGCCAGGCCACCCTCCAGCCCTTGGAGGAGGAGGTGAGGCCTTTCCAACACAGCTTGCTTTGGCAAGTCTGCACCCACCATTCCCAGTCTTCCTTCTTGTCTTTGTGTGTTTGGAAATGGACTCCAGAGGAAAACCTCAGTGACCTCTCACTGATGGGAAGAGTCTGAGCAGCCCACAGCTCCCCTAATCTGCCCCACCCTTCTCAAAGATGCACCTTTTTCCTGTTGTCACCTTCCTAAGCACCACAATTTTCATGGGCGACTCACATTGACCTCACAGCTTTTCCAGCCTGACCCCTGTGCAATGATGTGGGCCTGGACACCTCCACCTCCTCCAGGCTGTCCCCAACTGGCTGCTCCCTCATTGTCCTCCATCCCTCCTTCCCAGGCAGGCTGGGGGATAAAAACTGAGACCAAAAAAAAACCCACTGATTATTTTGGTCTTTCCTGTACCATTACCATTAGGTTGTTTCACCCATGGATCAACACTTTTTTTCTGTATTTTCTTTCCCTGCTCCATCCCCCCACTGGGGTCCCCTCACCACTCACAGCTCCATCAGCCTCTGGTCACCCCAACACATGCCAAAGTTTTCCAGGCCTTCCTTGTTCCCAGCGTTTTTCACTCTTTGCCTGCTCCTTTCTTGCATTTTGACTCTCTGAGAAGCTCCTTGCTTCACCGAGCTGCCTTCCACTGGAATTCCTGATCTTCCTGCACAACAGGATGGTTTGCTCCCGAGCTTTTCTTCAAAAAGCAGCCATCACTTAAGACTGGTCTGTAATTTTTAGGTGGCTGAAGTGGGATGAAATGAATCTTATGACAATGGCAGAGTCTTGAGGACAAGAGGCAGCAGAAGGCCTGGGCAGCAAACAGAGGAGCTCGCGCAGAGCCCTGGTGCTGGCCAGTCCCAGTTTGATCCCAGTTTGATCCCAGTTCCTATAACCCACCCTGGGGTGAGCAGCAGGACCTCAGCCATGCTGTTTGGGAGCAGAAATGAAGCATTTCCAGGGAACTGATCCCAGAGGTCAGCCTGGAGAGGGAGCCCAGCCAGAGGGAGCCGGTTAGGGCAGAACTGGACAAACCTGCAGAGTCCTGACTGCACCCACCAGCACAGGTTGGGGTGGTGGATCACCACCCAGGTCATGAGAACCGGGTCACAGAGGCCACCAGCACGGGCCCACTGGCTGTTGGAGGAGCCAGGACTGCCCAGCAATCAGCGCACAGCCGTGCCTGCGGTTCCTTATCTGCACAGCTGGGTTTGGCCAGGCCTGGTGGGAATGGTGCTTCCCATGGAGCCAGCCCTTCAGGGCCATCAGCCCGGGGCCTGGGGTGGGCAGTGCCAACAGCATCACCCTCCAGCAGAGGATGGGCATGCTGCTCCTGGCAGAGGAGGGTGGCATGGAAGAGGTAATAGGAGCTGGGAAAAGCACTGGGATAAGCCCAGCAGCTGGATGCAAAACCAGAGGCTCAGAACTGATGAAGGGGTCACTGTAGGTTTTCAGAGAGACCCTGGGATAGCCCCACAGACACCTTAGAAACAAACTGAAAAAGGCAGAGATGGGGCTACTCAAGTACTGCCTTTCCAAGATCCCAAATGTCGCTGGGAATGAAGGACCTGAGCTGCAATGGGCATTGCAGAAGATGTTTCACCAGGAATCACCATTCCCACACAATAAACAACACTAACATCTCCAACAGAGCGTTGGGAACTCTTGGAAAGCAGCAGCTAATAAAAAGTCTTGCTCCTGCATTAAACCCAAAAAGCACTTTTATATCCATTTTGTGTGATTTAATGCGTCCGCTTGTACGTCAGCCCTGCAAAGCTCAGCTTTGAAGATGCTACAGGGAGAGATGAAAGCTCCAGATTCCCAAAGCCCAGCTCCACTGCGCCTTTCTCATGACAATGAGCTGCAAAAACGAGGCGTGAACACCAAGAGCACCTAAAGGTGGCTGATAGAAGTTGATGAAGCTTCCCAGAGAGGTAATTTCTGATGTGGAGATAAGCCTAAAGGTTTAATCTGAAATGCTAACGAGGAAGGAAAACTGGAGACATTCTGAGGAAGGATTTCAGGAGATAGCATCTCCTGCAGGGTGGGATGGTTTTACCACAGGGCAATCCCGTTTCCCAGTGTCCTTCCCCCTGCAGGGAACAATGCAGCCGAGGTGCCACAAATCAGAGGGGTAAGTGACAGCGCTTTTATGGTGCCAAATGGAAGTAACAAAATGCAGGAAGCATCCTGTCAGATGTCACTTAGCAGCACTATCACCGGGGAATCTGGGAAGGGGATTTGCCTGCATAGTAGGAATTCCTGGGTCCTCCGAGAGGGAGAAGCAGAAATGGCAAGAGAGGCGGAATCTAATCTTGGCCTGTTGAATGAATGAAAGATTCCTCAGTTCCAACTTTATCTCAGGGTTTGGCACATTATCCTTTCACTGACCACGTAGATTCCTCCTTGCCCCGGGGATTCTTGCCTTAATCACAAGACAGGAGGAGAAATAGGAAGCTAGAGAGGAATTCTCCTACTCAGGGTCCAACAGTGAGTGCAGACGGTGCACACGAGGGAGGGAGCTGCAAGGAGAACACTGGGAATGATTTCCTAGGGAATTTAGCACACTTTGAACGCATTGCTGAAGACAGAATTTCCAAGGTCGTGATGGATTTGTGCATTAAGTAAAGCCCATCACGGCTTTGCTCCCCACAATCCTCAAAGGGCAGTGGGAAGAGCCCAGGGATGGAGATGCCCATTGGTTTGGATGGGAGGGAAGCCTCCACCCAGCCCTGGAGCTGAGCCTGAGGATTTCAAATCCCAATCCCAACCTCCTGTGCCCACATTGTGCTTCTGTTTCTCCAACTAAACGAGGCCAGGCTGGCTCACAGCAAGCACATTTTACTGTGTGAGCAGAAGTGTTTTCTTCAAGCACACCTGAGTGCAGGAGTGTGAGAAAGCCCTGGAAAACTCAGGATATGATGATATCCTGCCCTGGGTACCCACCTAGGATTTACCTGGGCACTGCATTATCTTATTTGCTGCATGTGGGAGAGCGCTGGGGAGCTCACACGTGCGGGGAAACCAACTTGGATCCTGGAAGCAACATCCTTGTGCTAACGAGGTGCTCCACCTAAGCTAATTAGCCCTGCCTTTCAACAGCCTTAATTAGGTGGGGCACCATCCTGGGCTGTTGTGGCTGGACGGCTTCCGGTTCTGGAGCTGGCTCAGCCTCAGCCTGGCCGAGGATCCCTGAGGATCCCTAAGGATTCCTGAGGCTTCCTGAGGATCCCTGAGGATTCCCGAGGATCCCTGAGGATTCCTGAGGATTCCCGAGGATCCCTGAGGATCCCTGAGGATTCCAGAGGCTTCCTGAGGATTCCTGAGGATCCCCGAGGATCCCTGAGGATCCCTGAGGCTTCCTGAGGCTTCCTGAGGATTCCCAAGGATCCCTGAGGATTCCTGAGGATCCCTGAGGATCCCTGAGGATTCCCGAGGATCCCTGAGGCTTCCTGAGGCTTCCTGAGGATCCCTGAGGATCCCTAAGGATTCCTGAGGATTCCTGAGGATCCCCGAGGATTCCCGAGTATTCCTGAGGATCCCTGAGGATTCCCGAGGATCCCTGAGGCTTCCTGAGGATTCCCGAGGATCCCTGAGGATTCCCGAGGATCCCTGAGGATCCCTGAGGATCCCTGCGGATCCCTGAGGATCCCTCAAGATTCCCAAGGATCCCTGAGGATTCCTGAGTATTCCCGAGGATCCCTGAGGATTCCCAAGGATCCCTGAGGATTCTCGAGGATCCCTGAGGATCCCTGAGGATTCCCAAGGATCCCTGAGTATTCCCGAGGATCCCTGAGGATTCCCAAGGATCCCTGAGGATTCTCGAGGATCCCTGAGGATTCCCAAGGATCCCTGAGGATCCCTGAGGATCCCCGAGGCTTCCTGAGGATTCCTGAGGATTCCCTGAGGATTCCTGAGGATCCCTGAGGATCCCTGAGGATTCCTGAGGCTTCCTGAGGATTCCCGAGGATCCCTGAGGCTTCCTGAGGATCCCTGAGGATTCCTGAGGATTCCTGAGGATTCCTGAGGATCCCTGAGGATTCCTGAGGCTTCCTGAGGATCCCTGAGGATTCCTGAGGATTCTCGAGGATCCCTGAGGATTCCCGAGGATTCCTGAGGATCCCTGAGGATTCCCAAGGATCCCAAGGATCCCTGAGGATTCCTGAGGATCCCTGAGGATTCCCGAGGATTCCTGAGGATTCCCGAGGATCCCTGAGGATCCCTGAGGATTCCCAAGGATCCCTGAGGATTCCCGAGGATCCCTGAGGATCCCTGAGGATTCCTGAGGATCCCTGAGGATTCCTGAGGATCCCTGAAGCTTCCTGAGGATTCTCAAGGATCCCTGAGGATTCCCAAGGATCCCTGAAGATCCCTGAGGATTCCCGAGGATTCCTAAGGATCCCCGAGGCTTCCTGAGGATTCCCAAGGATCCCTGAGGATTCCTGAGGATCCCTGAGGATTCCTGAGGATTCCCAAGGATCCCTGAGGCTTCCTGAGGATCCCTGAGGATTCCTGAGGATCCCTGAGGATTCCTGAGGATCCCTGAGGATTCCCAAGGATCCCTGAGGATTCCTGAGGATCCCTGAGGATCCCTGAGGATTCCCGAGGATCCCTGAGGATTCCTGAGGATTCCCAAGGATCCCTGAGGATTCCCAAGGATCCCTGAGGAACCCTGAGGATTCCCGAGGATTCCTGAGGATTCCTGAGGCTTCCTGAGGCTTCCTGAGGATCCCTGAGGATTCCTGAGGATCCCTAAGGATTCCTGAGGATTACTGAGGATTCTCGAGGATTCCTAAGGATCCCTGAGGCTTCCTGAGGATTCCCAAGGATCCCTGAGGATTCCCAAGGATTCCTGAGGATTCCTGAGGATCCCTGAGGATTCCTACCAGGATCCGGCTGTGCTGGAGAGGGGCTCTCCTTGTGCCAGCCCCTCCCTGTCCCAAACTCCTCCATCCTCACATCTGTGCACAAACACCTCTGCACCCCTGCAGGCGCCCCAAAAGCTCCTCCTCTGAAACCTCGAGCTGACTTTCACAAGAGGCCCACGGCACGGCAGGAACTCCCCAGGCAGACCACACAGCAACGATCTGAGCTCAAGCAGAGGAAAAAACAAGCCCAGAGCCTGAGAGATGCACAGGGTTGACTGTGCTCTGTGTCACCGTTTCACAGAGCTCGGCAAACCACGGGCAGAAAGCTCCTCGCTTGGATCTGCCCCCAAATCCAGGTGCTGCTTTCATCCCCTGACCCATCTGCAGCCATTAAATCAGGTTTTAACCTGGACATAATGAAAGTTCTGGTCTAAAGAGTCTGTCAGGAGTGAAAGTCCTTTGTGGTGAAATAAATGCTGGAGTAGGAAAAGGAGGAGGAACCTCAGGGAAGAATCCTGGAAGTTCAAAGCACAATCCTGGATCTACCTGAAAAGCTCCACTTGGCCACTGGCATTGGATGCAAAGACAAAGTTTATTAATAATCCTTAGCTCTTCATGGGGAAAATTATTCAGAAATGTTATAAACAAGGGGCAGAGCAAGGCTGCCCACATCACCTGAACCATGTAGAACAAGCTACTGGTCAAATGTTAGACCTGCTTCAATCAGGTTCCTTGGCTCCTGGGAAGGTTAAAAGGTCACAATTTAACACTAAATTTGCCTTTATTTCCTCTCAATTTAATTTCCTGATGTTTCTCAATATGAAAGTTAAGAATGCGGTTTCAGGAAGCATCCCAGCTATAATCCATAGGAATTCTTTATGACACACAGCACCCTTTGTGTCCCCATGCCTTGCTCGAGCCATGGAAAGACAGGACACAAGGTCACCCCTTACGTTCTGAATGAGCATTTCCATGATATTAATTATTAAATATAACAAAATGGTGTTTTTTTCATGGCTAAATGTAATTACTTGAAAGCATTATCCTTTAGGATGGCAGCTTAAAAACCTGCTTCAGTTTGGAATTTTAATCTCTTTTTCTCCAATAGGTATTTTACGTACCCAAGGGGAAACGCCAACCCCGCCGATTCGCCTCAGCTGAACTTTGTGCCCTTGGTTTGCCTCTCCCCGAAATGCCCGGGACTGTCATCCCCCTGTGAAATCCAGGGATATCTGCAGGGAGCAGAGTCACCCAAGAATGCAGAATGTTGCAGAAAACGGCCTGTTTGGAGTGACTGGGCTGCCGAGTGAAGCCGTGAGTCAGCGCTATCGGCGGATCTGCGATTGCAGCGCGGGACACGGCGCGAGCCTGGCGAGCAGAACCACCACACAGAGCCTGGACAACCCCAACTTCCTGATCCACAACCCCCCAGCTTTTAAAAATGCAGGATATTTCGCATGTCAGCTGGGTGGTGGCTCCCCAAAACAGCCAGGTTTTGTCCGCCCCCACACCATAACTCTGATTTTGGGGAGAGCCTCAAGCCCCAGACTCAAACTCGTCAGTGGCTGAAGCAGAGCTGAGACTTCCCCGTGCTAATCCTGGGTACTCATCTCCCTCCTGCACAGCTCGTGACTCACTGGCCTTTCTGCCTCCCCAAGTGCACGTAGAACTTTTGGAATAATGCGCTGAAAATCACGGAGTGAGTCCCACGGGGAGCGGGGTGGGGAGGAAGAGGGAGATGGCAGGAGCCTACAGCACAGCATCATTTGTTTTGACAGCTTTTAATGTTCCATATTAAACCCTGCACGTGCTCATCTCCACCTGGGAGCCGAGGCCAGCACACCCTGGCTGTTTAAGAGGTGTGTCTGGGACGTGGCACCACATTTCCCCTGAAATTACCAGGGAAACAACATCAGATTCGCTCCCTGGTTATCCATAATCAGAATTTGATATTCTAGAACTCCAGATATTAATTTATTTGTACATTTTTTTCCTAGATCTGAACTATTTTAGCTAAATTCTGAGTCCTGTATGACAACATTCCTTAAACCTGGGGTCAGTCCTGACCCAAATCAGATTTTTTACACCACAGAGATGCCTGGAAGGGACAGATGGGGACAAACGTGACCCAGCAATGACAGGCAGACTTGAAAGTGTAACCACTCCCCAAATGGCTGCAGCCAGCAGAGCTGAGCACAGCCTTTCACTCTCAAAAAACATTTGATTAAAGCCCTCAAAACACATTGATTTAAGCACCTCAATCTGAGTTCAAAGAAATCAAAATGTCAGCACTAAAAGCACCGCTTATTAACAATTCCAGTTCAAATATCAGATTGAATGGACATGGAAATGGAAATGTTCCTCACTGAAGGTCAGCTATGGCTCAGCCTGCTGGGGATTATTCCAGGGCTTACTTTTCCTGCTCTGAGTTTTATACACTGAGGCATTTTCCAGAATTTCTTACATTTGGCAGCATAAAAGACACCTGGTGTCAGGCTTGGCCAAGGTCTCTGTGCTGTCACTCGCACTGTCAGGAATTCTGTGCAGGAAATTCAGCACAGTTTCCAGAATTTTGGTGGATTTCAGCACGTGACTCCCCACTGTAGGCAACGTGCACCAGGAGCTGCTCTAGCAGCACTCAGAGCCACATTTGGAAGCGTCACAAAAGAGGGAGCAGCTGCTGCTGGAAAATGTGGTGTGAGCAGCACCTCTGCCTGGGTGCCTCCTTCCTGACCTAGAGAGGGTGAGGAGCAGCTTTTTGGCCTTCACATGCACGGGATGGTCCCACTGGAAGGGGGTGGAAACATTGAAAAGTGTGTGCAGTAGAGCTGAAACCCAGGAAGCTGCAATGCGAAATTTGGGAAATACCCTCCCCAAGGAGCTGGAATTCAGGTGGAGGCCCAGCAGCATTTGAGGAGGAGCCAGGTGGGGACCCTGTGCTATGAAGTCTGAACCAGAAACGCTCCAGTTGAACTGGAAACTTCTCCCTGGAGTTCTTTTCTTCAAGAGGATCTTTGGGAAGAAAAAGGACAGCATTTCACAGCTGTCAAATGGCAGCAAAGTCCATTTCCAACAAACCCTGCACTTGTGTGTGTTTATTCTTGGAATTCTCCGAGCAGGGCCGGCCCCACGCTGTGCTCAGTGACAATCCCCACAGAACAGACGCTATCCCACATCCTCCCGGGCTGTCCCAGGCCAGCACAAATGCTCCCAGCAAGGATCCAAACGTCCTGTTCTCCAGTCTGCTACAGCAGGGACACGATTTTGGGTCACTTCTTGTAAAAGCTGTACAGGGAATGAGGGAGGGAGGGAGGGAAGAGGCGCAGGAAAACAGGCTGCCTTTTCCACTTCCCAGAACTCTCCCCTGGCTTTTCCAGAGAACACAAAGATTGCTCTGATCAACTCCTGCTTCTGTCAGCCTAATATCTGGTATTTAAAGAAAAGGACACTGCTTGTAAAATGTGACATTTCAGAAGCGTTTTGGTATGAAGTGCTAAGCCTGACAAACCTCCCTAAACACAGGCTTGAGGCACGAAAGGTCTGACTGGATTGGACCCCTTGGAATGGAAACATTGGGGTGGCTGGAATAGGCTCCAGGGGCCCTGGCAAGCTGCAGCCACTGCCTCTCTCCAAGTGCTTGGAACCTGCAGCCTTTGAGGTCCAGGGAAAGTCTGTTTCAGAAAGCCTTTGAAGAGTGTGAAGGTGTGGTGGAGGAGTTTAGCATGCACAGATGATTAATTTGCTCCTGGAAAGGGAGATTTCTGACAGCAGGATATTTATACTGGAATATCTACATTGAAATGCACAGTCCCTTTTAAATTCAATTTAACCATGGAGTTCCTTAGCACTGAATAATGATCTTGGATCCCAGCAAACCTTGGGTCAGATCCTGCTCCTGGCTCGTGTTTGTCACCTCCAGAGGCACAGTCCTGATTATAAAATCAAAATATATTAATTGTCAAATCAACACCCTGCAGGATTTTGGAGGGGTTTTTTTTAATTCTGAATTCCTAAAATGATTCTGAGCTCCAACACACAGCAAAGCCAATCAGTGCTACCTTTGGATGTGAGAACATTTCCCACAGGGAGAGGTGTATGTAAATAGTTTGTAAAGGCTACTGCTTAAAACATTTAAATGTTGGTAATCATACATATTTACAGTGAACTCAATGAACTTTGAATAAACTGACAGGTTTGATTAATAACCATAAATAATTAGCAGCTGTTTCCTTTCTGTCAAAAAAGGTATTGCAATTATAGCATCCTTAAGGCTGTCATTTACAGGCACTTCTTGGAGCAAATATTACAATGAAATGTTTCATTAACTCTTAGTGTAACATTCCTCCCCGCTTGCACAATGGTGGTTACGTTAATTAGCACACCTTGCTTGGCTACAGAAATCATTTTTAGTTCATCAGGAGATGAAACTGGTGATAAAAGCAGAACATTTCTGGGTGATTTGAACATCGAAACGATCAATATGTTCTTTATTCAGTGTCACTGTTTGGCAACTGCTGAGCGTGAATCAGAATGGATGCAATTCCATTTGGAATAGAGGGAAAAGTTCCAGAGCAACCCTTTGCTTCCCCTTTTAATTCCACCTTGATTTTTAAAGCTCTAAAAGTTTTAATCTTTGTAATTGTTACTTTGTAATTGTAGAGTTGAGTTTGGTGAGCAGACTGTCTCTGCAGAGGACAGCAAATTCCAATTCTGCCCTTCAGGAACAGCCCTTTCCCCTCTTTATATACCCCTCCAACCTGGAACCAACCCCTGCTCCCACCAAGACGAATATATATAATAAATATAAAAAATATTTGGGAATTTCTGCCCGACTACAGAGCGAAGGATTTGGCTGCTGAGAATCAGAACACAACGTTCCAAACACTTTTTAAAACACGAGAAGAAAGCAACTTCCACTGGGAACCAGGTCCTGCAGGAGGAGCGAGGTTTGGCCTTTGGGGCTGGCTGTGGGATCTGAGCAGTGCATTTCCCTGGGAATGTCTCCACAGGGATTCTGGATGCAGCTTCTCCCATGGAGTGTCCAGGACAGAATGCTCTGCACTGAGAATCCTCCCCAGAGCTGTGGGGCTGAGCTGCTGCTGGGGGGCTTTGGGGAGGCCACTGCAACCCCCGGTGCCTGGAATGCTGTGACATGGAAGCGGAAAGGACTCAACCAGCGGGACAATGTTCATCCCCCAGGCACGCACACACTGTGCCCTGCGACCTAAAAAAATAACCCGGCCTGCCAGAGCTTTGGTTTGGGTGGTTTTGTTTGGTTTGGGCTGTTTTTCCCTCTGATCCAGGACACAGCTCTCATTCTCATCTGGAACTGATTCAGGGTGCCGAGGAGTGCGCTGTCAAAACCTCCCCCAGCAGCCCTGATGCTTGTGTGCAGCAAACAAAGGAGACACAGATTTTATCAGCGCTGATATCAGCGATGGCAGAGCCCAATTGTCTCCGCAGGGCCCTTGCGCAATGCAGCGGGACGGGAGCTGGGAACGGGACCCGACCTGGCCCTACAGAGCAAACCAGGGACACAGCAGGACCTGACCTGGCCCCAAAGAGCAAACCAGGGACACAGCGGGACCTGACCCGGCCCTACAGAGCCAACCAGGGACACAACCTGACCTGGCCCTACAGAGCAAACCAGGGACACAGCGGGACCCGACCTGGCCCTACAGAGCAGAGTCAGGGACACAGCGGGACCTGACCTGGCCCTAAAGAGCAAACCAGGGACACAGCAGGACCCGACCTGGCCCCAAAGAGCAAACCAGGGACACAGCGGGACCTGACCTGGCCCTACAGAGCAAACCAGGGACACAGCGGGACCCGACCTGGCCCTACAGAGCAAACCAGGGACACAGCAGGACCTGACCTGGCCCCAAAGAGCAAACCGGGGACACAGCGGGACCTGACCTGGCCCTACAGAGCCAACCAGGGACACAGCGGGACCTGACCTGGCCCTACAGAGCAAACCAGGGACACAGCGGGACCCGACCTGGCCCCAAAGAGCAAACCGGGGACACAGCGGGACCTGACCTGGCCCTACAGAGCCAACCAGGGACACAGCGGGACCTGACCCGGCCCTACAGAGCAGAGCAGGGACACAGCGGGACCCGACCTGGCCCTACAGAGCCAACCAGGGACACAGCGGGACCCGACCTGGCCCTACAGAGCAGAGCCAACCAGGGACACAGCAGGACCGTGCCACCCCGAGGTCCCTCCCCTGCCACCGCGGGGCTGCAGCTGCCCGGGTCACTCGGAACGAAGGCGCCCATCAGATAAAGCCCTTTGATAGCCCGGCTGGATCGATGGTTTATCCTGCCTAGCTGAGTGTGGGCTCATCAGTGAAATGCCAACCGAGCAAAACCCCAGAGGTTTGGCTCTGTGACCCCTCCAAAAGGCATCGCTGCTGCTGTTAGAGCAGCCCTGCTCCTCCCTGGCTGCCCGAGGATGCCATCTCCGTGTGTCCTCAGGGCTCAGCTCCCACTAATCCCTCAGCATTTCGCTTTTATGGGTTTCATATTTTTAGCTTTTTTTTAAAAGAAAATATTTTGCAGATCCTGTTTTGCTTTAGCACTCTAAAGCTCCATAGCCTGTCAGGTGCTGCTCTCCCATTTTATTCAGACAAAACCATTCCTCTCTAGGCCTGAAACTCAAGGACACCTCACTGCCTCAGGCCCTGAGAGGTCCCTGAGAGATCCACTCTAAACAACAGTGAACTGTGGGGAGCAAACTGAGAAAAAATGACTTCATTAGCTGAAGCTGTAAGTGGAGGATTAACCCTGATATATAAATGGACCAAACTTATAAAAGTGTGAAAAAGTGGTGACCATCGCCCGGCCCATCTTGAGTGTAGCCCTGAGAGGCTTTTGACTGCCCAAGGTGCCTCTGTCAAAGGCTTTCAATAAATACCTGCTTTTATTCTCTTAATTTCCTCTAGCCTCTGTTTGAGGAGCCGCTCCAAGGCACCACCAGCCCCTCGGGAGCCTGTCCAGAGCCATTCCCGATGGGAAAAGGGAGCAGAGCTGCCTCCATGCCCGGCTATCTGTGAATGGCTGTCCCGGGCAGGCCGGGGGATGCTCAGGGAGTCCCGCACTGCACAGCCGGGCTGCAGGCGGCAGCTGGCCCCGGGGAGTGACAGCAGTGACAGGCTCCTGATGGCAGCAGCACGTGGAGCATCTTCATGTGACATCCACAGGTGGGGCGGAGGGGAAAACAGTTTTTATCCGTTGCTATGGAGTCATGATTAGCTTGTGTGTCTTCAGAGCCTGCCGAGGAGAAATGAAGGCTATTTTCTTATATAGATGTCATGAAATCAATCCTGGCAGAATTTCGGGAGTCAAAGGCTAAGCAGGTTTGCCCGAGTGCCTCCTGTCACTTGATACACAAATAAATCTAGCCAGGGGACCTGAAACAAGTGTCACTTGTCAGCCAGAGCCGGGCACAAAAATGACTTTTTAGTCTCGTTTGGAGCTGTTTATGCACACAGCAACACAACAAAACGTGCGTTCAATAAAACACAGCAATTATCCTCACCCAAAATGAGCCTTAGAAAATGAAGCAAAAAACCACCCTTATTGCAAAGGGTGACTTCAGAAGAAACTTTTCCCTTATTCTCTCCAAATGCTAAAAGCAAACCTGATGTTCTTCTTTTAAAATGTGTCTGCCTCTAGCTCTTTGGCACAGGCTTGCTGCTGGGAGGGCCGGCAATCTATTTAATGACTGCATTGACGTCAATAGCATAACTGAAATACTTACTAAGATGCATGAGTCCAACTTTCGGGGGGTGTGTTCCAGCAGGCGGGCGCAACACGCGGAGCGGACTCCGGCAGGAATGAACTCCCCCCAGAGCCGGGAGAGCCCCGGCATGGCCGGAGCTGCCCCAGCCCCGCTGGAAATTCGCCTTGAGACGCTCTTTTAATTGAGAGTGGCAAGAATCGCCTCGGCGCTCAGCAGCACGCCTTCAGGCGCGTCATTAAGCTCGTTATCTACCTGATTTCTCGCACGGTTTTGGTTAGGTTCTGAATGATCTGCATCGTGCCTGCGCTGCATCCTTTAAAAATAATATCTGTAGGTGCTCACAAGCCTCCATTGTGCACGCAGGCTGTGACTCGGGGGCTCAGCTGCTCAGGAACTCGCGGTTCCTCTGCGCTCCTGTAAAAGCCCAAAGCACCACAGCCATTGGACTTTTACAGTGGCTCTCCAAATCAAAAGGTCAAATCTTCAACCCGGCAAAGAAACAGAATTTCAGAGTGAATCCACTGCTCCGTGTGTGCCCAGAGCCATTCTGCAGGCACCAGGCAGAGCAGGATGGTGCAAGAGCAGCAGCTCCGTGCTAATTGCTGGGGATCAGAGATATTTGTGACCCAGAGCTCACTCGGATGCACAAGGCTCCCTAGCTCCTACGAGAACTTGGGGCTGTCAGCAGCACGAGCATTATCCAGCCTTTGTTTATGCTTTACACAAAGGTTCGTGCACGAGTCTGTGTATACGTCCTACACCCACAGGAAAAATGAAAGAGTACGAGTTTGGAGGTCGTGTAAAGGCATGTGAGAGGAGCAGGCAAACGTGCCGAGGTACAGGAAAGCAGAGCGAAGGCACAAGGAAGAAAAACACCGACCCTTCCCTCCCATCCCCAGAGAGGAATTTGAACAAAGCTTTAATCCCCTGAGCCCTGAAATGCTGCAGGTGACATATCCCAAAGGGCAGCACTCCCCAAGCCCGGGGCTGCGGCAGAACAGCAATATTGTGTCATTAATTGTGAGGAGAATGCCTATCATTAATTGTGAGAGCTGCCCATCATTAATTGTGAGGAGAATGCCTATCATTAATTGTGAGAGCTGCCCATCATGAATTGTGAGAACTGCCCATCATTAATTGTGAGCAGAACTGTCATTAGTGAGTGCTGAGAGTATCCAAGGGCATCTTGAGAAGAGTCTCTGCAAACCCCTGGCAGTCAGGGGAAAACTCGGTGCTGTTTGATCCACAGCTCCCTGCTTTGCTCCTGTCACCGCTGGTGACATTAAATGTGGCAGTGGATCCAACAGGAACGGGAAAACACTGCCCATCCCAGGACTGATGGTGTGGGAGCAAAACAGGTTGGGAAGAGTTTGTCCCAAATTTGTGGAAGAATGAGAGGCTTGGACTGTGAAAGGTGATTTAATTCAGAGGGAATAAGGGTCACTGAGGGGAATAAACATGGAAGAAAGAACAAAAGCAAGCAGGAAAAGCCAGATCTGCTGCTGGTTAAAGGTGTTATTGGTTGAATCATTGGTAGGAACTGCAGCCCTTCACTGGGGCAGGGGAGGGGACAGCTGGGGGCAGCAGGGAAGGCTCTGATGGATTCCTGAGCCCAAGGTGGCACAAAGGTCACCAGCAGTAACCGTGGCAGAGGCCACGCTCAGCAGAAACAAAGGGGGACGGGAGAAAGAAACCTCAGGAGAAAGAGCCCTCAGGGACAGTGTGACACCGTGTCCCTCATTGTTCCTGTAACCCAGGGCTGCCCGAGCCCATGCCCTGCACAGCTGCTGGGGATGCCACACTCCACAGGAACCCACAGCACTCCCATCATCCTGCCCAGCTCCTTAAGGACTGACGGACTTTTGCTGTGGCTTTGTATTTCCATGTTATGGTTTCTCAGTTAATTCATAAAAGTGATTTTGTGCGTTCCTGTGAGCTGCACTTATAACAAAATAACAGGAAAAATCTGCCAGATTTACTTCAGCTGATACCAAGGACAAAACACAGGATGTTCAATCCATATTGCCCTTCCTTCTCTGGCTGCGCTTGCAAGGTTAAGAAAGCTCTGAAATACACAGTGACACCAGCAGTGCCTTTCAGAGCCCTTTGTCCCAGGAAAAACCCGGCCAAAAGCTTTTCTGCTTAAAGAAAATGAAAGCAAAAAAAGAATTTCCTCATTTCACCACAGCTCATTTATTCCACCACGGGCCTGGGTCCTCAGTGATGCAACACCAGCAACAGATTTGGCCGTTGTTGCTTGGAAAACCCTGGAATATTCCAGCTGGAGTAAATAGCTGGCGTGTATTCCTTGCAGTGCAAATGCTGGATGTAATTTGCCTCCCTCCAGGGTAATTTTATTAATGCAGCCCTGTTTGCTTTAAGCCCTGAGTCCTGTATTTCTCAGAACAGGATATAAATCACCCCGTTAATGACAAATCAAAGGAGACAGCCACAAGATGCTCACAGTGATGTCAGTGCGTTGTGGTAAAGCCGTGAATCAACGGGTGACACTGGAGGGTTAAAATCAAATTCCCAGCTTCAACAAATCTCGTGAATCTAAACCCAGTCCATTCCAAACACAGTCTTTCATCTGCAGAGATGTGAAGCAGCCTGGTCCCAATCAAAACACGACTGCTTCCTTCTGCAAAACCTTCAGGAAAAACACTCTGCGTCCTCTCAGCCGCTGGCACAGAACTGGAAGGGTTCTGCTAGGAAAACCTCTCCTTCGGTTCATCATTTCCAAAGCAGAACCATCCCCGGGGGAAAAAAAAGGTGCAAACACTGAAAAAGTTCCTTAAAAATCTCTGCTCTTGCTGAATTAAATGGAAACTTCCTTAGAAAGTCAAGGGTTGTGATTGTTTTCTGCTGCTTGGAAGGGAAGTCAGTGTGACAGTGGCTGTGAAGGGGCAGAGGAAGGCAATGACCTGAATTTAACCAAGAACCCAGGGTTTTCTACCAATAATGCCAATATTGGCTGGTTTATGGAGGAAATCACACAGTTTCCTATTAATCTCAAAAATGCATCTCCTTCTTATCTACAAAGTGTCACAATTTACCACAGCTGCAATGATCCAACTCACTTTTAAAAATTTTACTTGAAGATTTCACCTAAAAGCAGCTAAGATTCATGGTTAAAAACCTATTTACTTGAGGGGCCACAAATCCAGCCTTTACAAGGTAACACAACACTTGCTCTACAGTTCTGTGTGTCAAACACTTCATTACTAAAGGAATTCTCATATATTCCCAGCATGAGAAGCTTGGATCAGCTAAAAAGTACCAAGTGTCCTACAGCTCTCATTGGAAATAGTGTAGAAAAATATCCCCAAAGTGTTAAAAAGTTGAGAGCAACTTTTTCCACAGAAAGTGTTAAGAAAACAAATCTAAAAATTCCTGGAAGGGCATTCTCTCCTCATTATTAGATTGTCTAACTTACATAAACAGCTCCATTGAAGGCCTAGGAAATTTTCCATGGGTTTTTTTGGTTTTTTTTTCACACAGGCACAAATTCAAAGCTTTGCTAGACCCAGCCTTAGATCAGGTGATGAGCTGCATTCCTGCTGGCTGTGACAGAAAGGGAAGGAGTCTGAGATTGTGTTGTCCAGTTTTGTTTTTGAATCAGAGGTTTCCATCTCCCATTAACAAGTTTGGAGGAACCTAACCTGGAAGTGTCCAGGACTCTGTGTGTCCCCTGAGAATAAATAACACGCAGCAGGAGAGGAAATGATAGTTATCCAGGCTTCACATGCTGTGAAAATTAAGCTTTATTAGTCCCTCCAAGCATGTAATTATTGGAAGGGCTGAGATTAAACCTTACAAATGGGCACTGATCCAAATCTTATCTCCTTCTCTCTGGAGCAACCTTTGAATTAGTGCAAGTAGGGCCAGCTCTGATGCTGGGCAGGGTTCTACAGACCCTCAGCCTGGCTGAACCCAGGTGTCAAAGCAAATAAACCTGGCCTAGCTAATCAGCTTCTGCTGCTCACCCTCGTCCTGAGCAGCCCTCACGGTGCTGCCCACCCCACCTGGCCCTGGCACCCCATTTCCCAGCAGGAAGGCAAGGGAGTCTCACCCAGGAAAGGTTTGAGTACACAGATCACATGGAGACAAACTGAAATAAACAGAATAAAAAAAAAGACCCAGCTGTGCCTGAGCCTGTTCAGGGCTCGTGGGCTGGGGCTTGTCCAGGCCTGTGCTCACAGGGACTCACAAGAACAGCAGCCACTGTGGCCATGACTATCAAACCAAAATCGTGTTCATCTCCTGTGCTAATGCACCAGCACAAACCCCAAACCAAACCATTAAAATAACAATATTTGCAGCCTGGTAGCTCTCTCCTGTGAGTTTTGCAGGAGGAACCCAGACCTGCACCGGGGAGGGGGCAGGAGAGCAGCTGTGAGCAGAACTGGGCAATAAATGCTGCGTGCCCTTGCCTTGGCAAGCCCATCCCCACATCCCACACGTACCTTGCAGGTTCACTCTGGAGACAGGTGGCTGACTCGTGGCTGGAGATCTCCTAGGAGGGAACAAGAATTCTCTGTTACAAGGTGGGATTTTATCTTTGCAAACCCTGCCAGCTCCCCCAGTTAAAAATCCTTTTCTATTGTCCCAAAAAGCCCCAAACGCTTCACAAAGATTTGTTGAGCAGCGCTGACAGATCTGTTAGGAAAAGCCAGAGATGGCTGCTCCCTGCCTGTTCCAGGGGCTGGAAATGAGGAGAAATGGAACCATCCCATGCTGCCTTTGCAACTTTGTGCTCAAAACATGCCTGAAGGCAGCAAGGGCCAGGCTCTGCTGGCTCCCCCGTGGCCAAGGCCTTTTCCCACAAAGCTTTTCCCTGTGGAGTCTGGAATGGACCCTGCAGTGATGCCAAACTGCTGCAAGGCAGTGGCACAGGTAAGGTCAGAAATGTGCCTTTAAACCCTCCAGTTCACACTGGAATTGCTCCTGAAGTGAGGAAGAGGATGCTGCAGTCACTGTTGTTTAGCTCTGAGACAGCTGAAGGACACTTCCTGGCCTCTGACCAACGACCTCAGCAGCAATTCCTGGATTTTGGAGGGGCCAAAAGTTATTTGAAAAAAATTGGTTCAAGTCAAGCCAACAGGGTCTGACTGGAAAAAGGTGCAGATTCCCTCCAAATGTCAACACAGTTCTCTGTGAGACTTGCCAAACAAAACTGTTACTTTTTCAAGCTGAAACCATCATCAGAGACTTGTTTTCTAAAGGAGTTAAGAAGAGTTGACACCAAAATCAAGACACTTCAGTTTGGATTGACTGCAGTCCTTCAGGCTGACCAAAAATGAAACTTTGGGCTTCTGCTTCCCCAAAGAAGTTTCAGATCCATTTTAACTGAAGCCAGATTTCCCCACACTCTCCCTTCGCCAACCTCCTTCCTAACCCCAAATTTCGGAGTCAGTCACTGAACTGCAACATCCATTACTCGCCAGCTCTGCTTTGAAGCTGGAATCAAAGCAGGCAGAGCGGCTCAATTGTGCTGCAATTGTAGCTCCGGGGGGTTCTTCAGAAGGAAGGGCTCGCTGCCCAGGTGAGGTGTGGAGCGCGACTGCAGCCCCGCTGCCAGCCCTCTCCCTGGCATCCCAAGGCTGCTCTGGCAGCATGAGCAGCACCCGGCCTCTTGAAGGGTTCAGCACAGGGCACACGCGCTGGGCGCTCAGCTCCCGGCAAATGTGCCCCGACCTGCCTCTGCTGAGCCTTTGAAAAGCCAAATCTCGAGATCTCTAAAAAAACAGAAACTCCCCGACAGGGACAGCGCGGAGCAGAGGGATCCAAGCTCAGGGATCTCCAAGCGCTGAGCTGCACTGACATGCCTTTGGGGGGTGGGCAGGCAGCAGCCGCTGCTCCCTGCGCTATTCCCCGCTCCGGAGCCACCCTGGGGTGCCCATCCTGTTCTGCGGGCAGGCGGGGATGGCAGATGAGAGCTCGGACAGCGCCGTCCTTGCTCAGCGGCTGCCGCTGCCCGCTCCGTCCCGCCCGCCGCAGGGCATCGCACCGAGCCGGCTCCGGATGCTTCCCGACCGCGTCCTGCGCTGCGATTGCCAAACTCCGCCACTCCAAAGCCATTAATCATCCTCTCCTCTTTTCCAATCAGGAAACTGCCTCAAGAACCCTGACGTTAAAGTCCAAAAAATATGACTGCCAGTTGTTTTTTTTCCTGCAGGCCTTAAACATTCATACTTTCCAGCAAATATGTGGGACAGCATCCTCTTTCTCCTTGCTCGGGCCAGGAGGGGTGGAGGAGGAGGAGGAAAAAAGAGAAGAGAGGAGAAGAAGGAGTAAAGGAAAGCTGAGATTCTCAGGATCCCCAGAGCAGAAGTTTAGGTAAAATGTCACAAATCATGAGACAGATGATAAAATCATGAGCTGGCAGCAAGGCTGCAACCCAGCAGAGCTCTGTGGAAACTGTGCAGGAAGCTCCACGGCACCTGGAAGCACATTCCACCATGGACTGGGATGTTTGGCATGGGATGGCTTAAAAATTTAATGACTTTTACTCTGGCCAGGCAAACACTTTATACCTCCATCAAATCTGGGAATGCTTTCCAAAGGACACTGTAAGATGCCTGTGTGTCCTACAGGTTACACCCTCGCTTCCTTCCGGCCCTGTCCAATTTCAGATTCCTCATTAGGAACTGCCAAAATGCCCGACCTTTCCAAAAAAGCAAACCTTATGAAAAAGGAATATTTAAACCATCTGGGTTTTTATTAACCTCCACCTTGGAATGCAGCAGTTCCTTCCCATCAAAATTTGCCAACAGGAATCAACAGGAGGAAAAACCTCGCGCCCGGATAAAATGCTGGGCTTTATGTAAAATAAAGGTGGTGAGCTCGTGGTGGGCACCAGGTGATGCCAATCACACTTGGAGTAGGGCGAGCCCGTGGTGTCCCACTGGGGACATCCTCATCCTCATCCTCATCCTCATCCTCATCCTCATCCTCATCCTCATCCTCATCCTTCCCTTCTGGAGCCAGTGAAGGATCAGTGGGACGGGTGGGTGCACAGCAGACCTCGCCAGGAATGAGTGATGATGGTTTGAGGCTGAACAGCTCTCTGGGGCCCAGCAGGCCAGAGGATGACGATGACTGGCTCTGTATAAATAGCCGAGGGGAAACGGTGGTTCCGGACAAAGGCCTAAAAAGGAGTTTGTTTGGTTTCTCCTGTTCAGCAGGTAGGAAAAACAACATCCTCCTCCTGAGTGCATCACCTTCCTCCTTCAGAGCAATCAGTGTCAAAGGAAGTGATGTGGGATTCAGTTCTCTGGGCAGCCCTCTAGCAGCTGAGCTCCAGAATGCCGCTTCTGGGAAATCCTTGCTGTTCCCAGAGCCCCAGGTTTGGGGTGCCCGCCTTGACACCTGCCCTTTGGCCATGAACAGCTCCTGTGAGATAAGCTTTGTTGGGTAGAGCCTGGTGCTGATAACACCAGCTTTGGGGGTTTGATCCCTCTGTGGGCCAATTAAGAGTTGGCCTTGATTCTGCTGGATCCCTTCCAACCGGGACAATTCTGGGATTATTATTGTTCTGTGAAGCAGAGGTGGAAATGCAGGGCAGGACCATTATGGAATGCCTGGGATAGCCAAGGTGGCCACATGACAAAGATCATGGAATTGTTTAGGTTGACAGAGACTCTGAGATCACCAAGTCCAACCCAGCACTGCCAAGGCCACCACTGACCCGTGTCCCCAGGTGCCACAGCCCCAGGGATTTCATATTCCTTCCGGGGATGGGGACTCTGCCCATGCCCTGGGCAGCCGTGCTAGGGCCGGAAAACCCTTTCTGTGAAGAAACTCTTTCTGATATTCAAATAACCCTGCCCTGGCCCAGCCTCGGGCTGTTCCCTCTCCTCCTGTCCCTGTTCCCTGGAGCACAGCCCGACCCCCCGGCTGTCCCCTCCTGTCAGGAGCTGTGCAGAGCCACAAGGGCCCCTGAGCCTCCTTTGCTCCAGGCTGAGCCCCTGCCCAGCTCCCTCAGCCTCTCCTGGGGCTCCAGACCCTTCCCCAGATCTGTTTCTTTCTCACTCTCCAACCCCTCAATGTGTTTTTGTGTGGTGTGGGGCCCCAAACTGCCCCCCATGATACAGAATGGACATTGCACAAAATGAAACACAATGCCTGCTCCTCAGGGAGGACCTGAGGGATGAGGGGAGAAAATGAAGAGATGAAGGGATGAGGCAATGAGGGGATGAAGGGATGAGAAAATGAGAGGATGAGGGGAGGAGAGGATGAAGAGATGAAGGGATGAAGGGATGAAGGGATGAGGGGATGAGGGGATGAGGGGACGAGGCAGTGACGGAATGAAGGGTGAGGGAATGAAGTGATGAGAGCATGAGGGGATGGACGCCATGAGGGGATGAGGGGATGAGGGGATGGATGCCATGAGGGGAGGAGGAGACATGAGGACAAGGCAGTGAAGGAATGAGGGGTGAGGGAATGAAGGGATGAGAGCAAGAGGGGATGAGGGGATGGACGCCATGAAGGGATGAGGGGATGAGAGGACAAGGTGGTGAGGGAATGGAAGCGATGAGAGCATGAGGGGATGGACGCCATGAGGGGATGAGGGGATGAGAGGACGAGGTGGTGAGGGAATGAGGGGTGAGGGAATGAAGGGATGAGAACATGAGGGGATGAGGGGATGGACGCCATGAGGGGATGAGAGGACGAGGTGGTGAGGGAATGAGGGGTGAGGGAATGGAGCAATGAGAGCATGAGGGGATGGACACCATGAGGGGATGAGAGGACGAGGCGGTGATGGAATGTGGGGTGAGGGAACGGAGCGATGAGAGCATGAGAGAATGAGGGGATGGACGCCATGAGGGGAGGGCAGACGGCGCCCCCTGGCGTCGCGCGCAAACCGCGGCGGAGCCGTGAGGCCATGGCGGAGCCTGAGGCACCGCGGCCGCCGCTCCCCGGCCCTGCCGCTCCCCGGCCCTGCCGTTCCCGCCGCTCCCCGGCCCTGCCGCTCCCCGGCCCTGCCGTTCCCCGGCCCTGCCGTTCCCGCCGCTCCCCGGCCCCGCCGTTCCCCGGCCCCCGCCGCCCCTGCTCGGGCCCCGCCGGCTCCTCTTGTGTACGAAAGCAGCTTAAAAAGCCAGGCTTACTTGTTGGAGGTGCCGTGTAAATTGGTGAGAAGCGTGAAGTTGTTCCTCACGCTTCTTAGGCTGGCCAGCACCTGAGGGAGACAAAACCGCAGGTGTCACCTTCTCCGCTTTAATGCTTTAGAAAAACTATTTCAGAGGCCAATATGCCATCAACTCACCTGGGCAAAAGGTGTGACAATCAGGTCGTCGCCATGCCTAAGGAAAACCAGAGAAAAATGTATAAATTTCTGTACAAATTTACCTTCAAACAGAGTGAAATTCACCTCAGGGAAGGAGCGTTTTCCTGATGGGGTTTTCCTCATGAACGTACCCACGCAGCATTTAGTTAACGCCACATAAAAGCTTGTTCCTAATGGAAAGGTCACCGTGTATATCCAAAACAACCGGCTGCAGCGAGCATTCGGACTGAGAACGCCAGGCAATAAAAGCCAGGAAATTCAAAAGTTAAGGCTCACGCTTGCACCGCGGTGGAAAAAAACCAACCGTAGTGGTGCGGGGAAAGGTCACCTTTGAATTTCCTGGCTTTTGTTGATCTCTGTCGCAGTCTCTAACCTTGTTCAGACGCCGGGTTTTGTCTGGCTGTTTTCATCACGGAAGATTTGAGCAGAAGTTGTGAGCAAAATATACCAGCAATGAGAGGTTTTTTTTTTCTTTTTGCCTTTTTTTTTGGTATTAGTTATGGCACTTGAGCATGTGTGGAACATTCTGTATGACTGACCTAGCTGAGAGATGGCAGGGTAAAGAATCACTGGAAGGTTTGGCTTGGAAGGGAGCTTAAAGCCCATCCAGTCCCATCGCTGCCATGGGCAGGGACATCTTCCAGTACCCCAGGTGGATCCAAACTCCACCCAGCCTGGCCTTGGACATTTCCAGGAATCCAGAGGCAGCCACAGCTGCTCTGGGCACTCTGTGCTAAGGCCAGCCCACCCTCCCAGCCAGGAATTAATTCCCAATATCCACCTAAGTCTACCCATTTTCAGCTTAAATCCATTCCTCCTTGTCCTGTCCCTCCATCCCTTGTCCCAAGTACCTCTCCAGCTCTCTTGGAGCCCCTTTAGGCACTCTGAGAAGCAACATTTTGGTCAATTCTATTCCTAGTCCCATAATTAATAACACCAAGGGCAGCAGAGCCAGCTCCAGGCTGCCACAGGACCCTCTGGAGAGTTCTCCACCAGTGCTGGACCCCTCCAATGAGGAATTCTCCCCACTGTGCTGCCAGAGGTCATCCCTTCATCCTCACTTGGGTATCAGTGCTATTAAGTCTAAATTTAATTAAAATTGTCCCCACACTCATGGAGACTCTGTCCCAATCCTAACAGAGCCTTGATGGCCACAGTGGATGGACACTTAAGCTGCAGACAGCCACAGATTTGGGGGAAATTATGGGATTCCCCCACCCCAGCACACTGCTGGGAATTGTTACAATCCACCCTTTACACGAAACACTATTTGCATAATTTGGAGTGTTTCCTCCAATAAATATTTACTCAGTTTTAACTCAGCAGGAATATTTTCTCGCAGAATTCTCGTGGATCTGGCTAATATTCAGATTTCCATTCCGTGACAAAACTTTCGCAACAGCTCAACTTTGTTTAACGAGCACTTTTTTAATAGCTGAATGGTCGCTTCAAAACTTCAAAATGTGCCTTTCAAAATATGGGGCTGGGAATCCAGGACACTGTGTGGGTATTGATCCTCTCAAGCTCAGCCATCTGTCTCATTTTCCCCTTGGTTCTAGGGAACAGCCCCAAAACACGATGGGGAACAGCAATACTGTAAATAAAAGTACAGCACAACTTATCTGTTATTCGAGGATATGGCTTTGAAAGCTCTTCTGCTAAATTCTGGAGAAAATGGGAATGTTTGAGGGATGGGATGGGATGGGATGGGATGGGATGGGATGGGATGGGATGGGATGGGATGGGATGGGATGGGATGGGATGGGATGGGATGGGAGAGGATGTTGGATCAGCACCTGTTTTGTGCATTCCAGCTATGGAATGTGCCAGAACCACCCATAAGCTCCTTTTAACAGAGGATGAGAGCAGCACAGAGAGCTGCAGGAGAGTGCAGAACACAAGCTGAATTGGTGCTTACTGTTCGCTCGGGAGCGAGGAGTTCCTGGACATGGTCTTTGGTGAGAGGTCATAGTCGCTGTCGGATCTGTAGAGGAACGACTCGCGGCGCTGGCTGTGGCCCGGGAACGTCGTGTGCAGGACGAGTCCCGACGAGGAGCTGGCCTGCGGGTCCAGCGGGCTGCGCCCCGGCGACGGGCCATTCTCCACATCGAAGCTGCGAACGGAACACACACCGCGGGTCACACGCTGCCACAAGAGGGCTCGCAGGGCATGTGTCACCTCAGCGTGGCTCTCTGCCACCGAGTCACCTCAGCACGGCTCACCGTGTCACCTCAGTGTGGCTGTCTGCCACTGTGTCACCTCAGTGTGGCTCCCAGTGTGCCACCTCAGTGTGGCTGTCTGCCACTGTGCCACCTCAGTGTGGCTCCCACTGTGCCACCTCAGCGCAGCTCCCACCGTGTCACCTCAGCACAGCTCCCTACCACCGTGTCACCTCAGTGCGGCTGCCTGCCACCGTGTCACCTCAGCACGGCTCACCGTGCCACCTCAGTGTGGCTGTCCACCGTGTCACCTCAGCACGGCTCACCGTGTCACCTCAGTGTGGCTATCTGCCACCATGTCACCTCAGTGCGGCTGTCTGCCACCAAGTCACCTCAGCATGGCTCACCGTGTCACCTCAGTGTGGCTGTCTGCCACTGTGTCACCTCAGTGTGGCTCCCACTGTGCCACCTCAGCGCAGCTCCCACCGTGTCACCTCAGTGTGGCTCTCTACCACCGTGTCACCTCAGTGAGGCTCATCGTGCCACCTCAGCACAGCTCATTGCATCACCTCACCGTGGCTCCCACCGTGTCACCCCAGCACAGCTCACTGTGTCACCTCAGCACGGCTCCCACCGTGTCACCGGCCTGTGGCCATCAGAGCCACTCACCGGCCCCGAGTTTCTCCCGAGTGCAAGGAGGACCCTGTGTGACCATAAACATTTACCCCGGAGGCTCCTGTGCTGGCTGCCTCTGCTCGTGCCTCCTTCAGCACGGGTGTCGAGCAGCTCAGCGCAGCTCTCAGCAAGAGCACGCAGCAGCTGAAGAGGGCAGGGATAGATCAGAGATAATGGAGAGTCCATCCCTGGCACAGGGTGCCCAGAGCAGCTGTGGCTGCCCCTGGATCCCTGGCAGTGCCCAAGGCCAGGCTGGAGCCTGGAGCACCTGGGACAGTGGGAGGGATCCCTGCCATGGCAGGCAATGGAATGGGATGGGCGTTAAGTTCCCTCCCAGCCCAAACCATTCCAGATTCCATTATTCTAAACACCCCACTCCACCCTCAATGCCTTTTGCACAAGCCCTGGGGTTCTATTTGCCAAACCTCACTCCAAGTCTTACAAGCACAACAGGGACTAAAGGCACCACAACATGACAGCACTCTCCAGCCCAGCCCTGCACCCATCTGCTCTGGAGCTAAACTTTTGAAACCCTGTAAGATTTGCAAGCACTTGGCAGTTATGGGAGCTGGATGCCCAAACCATGTTTTTAGCCATTCAAGGTATCAGTTCAGTGAATTTTAAACATCTATGCTGTAAAACGAAGGGCTGTTTAAAAATTAAAAAAGAAATCTAAACTTTTTGTCACCTTTTCCATTTTACACCCACTTTCTTGTGGTTTCATAGCTTGGCTGCTGTGACCCATGGCTGAAGTCACCCTGGCCACTCCAGCAATGACACCCCTCATAAACACACTGAGAATGAGCAGGTTGGCCTCCTTTGGCCTGATGGAAACACCAGATGTGTGACCATGGCCCGGGAAGCCAAGTGAGGTACGGCCACGCTCAGGAGGAATTTCCTTGCCTTTGGAAGTCAGGTTTTGTCTCTTGCTGCAGTGCCTCATGCCATGCTGGATGCTGTCCCACCAGGACACCAGGCTGTGGTTCCTGCTGTGCTTTTCTCCACCCCTCCACTCCTTAATCCAGAGGATTCCCTGAGCACAGTGGCAGGGGAGACCCCAGCTCTCCCTCCTCTCTGCAGAGAGAGCTTCAACTGCGGCAGGAGGAGCACATCAAGTATGAACGCCTGAACTTGCCTGGATCCTGCAAGTTTTCCAGATTTCTACATCACTGGGATGAACTGCTGGCTTGGTGAGAAGCCTCCACAGCCAGTGCCCAGCTGGGAGCACCATGGCTGCTCCAGCTCCTGCTGCCCGCTTCCCCTGTTCCCCATTCCAGCACCTGGCATGCTGCCGTACGGATCACGTGGTTAGTCCAACTGAAAAGCGCTTTTATTCCTTTCCTCAAGTTCAATGTGCAGCCACACCAGTGCTCCTCAGGCTCCTTTTCCTTGGCCTTGATCCAGCACTCAGCCACCCATGTGCTCAGCCAGAAGTTAACAGAAAATTCCCCAAAAAGTGACTGATCCCAGAGTCTGGAGTTACCTCTGCCAGGACTGAACAGGCACTCCCAGAGGTACAGCCTGTGAGCAAGATCCTCAAACCCACGAATAACTCTGCTGGCACTGCTTTTTAATAGGTACAAGAACTGGGATATGGGAAAATATTCCCTTTGGATGATCCAACATCAGGAAAATGTGACCCAAGATACAGAGAGCAAGAGTTTAACCTTGTGTTTGTCACCAGTTGCTCCTGGCTTGCACAACACCCACCTGGAACTGTGCCCTGATGCCAAAAGTATCCCCCAAACAAACACTTGCTGGAATTGGTAAGAACTTCAATGGGATTGTAAAGTTGCCCTCTCAGACCTGCCTTTCCCACTATTTTTTTTCTGTTGGAAGTTAACTGCTGAGCTCTGCTGGAAAAACTTCATCACTGTGTTCAGAACACTGCACTGACTGTGAGATCCTCTCTGCAGTTTGCACACCCCACAGGCTTTCTCCAAGTGGAAAAAAGCTGCATTTGCCCACTTAAAAATAAGGATGGCAGAATACAAAGCACAAAACCCCCAAAATTTCCATTCCAGTTTATCCCCAAGTAACAGCACTCATAGTGAGACACACCCCATTTGTGATATAAATATGGGCCAGAAATTTGATATCTAAGGTCCTTAAAAATCTTCCAGATCCCTGTCTCCATAAGAGATCTCTCTAGGACATGTGGGAGGTGCCAGCATTCCCTGCCTGACTCCAACCTGTGTTATTAGATCTATTTACCAGCATTTCCCAGTTCTGGGAAATCCCTGCCCACCAAGGGATTCCAGGGAACTGAGCCCTGCCAGAGCTGAACAGGCTCCAAAGGAGGAAAGGTGACAGCAGCACCAGAAGAGCTGCCCAGGGCAGTGGTGGAGCCTCCATTCCTGGAGGGATTTAAAGCTGTGCAAATGTGGCACCTGGGGACATGGTCAGAGGTGGGAATGGATGGATTTGATTATCTTGGAGGCCTTTCCGGAGTGATTCCACCATCCCAGTGGGATGGGCCCTAGCCCAGGCAGTGCTGTCTCCCAGCGGTGTGGGGCAGGGATGGAAGGGGCTTTTCCTTTTCCCTTTTCTCTTCAGGCTCCCCATGCCGGCTCTCTGGGGTATGCAGGGGCTGGGATGGAAGGGGCCTTTCCCTTTCCCTTTCCCTTTCCCTTTCCCTTTCCCTTTCCCTTTCCCTTTCCCTTTCCCTTTCCCTTTCCCTTTCCCTTTCCCTTTTCTCTGCAGCCTCTCCGTGCCAGCTCTCCGGGGGATAGAGGAGCTGGGATGGAAGGGGCTTTTCCTTTTCCCTTTCCCTTTCCCTTTCCCTTTCCCTTTCCCTTTCCCTTTCCCTTTCCCTTTCCCTTTCCCTTTCCCTTTTCTCTGCAGCCTCTCCGTGCCAGCTCTCCGGGGGATAGAGGAGCTGGGATGGAAGGGGCTTTTCCTTTTCCCTTTCCCTTTCCCTTTCCCTTTCCCTTTCCCTTTCCCTTTCCCTTTCCCTTTCCCTTTCCCTTTCCCTTTCCCTTTTCTCTGCAGCCTCTCCGTGCCAGCTCTCCGGGGGATAGAGGAGCTGGGATGGAAGGGGCTTTTCCTTTTCCCTTTTCTCTTCAGCCTCCCCGTGCGGCTCTCTGGGGATGCAGGAGCTGGGATGGAAGGAGCCTTTCCCTTTCCCTTTCCCTTTCCCTTTCCCTTTCCCTTTCCCTTTCCCTTTCCCTTTCCCTTTCCCTTTCCCTTTCCCTTTCCCTTTCCCTTTTCTCTGCAGCCTCCCCGTGCCGGCTCTCCGGGGGATGGAGGGGCAGCGAGCGCAGAGCGGGGAGCAGCGGCCGCTCAGCTCCGCTCCCCGATCCCTGCGCATCCCAAAGAAGCCAGGATCTCCGGGAAGCGAGAGGAAGGAGACGGCAGGTGGCAGGAGTTAGCTGCGAGCGGGCAGCGGCCCCGGACCTGAGCAAAGCTGCGCCTGAGCCGCGGTAATGAGCAGACAACGGCGAGCCAGGAGAAATCATTGTAAAACACAGCGAGGCTTCGTGAGTCACTCTGCAAACAAAGAGAATTCATAACAGCAACCCCCCAGCTGCTCAAATGCTGCAGTGTTACTGTAACAGCTACAGGATCAGAGAGCCTCCCGAGCTGGAAGCGACTCGCAGGGACCATCGATCCAACCCCTGGCCCTGCATCCCAAATCCCACCGTGAGCATCCCTGGCAGCGCTGCCCAAGCGCTCCTGGATGGGGCCGGGACCATTCCCTGTGGAGCGTGGGCAATGCCAGCACCCTCTGGGGAAGAGCCTTGCCCAAAATCCCAGCTAAACCTCCCCTGACACAGCTCCAGCCGTTCCCTGGGATCCTGTTCCTGATCACAAAGAATAAATTGGTGCCTGTCCCTCCGCTGCCCCTCGGGAGGAGCTGCGGACCCTGGTGAGGCTCCTCCAGGAGGAACAAGCCCAGTGCCCTCAGGTGTTCCTCACATTTCCACTCCAGACCCTTCACCAGCTTCAGGAACCGATGTCCCTGGACTAGCATTGCCCACCAGTAGTGGGATGTGGCAAAATTTGGCACAAGGATGGAGAAACAGGAATGCGCCACAATTTGGATGTAATTCAGAGTCATTCAATCGTCATTGCCAGTCAAGTGGTTTCCATGAGAGCTGCACAGCCCCACAGTTTGCTCTGGAGTAACAAACACAAACACATTCCAGCCCAGCAGACCAGGCAGGCTCGAGGATTTTTGTTTATGTTGGGAATTTACACTTTTGCCGAGGATGATAACACTGACTCTCCAAGAAGGTTCACCATCTGCTTTGCCTTCCCAGAGTCACTCCTGAGGACATTACTCCCCATCTCCTAACTACAGTACCATCTTCATGATTTCAAATGTTTCCAAAATATTTCCAGAGGTTTGGGCAGGCTTTGTTAATTATAAAACTCTTTTTTGAGATTCTTGAGTCTCACCAAAACATCCCTCAGGATTCTTAGAACCACAAACAAGGAAAACTGCTGTTCCTTGCACTGCCTGGCCGCTCTCTAACGCTGTGCACCTGCTCCCCATTATCTGAACAGCTTGCTGCTTTTCCTAAATAATCTCCCATGTGAAAAGGGCTGTGCTTGAAACCATCAGCACTCAATGGTGCAGGATGGGGCACATGGAGCCTGGCACAGCCCTGGCAGGGGCACAGGGCTCCTGGGGTGACAGCTCACAGCTCCACAGGCGTCACTGACCTTCTCCCACTTAGGGCAAACATTGCTACTCTTAGGAACCCCTTAAAAGTTCAAACCCCTCTGCTGGGTTTGTGGCTCCTGACTTTTTTACCCAGGTGAGGCCCCACCTGCAGAGCTGCCCCAGCCCTGGGGACAACATCAGCAGCACCTGGAGCTGCTGGAGAGAGCCCAGGAGGCCCCAGAACTGTTCCAAGCGCTGGAGCCAGGCTGGGACACCTGGGGGTGCTCACCTGGAGAGGAGAAGGATCCAGGGAGAGCTCAGAGCCCTGGCAGGGCCTGAAGGGGCTCCAGGAGAGCTGCAGAGGGGCTGGGGACAGGGATGGAGGGACAGCACACAGGGAATGGCTGGAAGTTAAAAGAAGGTAGATTGAGATATTGGGATATTGGGAAGGAATTCCTGGCTGGGAGGGTGGGCAGGCCCTGGAACAGAATTCCCAGATTTGCTGTGGCTGCCCCTGGATCCCTGGCAGTGCCCAAAATCAGGCTGGACACTGGGGCTGGAGCAGCAGGGGAAGCTGTCCCTGCCATGGCAGGGGTGGAACAGGATAATATTTTAGATGCCATAGAAGCCAGCCTGGTCTGTGGTTCCATGATGCCACAGTCTCCAGAGCTCAGTGTCCCCACACAGGCAGCAGCCCCTGCAGCCCCTCCCTGTGCTGCCACAGCTGCCTGGCACAGGAGCCGGCAGCACTGACTGAAGTGTTTGTAACAGAAGCTGTCAGCTGCTGCTAAACACATCATTAAGCCTCTGCATGTATCCAAAAGCAAAAATATGTGTTTACTTGACTTTGTAATCTCTGAATAAAGAAGTTCAAGGCCAGGTCGGACAGGCCTTGGAGCAAACTGGGCTGGTGGGAGGTGTCCCTGCCCTGGCAGGGGGTGGCACTGGATGATCTTTAAGCTCCTTTCAATCCAAACCATTCTGTGACTTTAATTCACTCTCTGTTCCTGTTCTCCTGCTCAGTGGGCACAACAGAGACAGAACAACCTGAGCCCCTGCCCTGCTCACAGCAGAGCCCAAAACAGACCCGAGAGCTGCTGCTCTCTGCAACCCAAACCCACCTTCAGCAGAGCCCCGAGGTACAAATGAGTCCCCAGAGCCCTCCCAGCTCCCAGAACCCATCCAGCAGCACCCTGGGGAGGCTCCTGGTTTGCACAGCAAATGTCAGGGATTGTGTCCAGCACCGTGCTGGATTGGAGCAGCCAGCAGGAGATAGCTGGAAAAGTACAGCAGGAGGTAAAAATGAGTTTGGATTCTCTCTTAGCACAAAGGATTCCAAAAAACCTAATCCTTTTAATGTTTACTACAGATAAGCAGCTCGACATTATCCTGTAACAAGTGAACATCATGGGGTTGTTTTAAGTCCCCCAGAGAAGGAATCCTGAGCGCTAAAATCCAGTTGTTATTTTTCCAAATGTTCATCCTGGACTATTTTATCCTCTTCCAATGGTTCTCTGCCACTAATCTCTGGAAAATGCAAGGCACAGTCAAACAAAGCAGACACCCCACCTGTATTTTTACTTGGAAAGACATATGGATGTGTGATCACTCCCAACATGGGCAGCAATGCCATTCCCTAAGGGATTTTTCCTCCTGAAAACATTCCAGCTGACAACTGATGGAGCAGTTGCTTCCCCTCCTACCCAGCTGAGGTATTGCAAGGTATGAGTGGCACAGGGTGCCCAGAGCAGCTGTGGCTGCCCCCGGATCCCTGGCAGTGTCCCTGGCACAGCGGAAGGTGTCCCTGAAGGTCCCTGGCAGTGCAGAGTCCCCAGGGTTCTGTGGCGCCGCTGCTGTGCAGCTCTGACAGCTCTGCTCGCCCTCCAGGCGTTCCTGCCCACACCTCACCCACCCTCCCACAGCTCCAGCACCAGCTGTGCCTCTGCTGCACGAAGAGCCCAGGGGAAAGCTGCCCCTTTTCCCTGTGGGGAGAGCGGGGATGGCTTGTGGCTGTGGGACAGGTGGCACAGGGACAGCACGGTGCTCCAGAGCCGGGGTTTTGGTGGCGCCTGCTCTGTGACACGCTGCTGCCCCACGGCACTGATGTTCCCAGTGTTTGCCCCAGCCTGGCCCGGCTGCTCTGCTCTGTTCAGTGTCACTCCAGCTCTGCCAGCTCTCCCAGCTCCAGCCAAGCCCTGCAGCATTTCTCAGACCGTCTCTCCCAATCCACAGCACACGGATGTTGGAGGCTGCCTGCCTGGCTCATGTGACACGGACACTGGTGTCTTCTGGTGGGGCTCCAGGACACCCTCCAGCCCTTCTGGACAAGCCTTGATCCCTGCCCACAACCAGCATGGGGAGATAATTCCACCCAGCAAGTGGGAACACGGGGTCCAGCCCTGCCTTTCCCCACTGGGACATTACCGGCAACAGAGGGGGGATTCCAGTCCTATATTCCATCTTTTATTGATGCACCTTCGAGGATCTGCTCCCCCTCTTAGCCCCCTTCCCAGAGCCAGGCCTTCAGCAGGGCTCTCCAGGGTCCCCTGCACAAACACCCCGAGCTCCCAGCACTCAGGGAAGCATTCCCGGATCCGCACACAGCCAGAGCACCAGGAGGCTGCTGGCCAGAGCCAGGCTTCATTCCATCCTGCCCTTAAACAGAGACCCTGGCACGGCTCCAGAGGCTCTTCTGCCTTCCCAAGCAGGGGGAAAGCTCTGAGCTGCTGCATTCCGGCCGGCCCCACTTCACAGAGCTCCTCTCATCTGCTGTCAACCACACAGGAGACAGGAACAAAGTGACAACCGTGGTGACAACTTACAGACACCACCGAGTTTCCATTTCACCTGAGCTGAACAGGCAGCCTTTGAGGCGGAAGATTTACACATTTCCTGCACTAATCTTTTAAATTCCCCCAGCCCTTGCATGGTATCCAAAACTCCAGCAATGGGCGCGTGGAAAGCTGCTGTGCTCGGAAATGCATCCAGCCTTTCCATTTGATTCATGGAATAATTATTTGACCTGGTTTTTGGATTTATCTCCATAATTGGGATCCGTGGAGCCTGTCAGTAAAAAGACAGTGAAATGTCCTAAGATGGTATTCAGATCTTTAAATCCTTTGGAGACTCGGCCTTTAACAATAATTAATCCAGCTGGGTACATTTCAGCAAAATTTTCCCTGCTTCACATCTCTCAAATGCCTGCACTCCCCATCCTTCCTATCCACGGGAAAGGACACTGTGATGGCCAATGTCAGAGCCCAGGGATGTGATTCCGAGGGCCATCTTTTCAGAGCTCTCATTGATCATTTCAGGGCCAGCAGGGGCTCCGTGCAAAGGCTGCGTCACCCAGCTCAGGAGCAGCTGCCACCTGCTGCTGTTTGAGGGGGAAATCTGAGGGATGCAAAGCCCTGGCCCGCTGGCACAAAGGGTTTGCTCTGTCTGAGGGGTCTGGCACAGGGATCACAGCAAAGGCTGGGAATGGCACCTGCTGTTCCCACACAGGGGTGTCACAAGGGCCCGAGGCAAAGGCACCAAAGGAAATCACCCAAGGACAACGCTGGTGTGAAAACAAGAGGGGATAAAATGGACAGGAATAAACTGAGGTTGGAAATCAGAGGGAAATCTGTGCCTCGAGAGCAGCCAGAGCACTGAACAGCTTTCCTGTGGGAGTGATGGGGGTAAACACCAACTTGATGTTATTCCTGGTGGGATTAATAGTGTAACTCATGAAACATTGCTCCAGGGAGATCCTGAAGGCCATTCCAGGGCATAGAGGGGCTCCGGGAGGGCAGGAGAGGGACTTGGGATAAGGAATCGTTCCCTGGCAGGGTGGGCAGGCCCTGGATCCCTGGCAGTGCCCAAGGCCAGGCTGGAGCACCCGGGGCACTGGGAGGGGTCCCTGCCATGGCAGGAACGAGAGCAGCTTTAGGCTCCCTTCCGATGCAAACCATTCCGTGATTCCACAGTTCTGTGAAATGCCCAGCCCAGCTCGCGCAGGCACAGCCAGGGAATACAAAGCCTGCCAGCCCAGACAGCATTTCCATAAATTTGCATTTTTCCCAAGGCCAGTGAGGCGGAAGGGACAGCTCTGCCTGCCCGCACTGCCTCCCCTCCTCCTCGGGCAGCTGCGAAACAAAAGGGGGGAAAAGAGGGTCAAGCTAAACCCCAGATTTTCATTTTCTGCTGTTAAATCACATGGTCTGCAATGAGCTTTAATCACTCAGGACAGCCAACTGGATTTAGCAGAAGGAAAAGCTTCCCCAGCGTGGAGAGAAGTCAGAGGTGGTGAGCAGCAAGAACAAAACCTTTTAAAGGAATGGTTGTGAGGCCAAAAAGCACATTTCGTGCGGTTTGTGCCAAATGGTGGGGTCAGGCAGCAAATCAAACCCTCTTGGGATGATTTCCCTGATGTGAAAACAGATAGAGCGCTGCTGGCACCCAAAATATCATTTAATAACACTGGTAATGTTCCCTAGACCTGCAAATCCTCTCCAGACCTGCTCCAGGGCTCATTTTGATCTTCCTTAATTAATGATCCCTTAGAAGCTCTGTTTCATGTTGAAATCACTTGCTGGAATCACTGTTTCGGAGTCACTTCCTGCAAACCATAAAGCTTTTCAAAAGAAATAAGAGATGTGGGGGCACTGAGCAAAATCAGCCCAAAACTAAAATCTGAAACAAGTCATCAAGTCCAGGAGCATCAAACAACACAACAAAGCAGGCACAGCCACTTGGAAATTTGGGATAAACACAAGCGGAGCACTTGGTACAATTAATTAATGCTTAATTACACAGAAGGTGAGGTTTGCAGTGTGAGTAAGCACAAATGTGTGGGCCTGGCACAAAATCATTGTATCTGATTGCAGTTACAGCTCCATCGCCGAGCTAATGAGAATTGAGCCATCCTGGGTGGTTTGGGCTATTGATAAAGGGTATTGATAAAGGGTTGGACCTGAGCTCAGGAAGAATGAGTAGGCAGAGGCAGTCGATGGCCAAAGTGGATCCATTTAAAAATATTGACTCACTGTGTGCAAATATTTGGGGTGGTGAGACCTGTGGGGAGCGGGCACTGAGGGGTTACTGCCATGGGGGGGAGAGATGCTGGAGCTCACCGATGGAAAATACCTGGAATTAGGGAGAGGCTGATTAAAACACCTGAAACGGGTGAGGATTTAGTGAAAACACCTGAAATTAGTGAGGAGCTCCTGGGAGCACCTGAAACTGGTGAGGAGCTGATTAAAACACCTGAAATTAGTGAGGATTTAGTGAAAACACCTGAAATCATTCAGGCTTTAGTGAAAACACCTACAATTAGTGAGGAGCTGATAAAAACACCTGAAACTAGTGAGGCTTTAGTGAAAACACCTGAAATTAGGGAGGAGCTGATAAAAAACACCTGAAACTGGCGAGGAACTGATTAAAACACCTGAAACTGGTGAAGCTTTAGTGAAAACACCTAAAATTAGTGAAGAGCTGATAAAAAACACCTGAAATTAGTGAGGAGTTGATAAAAAACACCTGAAATTAGTGAGGCTTTAGTGAAAACACCTGAAATTAGGGAGGAGCTGATAAAAAACACCTGAAACTGGTAAGGAGATGCTGGGAACACCTGAAACTGGTGAGGAGCTGATTAAAACACCTGAAATTAGTGAGGAGCTGATTAAAACACCTGAAACTAGTGAGGCTTTAGTGAAAACACCTGGAATTAGGGAGGAGTTGATTAAAACACCTAAAATTAGTGAGGAGCTGATAAAAACACCTGAAACTAGTGAGGAACTGATTAAAACACCTGAAACTAGTGAGGCTTTAGTGAAAACACCTGAAATTAGGGAGGAGCTGATAAAAAGCGCCTGAAACTGGCGAGGAACTGCTGGGAACATCTGAAATTAGTGAGGAGCTGATAAAAACACCTGAACTGATGAGGATCTGCTGGAATAGATGGTGCCAGACCTTCCAGTGGTGCCACAAGCAGCAATGGCCCTACACTAAAACCCAAATTGCACCTGAACATGGGGAAGAACTTCTTTGCTCTCAGGGTGGCAGAGCACTGGAGCAGCTGCCCAGGGAGGTCACAGAGCTTCTCTCCTGAGATATTCCAAGCGCACCTGGATGTCCCTGTGCCATGTCCGGTTTTTGGCTGTTTGAGGGGCCTGGAAAGGCCCGGGGTGGCCTTGGGGCAGCCCGCGTATCGAAGGACGAGAAGAGGCTTCAGTTCTTCTTTCGGTTTTTATGTTTATTAATTGTTTATCTAAAAGATGTTCTTTCAGCCGAACAGAGATCTACTCAGCAGTCAGCCATGAGCACACTGACTCGTCCTCCGGACTGCCACGTATTTTTATACCCATTGTTACGTGTACAATATTTATCATTTTTCCCCAATACCATTTATTCTTATAACTCGGTGCACTCTCAGTAATAACCAATCCAAAAATGCCACCGTGGCCAAAGAAGATGGAGGAGAAGAGGAAGAAGGAGGAGGGCAGGACACGCCCCAATTCCTCCATCTTACTCCTCTAAACCCCCCTGTACATAAATCCTAAACCCTGTGTCTCACCCTCTAATTAGCTAATCTTTTCGCCATTCACCCCGGTGAAGTCCTCTTATCTTCATAAAGGTGTCGTCTCCTGTGTAGGGTCAAAGTCCAGCCACCAGACACTTCTGGCACATTCCAGGACTCCCGGGCCCCCCAAGGGTGGTCTCGGAGGCCCAGCATCCCAGGACTCAGATCCTGAGATCCCACAGTGCCACAGCTCCGGGTGACCCTGCCTCCAGCAGGAATCCGTCTCCTTTTGCCCTTGTCGGGCCAGCGCTGGGTTCGCAGGTCAGGAGGTGTTGGTGGCACTGTGTGGATGTTCCTGGGGCTGGCTGCTGGCCCTGACAGCCTCTGGGAGCCATCAGCATGCAGAGCCAGGCTGAGAGGCAAACAGGGGGTTTGTCCTGATAGCCCTCAGCCAGAGCCCAGCGTGACACTGTCTATTAATACCCCGGTGTCACCCTGCAGAACAGCTGAGCCAGGGGACAGCAAATGCCACGCAGATAGCCAGGGCCTGCTGGGGATCATGTGAGGAGCAAACAAGATAAGGAGAGGACAACAGAAGCCTCGTGTCAGAGCCTCCTGTGCTGAGCTCTCAGCGGAACAGTCGGGCTGTGCCCCGTGCCAAGGTGCTGCTGTGTTTGGGCAGGGGCTGTGCAGGGCTCAGGAGGGAGGGGACAGTGTGTGCCAGCCTGGGCAGCTGGGCAGGGCTGGCCCTGCTCAGGTCAGAGGTTTATCGCTGCTCACAGCACACCCGTGATGGCTTTGCACTGTGCTCCTGCGAGGGATGCTCTCTGGGATTGAACCTAATTCTCTGAGCGCTGCTCACTCGCCACTCACAAACCCGAATTCTGGCTGAATTTGTACCTGCAGTGAGCAAAGGCACGATGGAGCCCAACCCTTTTCCATGAGGGGGAAGCCAAAACCCTCTGAGACAGCCTGAGAATGGAACCACGGCCACACTGGTGGCTCTGGGCCCCTGGGACTGTCCTGGGGGGCACAGAGGCAGCAGTGCCCCCTCAGGCACACACACGTGCTGAGGGCAGCTCTGACACAGCAAAGCTCCTCCAGTGTGGGATCTCAGCCCCTCAGCACTGAGGTGTCACCGAGACCACCCTTGGGGGGCTCGGGAGTCCTGGAATGTTCCAGAAGTGTCTGGTGGCTGGACTTTGATCCTACACAGGAGACGACACCTGTATGAGGATAGGAGGGTTTCACCGGGGTGAATGGTGAAGGGATTAGTTAATTAGAGAGTGAAACACAGGGTTTAGGATTTCTGTACAGGGGGGTTTAGAGAAGTAAGATGGAGGAATTGGGGCGTGTCCTGTCCTTCTTCTTCTTCTTCTTCTTCTCCTCCATCTTCTGTGGTGATGGTGGCACTTTGGGATTGGTCATTACTGAAAGTGCACCGGGCAATAAGGGTGAAAGGTATTGGGGAAAAATGATAAATATTGTACTCGTAACCATGGGTATAAAGATAGGTGACTGCCCGGAGGGGAAGGGAGTGTGCTCATGGCTGGCTGCTGAGCAGAGCTCTGTCGGGCCGAGAGAAAATCTTTTAGATAAACAATTAATAAACACCGAGACCGAGAAAAGAACTGAAGCCTCTTCTCGTCCTTTGATACGCGGGCTGCCCCAAGGCCACCCCGGGCCTTTCCAGGCCATCCAAACAGCCGAAAATCAGACACTCCAGCAGCAACACTGAAAGCTGGGTGCCTCTCAGACATCCAGAGCTGGCCTCACTCCCAAAGCACAGCAAATCTGTGAGCAGAAAACACAGCCCAGCTCCTGACTGAGTGGAATGGCTGAGTTAATAAACCCAGTGCTTCATCCCTGCAGAGCTCCTTGCCACAATCATCTCAATGGATCCCTGCTCCTGAACCTCTTCCCAGCTCAATGGGGCCATTGAAGCCCAGAATAGCTGGACTGCCTGTGCTGCGTCCTCACAAGAGGATGAGGTTCTTGCTGCAGTCTAAGAAAGAAAAATCACTCAGCACAAATCAGCTCTTTTAAACCCACTGATTAAATAGATATTCACAAGGCAGAGCACAATGGTTTGGAAGGAGCCATTGCAACCCATTACACAGCTCCTCACTCACGCCCAGGAGAGCTTTTCCTTTGCTTCTCTAATAACAGGAGAGAAAAGGAAACCACAGGAAAGATATTAAACTGCATAAAAATAGGTGACAGGCAAATTTACAAACTTGGAGAGGCAGAGAGAGAGAGGATTTGGGCTGGCCGTCCTGCAGGGAGCCTGGAGCCCTGCAGGAGAAACTCCAGCTCCTCTGAAGGGAGGATGGAACTCCAGAGTTTATTGAAGGGTGACATGAGGGGCTGGTCAATACACAGAAACTCCATCTCTGGCTCTGTAAAGATGCAGATTCCATCTGTCATCAGCTGGGCTTTCATTCCTGGAGTTAAACTGGCCAGGGAGAGCTGCAGTGAGGGCAGAGTTTAATGGAATAATTCTTACACTGCACAATTTGGACGCAGCAAAGCAAAAGGGGGTCAGCTTGTTCTTCCAGCCTCCACTCCAAACAATTTAATGTCTTTATGGATGAAAAATGTCAGAGCTTTTTGTGATCTGAGGGAAACTGGGACATTCAATGCAGCCCCACTTCAAGCCTTCACTCACACACCTCAATTCCTTCAGCCAATATTTATTCTCTGGATTTGCCAGAGCTCTTTTATGCACTTAAAAGGAGAGATACAGAGAGAGCCTCTCCTTCGGAGCCACTGTGCCCCAGTAAATCTCTGTCCTGGGGAGCTCAAACAGCCAATAGGAGCTCGAGTGATGCACCTGAGACAGACCCATCCCATCACCACCTTCAGATTTTGAATTAATCTCCCCTTCCAAACTCATTGCCAAACCATCTTTAAACGTCTCTTCCTAAGGGAGTGATAAAAATTGACCAGCAAAATCAAAACAGAGCATAGAATAAAGATTAGAGCCAAATTATCCATGATCAGTGTGAGAATAATAGACTTCCCTAGGATAACTGGGCACTGAAATGTGATTTAGAGCTTTCCAAGAGCTCTGCCAGCTCACCCTCCGAGTGACTTTTGGAACACTCAGGCTGTGATGAGTTTATGGCACATTTCTGAGATTATAAATCCAAAGGTGTGGCTTTAGCTCTTTTATTGGGGATTAAAACTAAGAGATATTTATCCAACCCCTCAGCAAAGCACGAGTGGAGCCAGATCCCCAATTCCCTGCTTTCAGCTCTCCTGGATGCCACGGAGCAGATCCTGATTCCCCTGAGCATGGGGCAGAGGATCTGCTTCCCTCAGGGCTGGGAATGCTGCTCCGGAGCTCCGGGGGCTGTGGGGGCACCAGGAGCACCCCAGCTCCTGTTCCTGCAGCCTCAGAGGGTGTCACAGCCACTTTCCTCTCTGTTTCAGGAAGAGGGGTTTGCAATAATCTCCTGTCCCTGGTGGGGTGAGCAGGCACGGGCACCAGGAGAGCTGGGCAGGGCAGCTCTCCCTCCCTGGGATGAGCAGCCTTTGGGAGGCGTGAGGGCAACTCCAGCAGCTCCACATCCAGCCCTTCTCCCACCCAGCCAGCCAGGAACTCCCACACGGAACTCCCCTCCTGCCAAGGCCACATGATTTCATCCCAAACATTTGCTTATCAACTTCCAAACCAGTAAACCAGGAGTTGAAACAGTTTCACACACACAAAAAAAAAAAAAAGGTGAAGTTGGTGCGAATCCATCCCTGCTAAAGCCAAGCAACACAAACACAAACAAAGGAACATCGGATTTCTCCCTTCTCCTCACATGAAGTCATTCCCAGGATTTCATTTGAAAATCCAGGAGTGTGCTGCGAAGATTTTGTAATTACAAACCAATAAGAGAAAGCATCCAGGAGGAATAATAACATAATTCCTAGCTGAACTGGCTGCTCAGAAGCATTCACAGCCTGGAAGAGCTGTAATAAATAGCTCCTCATCTCCTGGCTGCCGCTGCAGCTGATGAGTCACGGCTGTTCCCGGGATGGATCCCAGAATATCCTGCTCCTGTGTGTGCTGCATGGACAATCAGGCAGCAGGGAACGGCTCTGGGGCAGCACGGATGTGGCCCTGCTGTGCAAACACAACTGGGCAGTGCTGTGGGGAATGGGAATATTTCACTGGGATTCAGGGAATGGGGCTCGCCCGGCCTGCAGGGCTCTGCTGCCATCCCAAGGGTTGGCACGGCCCAAACTGACCCCGGGGGCTTTCAGGGAATGGTTCCCATTCCCACACTCCTGACTGGCACCAGGGGAGATCCCCCTGCAGAAAAACCATCCAGAGAGAGAAAAACAGCCAAGGAATCAGGAAAAGATGAGGGAACAGGTCCAGGGATAGGACACAGGGAACCCAACAGGAACAGACAGTGGAGGCTGGGAGAGCTGGGAATGCTCACCTGGAGAGGAGAAGGATCCAGGGAGAGCTCAGGGCCTGGAGGGGCTCCAGGAGAGCTGCAGAGGGACTGGGAACAGGGATGGGACACAGGGAATGGCTGCCACTGCCAGAGGGCAGCCATGGATGGGAGATAATTGGGAATTGGGAATTGTTCCTGGCAGGGTGGGGAGGGGCTGGAATAGAATTCCCAGATTTGCTGTGGCTGCCCCTGGATCCCTGGCAGTGCCCAAAGCCAGGCTGGATGGACAAGGAGCACCTGGGACAGTGGGAGGTGTCCCTGCCATGGCAGGGGTGGCACTGGGATGATTTTTAAGCTGTCTCCCTTCCCAAATCATTCCAGGATCCATAATGCAGTTAAAATCCCTGTACCTGTGTAATTGGCTGTTAGGTACCTGCGTGTGTTCTCTGGCCTTCAGTGCCACACCAAGGTGTGTTTGCCACTCTCAGGATTCTTTGGGAATTGTAGGACAGATCCCCAGGTGGGTGAGACTGACAGAATGACAGGGCTGAGAAAGGCCTTTCCCTGTCTGACGTCACAACCTCATTTCCAAACAGGTTCTGCTCTTTCATCTCCTGCTGTTTATGCACATCTCAAAGTGCAGCTGCCGCCTTCACCTCCCAACACCCTCACTGCAGACAGCACTGGGAACATCCCAGGTTTCCTTTTGGGATGTATAAAAACACGTCTCCTTGTGCATTATCATAGAATCCCAGAGTGGTTTGGGTTGGAAGGGACCTTAAAAATCCCCCAGTTCCACCCCTGAAGGAGGGACACCCTGGGCAGGGACCCCTCCCACTGTCCCAGGCTGCTCCAAACCCATCCAGCCTGGCCTTGGGCACTGCAGGGATCCAGGGGCAGCCACAGCAAATCTGGGAATTATATGCCAGAGCCAGGCCAAGCTCCCCCTGCTCGGGATGGAATCTGCCTGGAAAGGTCCTGGAGAAACAGAGATAATTTCAGGAATAACCTAGGAGCTGATTTGGAATAAACCCGGGAGCTGATTTGGGATAAACTTGGGACCTGATTCAGGATAAACTCAGGAGCTGATTTTGGTATAAACCCAGGAGCTGATTTGGGATAAACCCGGGAGCTAATTTGGGATAAACCCGGGAGCTGAATTGGAATAAACCCAGGAGCTGATTTTGGGATAAACTCAGGAGCCCATTTGGGATAAAATCAGGAGCTGATTCAGGATAAACCCAGGAGCTGATTTTAGAATAAACCTGGGAGCTGATTTGGGATAAACCCAGGAGGTAATTTGGGATAAACCTAGAAGCTGATTTCAGGAATAAACCTGGGAGCTGATTCGGAATAAACCCAGGAGCTGATTCAGGATAAATCCAGGATCTGATTCGGGATAAACCTGGGATCTAATTTCAGGAATAAATAAATTAGATCCTGGGATCTAATTTCAGGAATAAATTAGATCCCAGGAATAAACCTGGGATCTAATTTCAGGAGGTAATTTGGTATAAACCTAGAAGCTGATTTCAGGAATAAACCTGGGAGCTGATTTGGGATAAACCCGGGAGCTGATTTTAGAATAAACCTGGGAGCTGATTTGGGATAAACCTAGAAGCTGATTTCAGGAATAAACCTGGGAGCTGATTCGGAATAAACCCAGGAGCTGATTCAGGATAAATCCAGGATCTGATTCGGGACAAACCTGGGATCTAATTTCAGGAATAAACCTGGGAGCTGATTTGGGATAAACCCGGGAGCGGATTTGGGATAAACCCAGGATCTAATTTCAGGAATAAACCTGGGAGCTGATTTGGGATAAACCCAGGAGCTGATTCAGGATAAACCCAGGATCTGACTCGGGACAAACCCGGGATCTAATTTGGGATAAACCCGCGGTGAAGTAGCCATGCCCCAGCCCCAGCTGCTCTTTTCAAGCCCAGCAGCCCCAGGCTCTGATTGATTTTGTTTTCTCTCTCCAAAGGCTCCATTTCCCACTGGCAGGAGAGCCCAGGGCTGGCCAGGAGCGGCCTCTTCCCAAGGAGCCACCCGTGGGTGCTCAGGGATGCTCCTCTGGAAGGGAATCCAAAGGATCCCTTTCAGCATTCCCAAGGGACCCTGAGGAGAACCAGGAGCACCCTGGGCTGTGGGAGGTGTCCCTGTCACAGGAGGAGCTTTAAGGCCACTGCCAAAAGGACTCTGGAATGGCTGCTGGTGGTTTCATCCCATCCAGTGGTTCTGCAGAGCTCTCCTGATCCCTTCCCTGCTCTCCACCCTCTGTATCCCAGGTTTTCCCCCTCATCACCAGGGTGAATAAACCTGGGGGTTTCATTTTCCATAGTGCTGCAGAGAGCGAAGATAATTTGATTTATCCCTACATGATTTTCCCCTTCTTCCCTGCCGTGTCCTGAGACCTCATCCCGGCCGCGTTTCCCCCGCTAATTCCAATTTTCCCAGCATTTCCCACTGCCGTGCCCCGCTGTCCTGTGCTCGGAAAGGCAGGATGAGCCGGGAGCATCCCCGAAAAGCCGCGGGATGTGCGGGATCAGGGCTCCCGGCAGGAATCCATCAGCTCGGTGTCACTGCTGCTCCCCGCCGAGCTCCGCTGCAGCATTCCCACATTGAGACAATTAACACGTTTTTCCCAGGCTCTTCCTTCCAACAAAAAGCTAAAAAAAGCGAAACTGCTCTGAAAGGCTCGCAGGCATTTTCTGCCCTAGAATTTAGAGTTACATAAAAAAAAAAAAAAATGAGACTTATAAATAAGAGTTTACATTAGAAAAGCAACGAAAGTAATTGGGGCTGGGGAGCAGCAGACCCTATAAAACGATGCACAGACCCTATAAAATGATTATTAAACCCCTTTTAAGGCCAAGCAATAATTTTGTCACTTGGAAATTTGCTTTTTTCTCGCCGGAACAAATGAAACCCCCAGCATGAAGGAGCAGCGTTAGCACTTTAGCGCATCCCTGATGTGGCTGCCGTGAATTGCGGCGGAGCGGGGCGGCCCCGGGAGGTTTGGGGAGCAGCCCGGGGCGGGAGCGGAGCCAGGGCAGGGCTGGGATGTGCGGATGCTCCCGTTCCGCCGCTCCATTGACGTCAGCGGGAGCTTTCAAAGCGGCCCCGCACGTCTGAACGGGCGAGGAAAGGCAGCAAAACCCGGCGGCTCCTCCAGCACAGCGGCTTTCCCCCTCCCGAGCCTTTTGCTGGCTTGTTTGCCTTTCTTCACACCCTTCATCGAGGTTTTGAATCAACCACAGCACGGTTAAAATGAGCAGCGAGGGTCAGCTCCTGGGACCAGAGGATTTTCAAGGCTCTTCCCAGCCCACACCAGTATGGGATTCTGTGATAAAGTGAACCAAGACAATGCAAGGGCTGTGAAGGACACTCTGTGTGCTTCCAAAGGGGATGGAATGGCTCTTTGCACTGGAGCTCACATGGTTTAGGGAATGATTTTCCAGCCCTCATTAAAAAAAAAAAAAACATTTCATAGTGCATGGAATGAAGGTGTTCTGAGATAGAACCCACTGGCTCACCTCCAGCTCAGGATATTCTGTGATTCCAAGATTCTGTGATTCCCTAACTCCATCATTCCATCATTCCATGGTTCCACGATTCTATTATTCCACTACTCCACCATCCTAAGCTCCAGAATCTCTCTTTCTGCAGTGGCTGCCCTCAGCACGAGCAGCACAGGCATTCCCTGGCTGCTCCCAGAGCTCAATCCCTCTGCCAGAGCCCCCAGTTCCCAGGGCAGAGGGATGGTGCTGATGCTGGTGATGGGTTTGGGGTTGCAGTTTGGAGGGAATGGTTTTTAATCACACCTGGTTCCTTTGAGAAGGCTCCTATGGAAGTCATGACAGGGAAAAGCACTGGAAAATCCTTTGTTTAGTTCTTAGGATTAAACTTTGGCTGAGCTTTGGGCCTGGGGAGCAGAGGCAATTCCCAACATCCACCTGCCCTGCTCTCTGGATTTATCCCGTGCAGAACTTGAGCACTGTGCCTGGGAATGTGGCCCAGCCCTGGAAAAGCTCTTCCACTATTCCCACCTTCCAAGGGGATCAATTGCAGCTGCTCTCAGGATGGCAGAGCTGCAAGCCACAAGCTGTGGGGCTGTGTTTAAACAGAACAATTCACTGAACTTTGGGATTCTTTGTGCGTGACAAACTCCAGGTCAGCAGGAAGCCCAAATTTCCCTTATTAAATTTTGCTTCTTTCTGCTGGAAAGAAGAAAAGAAACCCCTTTTCCATCGTGGTGCTCACTGAGAGCCTGAGATTGGCTAATCTGCCAGGGAATTGGAGCTAAAAGAAATCCATATCCCAGTTATTAGCCCCTGGAGAAGAGGGTTAGGAAAGAAATCCTGATCAGGCTTTCAGAACAGGAATCTCATTCCTAAGCCTGCTAAGATGTGAGAGTGGGAAAAGCCCCAGAACTTCTTAGAAATGCTGAGAGCTGAGTTTGCATTCACAGGATCCTGGAATGGTTCCGGCTGGAAAAGACCTCAAGGATCATCCCAGGCCATGGCAGGGACACCTCCCACTGTCCCAGGTACTCTGAACCCTGGATTTGGGCACTGCCAGGGATGCAGGGGCAGCCACAGCAAATCTGGGAATTCCACTCCAGGGCGTGCCCTCCCTGCCAGGGAACAATTCCCAATTCCCAATGTCCCATCCATGGCTGCCCTCTGGCAGTGGGAGCCATTCCCTGTGTGCTGTCCCTCCATCCCTGTCCCCTCTCAGCTCTCCTGGAGCCCCTTCAGGCCCTGCCAGGGCTCTGAGCTCTCCCTGGATCCTTCTCCTCTCCAGGTGAGCACCCCCAGGTGTCCCAGCCTGGCTCCAGAGGGGCTCCAGCAGCTCCAATTCCTCCTGGAGTCACACAAACCCAGGGAAAGCTGTCCTGGCTTTTCCTGCTCCTGCCTGGCTGTCACCTCTCCCAAGGGATGCTCCCTGGGGACACCAGACCGGGCTGGGGAGCAGCTCCTCCACCCCGAGGGGTCTCTGCAGCCAGGGGGGGCTCACACTGAGCCCCTTGGACAAGGGAAGGAGCAGGAGCAGGAGGAATGGCCTGGAACAGCAGCTCTGTGTGCATGGCAAGGAGCAGGAGCAGGAGGAATGGCCTGGAACAGCAGCTCTGTGTGCATGGCAAGGAGCAGGAGCAGGAGCAGGAGGAATAGCCTGGAACAGTAGCTCTGTGTGCACGGCAAGGAGCAGGAGCAGGAGGAATAGCCTGGAACAGCAGCTCTGTGTGCATGGCAAGGAGCAGGAGCAGGAGCAGGAGGAATAGCCTGGAACAGCAGCTCTGTGTGCACAGCAAGGAGCAGGAGCAGGAGGAATAGCCTGGAACAGCAGCTCTGTGTGCATGGCAGGCTCAGACGTCCAGGAACTCATCTGAAAAGTTTCCCATGCCAGTGAAGCTACCCAGACAGATCCCTTCCCTGCGAGTGAAGGTAATGAATGGAAATATGGAAATGTAAATACGTCAGGAGCAGCCTCTAACTCTCACCTCCTGCCTCTCAAAAGCAGCGGGAAAACACAGCCAGGAGCAACTTGAAAAGGCCCAGCCTGAGGAGAAGGGAAAGGTCACTAAATACCAATAATTAAACTGCAGCCCCTTGCTCCCCAGAGCCCCTGCACACCCAGCTCCCCCCAGCCAAACGCTGCCAATTAAATCCCATCATCTGCTCCCCGCTCCTTCCAGGCAGGCATTGTCTCTGCTGCAGACACAGCCAGCTCTTTGTGCTTCCTCCAGGCTCTTCTGAGAGCAGGAGAAATATTTGGCCTCTCCTTTTCTAAATTGTGCCTACAGACTTCAGAGTTCTGTCTCTCAAATCTACCTGCTGCATATAAATCATTGCTTTGTTGGAAATCCTGCCTATTTATAGGAGGCTGTGGAATTAATCCGTCAGGAGAACCAAAATGGTTTAAGATCCTGCTGAAATCCATGGAAATAAGGTGGCTGGAAGGTTTAACCCACAGATCTGGAGAGTGTTAATTCCCAGAGCAAACCTTGAGTATTCTGAAAGTCAATACAAAAATCAAAGTGAAATTTGTCCATGAAATGAGGAGAAATCGGGCTCTGCTCCCAGGGAGCAGTGACAGGACAACAGGAGACGGCTTCAAGCCGTCCCAGAGGAGGTTTAGATTGGGCATTTGGGAAAATTTCCTCCTTTCCAGCCCTGGCACAGCTGCCCAGAGCAGGGATGGAGTCCCCATCCCTGGAGGGTTTGAAAAGCCCTGTGGATGTGGCACCTGGGGACACGGGTGGCCTTGGCAGTGCTGGGGACTCGGTGGTCTCGGGGGGCTTTTCCAGCCTCAGGAACTCCACAATTATGGCACCACGTTATGGAAAACCCCTCCAGCCTCACAGCCAAGTGCCACAGCTCAGCCTGAACCAGGGAGCAGAGGGAGCCAAGGTCAGGGTGACTCCTGGTCCCGTGGTTATCACTGCACTGATAAATCCGTTTACATCCCAACACAGAGACACTCCTGCCACTCCAGCTGCTATCAGGGAGCTGTGGCCTCTCCGAGATTCCTGAGCTGTCAGCAATCCTGGGATTTGATGCCACCACTTCACCTCAGGACAGAGTTTCTGCTCCCCCCCTGCCCCAGTTCAGCCTCTGCAGCTCCAGAGTCAGGCCTGAGTTTGGGGCCATCCCTGTGAACAACCAAGAATTCCCACATTGCTCCAGAGGAGCTGCAGTGCTGGAGCAACCCCAGCTTCCATAATCCCAGAATGAGCTCCAGGCCCCATTGCCACCTGAGCACAGAGCATCCCCTCTGCCCCGTGCAGCCCAAAGCAGCAGTGACCAAGGTCCCACATTGTCCCCACGAGGGGATGGAGGGCAGCAGCTCCTCTCCTGGATTTGGAGAGAACCTGGAAGATAAAGGTCACCCATGGAATCATGGAAAGCTTTGGGACACTGAAAGTTCATCCCATCCCACCAGGCCAGGATGAAGATCCAGTTCAAAATTTCCTTTGGGGTGACGGAACAGAGGAGGGAGAAGCTCCAAAGAAGCCCAAAACATTTTATTCCAGAGGGAAGGAATCCCTGAAGACATTTATACTGGGAATTAATGAGTCTCATCCCCCATGTGGGCTCTGAACAGCAGCCAGGAGCTCACACAGGTCTGGGTTAGCAAGGCTCAGCCTGACTCAAGCTAGGCCAGGATGGGGTGAAGAACTGGCTTTGTTTTCACCTGGGCACAGGTGAAGGGAATTTTCTTGGGATAGCTTTATCCCTTTTCCTTCATAAATCCACCCCTGCCAAGGCTGCCTTTGAGCTGCACAGCTTCCATCAGCTGGAACCCCCTGGCTGATCCCATGGCTCTGTCCCAGCCCCATCCCTGACCATGTCCCCTGGTGGCACCTGGGGCTGCCCAGGGTTTGTTTCAGCCCCTAGAGCTGAAATGATTTCTGTTCTGCAGCCCCAGAAATGGGGCTCTCCAAAGGAAATGCTTTTTCCCATCACTTCCTGGGCTCTTTGGGCGTTGATTTTGTCCATAATTAATGCACAGGATCTCTCCCCTTCCCTTCATTTGTAAATCTGGCAAATCAATTAACACTTCCCACCCAATATTCCTCTTTCTTGGCTTATTGGGGCACCTCCTCAGGAGGAACTTTCCAAAACAAATCAACAACCGCCCTGGCTAAACCTCAAGGGGAAGCCATGGGAAAAATCCCAAGATAGGCTGGGTTGGATTGGGCGTCAGGAAGAAATGCTGGGAAGGAATTCCTCCTTGTGAGGCCATGGGATGGATTTCCCAGAGCAGCTGTGGGTCCCTGGCAGTGTCCCAGGCCAGCCTGGAGCATGGTGGGGATGGTGGAAGGTGTCCCTGGATGGAATGAGATGATCTCCCACCCAACCCATTCCAGGATTCCATAGTTTTAATACAGGCCCTGCATTCTTCCTGTTCTCCAAGCATTCTCCTTCCTGTTCTCTCATCCTGGAACTGCAGGATGCCCTCTGGAGAAGCCAACCCCATCCCTCCCCAGCACCATTCCAAGGCTCAGAGCCTTGGATATTTCTATATATTTGTTTATATTTTATTTATATATTTCTATATCAGGGGATATTTTAATTCCTATATATAAATATTGACCTGTAGGTTGATCCCAGAACCGCGGTTCAACGATTAAAAACCATAATGAGATTACAGAGAATAAATTCTGTGTAAACCCAAAATATTTATGTGTAGGTGAGATCACAGAACGCAGGATTTGAAGAAGCAGAATATAAAATTATCCCCAGATTCCCACAGATTCCACAGCCTATCCACCCTGGAAGCCCACATGGACCACACCAGCCAAAGACTCCAGCCCTGAACTCCACCGGCGGATCTTTACCCATAAAATGAGGTTTTGGTGCCGTGTCCCAGCCCCAAGCTGGGAAAGCCTCTGGGATTCCCCTGGGCTCTCCCTGTGCCCCTGCCCTGGCCCAGCAGAGGCAGCAGCAGCTGCTCCATCTGCTCATGAAAATGCAACAGGGAGAAGGTGCCGAGGTGGCACCACGGAATCGCTCCAGCGAGGGACGTTTTAGGGACTCGTTAATTTTTAAAGGAAAATTGAGGTTCATAAAACACCTGAGAAGGAAAATAAACCAGGACAGCGGGAAATTTTCCATCCTCTCGCCACCCTGTCCCCACAGTCCCGCTCAGAGGTGTCGTGAGGGCGCCTCAGATCAAACTCTGAGCAGGGAAGATCAGAGAAGGAAATATTCAGCAAACCCACAGCTCCAGGAACCCCCTTATCCATGTTCCCATCCAGCAGCTGCTTCTCAACCAGGAAAAAATCCTGATTTCCAAGCTTTTGTGCCCACCAGAAGTGCTGTGATCTGGACAAACCCATGGCATACTCACCAAATCCACGAATGGCGGCGATTGGGTAAAATATTAATATTTAACATCTTCCCAGCTGATCCTTCTCCTCTATCCTCCGAAAAGAGTCAGGACATGTCCTGCCAATTCCCAACTTGGGTCCCTCTGGAGTTGGCTCAGTGGCACGGAGAGGTTTCCAGGAGTTTTTATTCTTTGGGATTACATGGCAACTCCCCTTGCAGGTGGATGCCACTTTCCAGAGGAACGCAAATGCCTCGGCAAGCAAAAAAGTGGGGGTGCCTGTGGAACAGCCTCTATGGACTCCCAAATTTCTTCATTTCTAGCAGGAGAAAGAAAAAATAAATCTATTTCTGGCACCCCCCCTTTGACTGCAGCTTCCTGCTCTCATTTGTAAAATCCCAACGATCCTGAGACAGCGGCGGGTGGGGGGGGGGGATAAAAAACCTTTTCCAAGCCGCAGCACCATCCCCTTTCTGCCGTTCCTCCTTTCCAGGTCACATCCCTCCTTCCTCCGGAGCCGAGGCAAAGTTTTGTGACGCTGCAGCAGCCCCGGCGCGGGTCCCTCCCGCGGAGCATCCGCCGGGATGGGCGCGGGGCTGCACCGCGGGGTTACGGGGCGGGATGGGGCGGCCCCAGGCCCGGAATGTGCATCCCGCCCGCAGGAACGGCAGCGGAGCCGCCGGCTCCCTGCCAGGGGTCAGCGCCAGCCCAGAGGGGAGTGCCCCGCTGCTGTCACTCTCTGTCCCTGCTGTCACCCGGGCGCGGGGCTGCTCCTCCCAGCCCCGTCCATGCCCATCCAGGTGCTGCTGCTCCTGCGGGAAAAGCCGGGCGGGCAAAACGGGACCGCGCCAGCCGCAGCCTCGCCCGCCGGATTGCCGAGCGAGCGTGTGCCTCTCTCTCTCTCTGCATAAAATGGAATTTTACAAGATTTACAAGATCTAAATCCCGCCGCTCCACATCAAACCCGACGCGGCTCCCTTGGTGCAGCGAGACGTCAGGGGTGGGTGGGAGATGGGGCCGCATCCGCCCGGGAGCGGCTCCCGAAATTCCGGCCCCCCCCGCAAGCCGGGAGGGGAGCCGGGGACAAAGGGAGGGCTGGGAGAGCCGGGGATGGAGGGATGGAGGGACGGAGGGATGGATGGATGGAGGGATGGATGGATGGAGGGATGGATGGATGGATGGGTGGATGGATGGAGGGATGGATGGATGGATGGATGGATGGATGGGTGGAGGGATGGAGGGATGGGAAGGAAGCCGCGCAGGATCGGGAATGCTGGCAGGGCTCTGCCCCACCCGCACCTTGCGGGGGTGACAAAGGGGACCCGGTGGCGCCTCCTCCCCTCGGGAAGGACAAAGTTCGGCGGCACCGGACGCGCAGCAGGCACCGGAGCATTCTCCCTTCCCCGGGTTCGTTCGTTTGTTTGTTTCTTTCTTTCTTTTTTTCCCCCCTGAAGTCTCCAAACGTTTCACCTTGACAACCACGGGAAGAGATTTTATCCATCAGCTGCAATCGAAGGTGTCGGGAAAGGGGGATAAAGGAGATTTTTATAGCTGATGGATTTGTACAGCTGATGGATAAATGGGATTTTATAGGTGATGGATAAATGAGATTTCTATAGGTGATGGATAAATTTCATCGGCCATCAGTGATCCGTAACATTCCCTATTCCCAAAGCAGCAGGAGGGGACGGAGCAGGGGTCACCCCACGGATCTCAGAGGATCCACAATCCAAGCCCCCCTCCCTGCAGTGAACTCCGAGCTGGAAAGGCAGAACGAGGAGCTGTTTCAGCAATTAAGATGCCAAATCCAATTTAAAAATCCAGGGAAGGGGGAGAGTGGCAGTGTCATTCCATCCCCACTCAGACTCCCCAGCTGCTCTGACACACTCCAAGCTCAGGAAAAGCTTTTCCAGACTGGGAAAACTGTGTGGTTCTCTCCTCTCACTGGGAGATGAGACATAAATCCTTATTTTTATTCTATTGACGTTACTGATAAAAAGATTTAACAAATCTATAAAAATAGGGGCAAATCAAAGGTATAAGGGAAAGATCAGGATGAAGCATGAATGATCAATATTCCAAAACTTTGCACCTCTCCTTGGCTTTGCTCCATCTCCACTTTGGTTTGGCAGGAGCCAGTTTTACTCACAGGGGTGAAGAATTTTGTGTAAACCATGGAATTCTGCTTCTTATCCATGAAAAAGGTGCCCAGCAGCCATGGATGGAGGTAAATAGACACACAGACAGGTCCAAATCAGGGAATCATGGAATGGTTTGGGATGGAAGGGACCTTAAATCCATGGAATCATGGAATGGTTTGGGATGGAAGGGACCTTAAATCCATGGGGTCATGGAATGGTTTGGGATGGAAGGGACCTTAAATCCACGGGATCATGGAATGGTTTGGGATGGAAGGGACCTTAAATCCATGGGATCATGGAATGGTTTGGGATGGAAGGGACCCTAAATCCATGGAATCGTGGAATGGTTTGGGATGGAAGGGACCTTAAATCCATGGAATCATGGAATGGTTTGGGATGGAAGGGGCCTTAAATCCATGGGATCATGGAATGGTTTGGGATGGAAGGGACCTTAAATCCCACCCCATTCCATGGCAGGGACCCCTCCCACTGTCCCAGGGTGTCCCAATGTCCAGCCTGGCCTCGGGCACTGCCAGGGATCCAGGGGCAGCCACAGCAAATCTGGGAATTCTGTTCCAGGACCTGCCCACCCTCACAGCCAGGAATTCCTTCCTGTCCTTTTCCCTCCCCATTCCCATTTTTCTGGCGTCTCCCTTCACAATCCAACCCTTCCCAGCATCCCAAATTTGACGTGGGGAGTTGCAGGGAGCGGGGCATTAATCACAGGGTGCTGGGTGGGAAGGAGAACAATCATTCCCTGGGATTTTCCTCCTGGAGTTTCTTAGACAGTTCAGTGATTATCCCGAGTGGAAACCCAGGAATCGCAGGATCAACAGGACAGAAATGAATAAAATCCCAGAAATGAATAAAATCCCAGGGCTGGGATCAGAACCCACTGGGCCTCCCTCCCTCCCGCTCCCAAATCCCCAAATTGTTCATTTGGATCTCCAGACTCCATTTATTTATTAATTAGCCTTTGCAAGCCGTGCTAACGAGGAGCCTCCTCCCACTGGGCCATCCTGGCAGCCCCAACACTGATGCTCCTCCAGGGAAACTTCAAACATTTCCTGAAAAATTGCACAGAAACCGGAAAACCAGCCCAGAACGGGGGAATTTTTTTCCACATCTTTGAGCAAAGTTACATAAGGCAGCCCCTGCTCTCCTGCTGCCTTGAGACTCTCCAGGCCCCCAGGGCTCGGGCACCTTCATTCCCTCAGCCAGCAGCAGGGAAGGCTCAGGAATGTTCCCTGTCCTCACAGCAGCCTGAAAAACACCAGCGGATATTTTGGGAATTTTGAGACAAACCAGAAGCACAGAATACAAAAATGAGTTTATTCCGTGCTCTGTCTTCCCAGATTAATGATCTACACTGATGTAATATTGGGGTTTTTCACCCCAGATAATGGGGTTTCACCCCAGATAAAGAAATCCTAAACATGTTTTCAGGGATATTTCTCTTCCCCCTCACTGCTAATTATGGAATAATCAGGATAACACACAACCACCCCAGCTGATCACTAAAAACCACCCCAAAAGGAGCTTCCCCCACACTCTTCCTGGCATTTTACTGTTTTTCTCCACAGCATGGACCCTTTCTCAGATACTGAAATTCCTGGGGTTTCTGCCCCTCTGGGGTGCATAAAGCCATTTATGGGTTTGGGAAGGCTGCAATTGCTGGGGCTCCTGAGCAGCTTTCCATTCATCCCTCCTTGCTGGCCACGCTGATTGAGGATGATGAAATCCTGATCTGCAATTCTAATTCCCTTCTTTTTCCTGAACAGGCTGCCCGAGAGCTCCAGGAATATTATTTTACCAACCCTCACAATAAACACCATTCTCCATGGAGTCCTGAACAATGCACTTATTTCAGATCCTGAAACACAGACCCACTCACAATAATTAGCTCACAAACCCCAATTTTCAGATCACCTATTTTTCTTCAGAAATTGGGGAATTCTATCCAGTAAATAATGAGCTGTACCAACAGCAGGGTGGCTGGAAAACCTGCAGCAGAATTGGTGTGCCAGGTGCTGCATCGTTAAATCACGGAATCCTGGAACGGTTTGGGTGGAAGGGAACTGAAATGCCAATTCAGTGCCACCTTCCAGGGACAATTCCACTGTCCCAGGTGCTCCAGCCCTGCAGCAGCTCCAGGGCCTCCTCTGGATTCATTCCAGAAAGTTCCTCTCAGATTCCAGAGCTTTGCATAAAAACTCTCAGGAAATGGCACACACACTTCACATTTTCCAAAAAAATGGGATCCCTAAAAGTCACTTTCCAGCTGGAATTTGCCATTTCTGGAGCATTGCTCTGAACTCACCCCGACCTGTGCTCCACAAATCCAACCCCAGGTGCCCCCAGGAGCCTCCACCTCATCTCCATCCTTCCCACCAACACTGCCCTTCCCAGCTTGCCATGAGCAAAATCCCATTTTCCAGCAGGTAACGCTCTGTCCCAGGAATCCGGTGTGGAAGAGGAGGAGTTCCCAAGCAAACCCTGCACCCAGAGGGGACAAACTGGGAGCCAGAGCCACCAGGCCGGGGTGTGGGAATGGGACAGAGGCAGAAAAAGCTGTACCAGGGGCAGAGGGAAGGAAAACACAGGGAAAGAAGGAGGAAAATCATCTCATCCCTGTGAAGTTCCTGAAGAGTTTCCAACAGAATGACTCAACAGCGGCAGCTGCTCCGTGCAGAGGGGTCTGGGGCTCGCTGAGCTGGCAATTAATGAATGTTTGGATCTATTTTCCATCAACACCAGCTCTGCTGACATTCCTCCAGCACACTGACGGAGCACAGAGAACGCGGGGCTGGGAATGAGCAGCTCCCAGCAGATTCCCAGGTCCCCATCTGGATTAGATCCTGACCTCCCGTTTTACTGCACCTTCAGGGAGTGGAGTTTTATGTTCCACTTTGGCTCCTTCCAGCCCCTGGAGCTTCCACAGTTTGAGGAGAAGCTGCTGCAGAGATTCCAGGAGCAGGAACCACCACAAACTTTGGGCCTCAAATGACCTTTCTTTGGTGCTCCACACCTTTGGAATGCAGACATTCCCTCAGTGAGGGAAGCAGCAGTGCTGGCTGTTCCCTGGGTGAAATGAGGTGAAACAACAGGGGAAAAGTGCTGGAATTCATGGAGTCACTGAGGTTGGAAATGCCCCTCAAGGCCATCGAGTCCCAGCTCTGCCCAACCCCTGCCTTGTCCCCTCGACAGTGTCACCCCAGGAATTCCCTGCATGCCCGCAGCATCCAAGGCTGGATTTGGATCCAGACCCTGGCACAAAGATCTGGATCTCCAGCCGTGGAATGAGGAGCAGGATGGGGAAGGGAGGCCCTGAGCATCCCAAACCTTCCTGGTTTCCCTGCGCCTCCTCCACTGCGCTGATTTATCCGGGAATAAAATCGCTGCCTCTGGAATAGGTCACAATATTATGACTTATAACCCCCACAGCTTTTTGTTCCCTGTCTCCAAGCCCTGAAGCTGCAGCTCTCCAGAGCTTTCCCATCTCCTGGAGAGGAGCAGGGCTGGAATTTTTACACATTTTGTGTTAAAACAAGCAGCTGACAATTCGGGAGCGCCACTTAAGGAGCGATTTCCTGCCAGGAGCCGGGGAAAGCAGCACTTTCCTCCGATTGCTCCTTTCTCCTCTCCCCTAGCGCTCATTCCCAGCACCCCTCAGGTTCCTCGCAGCACAAATCCATCAGCATGGAAATGTTGGACCATGTTTGCCAGAGTTTGTGGCAGGGAGGAAGCCCTGGGGCAGCCAAGGAAGTTTAATCCCATTTTCCACAGGTTTCCTGGCCATGGCCATGGTGAATTCCCAGGTGAATCCAGGAGGAGAAGATCCCAGATCTTTGGAGACGGCCACCAGCAGCTCCTGAAGGCTGCCTGCTGCCACCACTGTCCCATCTCCAGGTGTCCCATCCAAAGAAAATCCAGGAACACGAGGAGCCTTGGGACAGGACAGACGGAAGGCACAGGACAGCCAGACCTGCAATCCTCAGGACAATGCTCTTCATCTCCCTTCAGCAAACTCTCCAACCCCGGATTTTCACTCCAAAACAGCTCCTAAACCCTGAAAAGTTGGGAATCTTCAACTTCCCACATCCCTAAAGGAGCGAAAATATTGGAAAACCGAGGAACCTTGGGATTCAGTTTCCCAGATCCTTTGGGTGATGAGGCTGGATGCGGTCGGATGGGGTTGGATGAGGCTGGATGAGGTTGGATGAAGTTGGATAAAATTGATGAAGGTTGGATGAGGTTGGAGGGGTTGGATGAGGCTGGATGAGGTTGGATGAGGCAGGATGAGGTTGGATGAGGTTGGAGGGGTTGGATGAGGTTGGATGAAGTTGGATGAGGTTGGATGAGGCTGGATAAGGTTGGATGAGGCAGGATGAGGTTGGATGAGGTTGGAGGGGTTGGATGAGGTTGGATGAAGTTGGATGAGGTTGGATGAGGCTGGATAAGGTTGGATGAGGCAGGATGAGGTTGGATGAGGCTGGATGAGGCTGGATAAGGTTGGATAAGGTTGGATGAGGTTGGAGGGGTTGGATGAGGCTGGATGAGGTTGGATGAGGTTGGATGAGGTTGGATGGGGTTGGATGAGGCTGGATGAGGTTGGATGAGGTTGGATGAGGCTGGATGATGCTGGATGATGCTGGATAAGGTTGGATGAGGCTGGATAAGGTTGGATAAGGTTGGATGAGGCTGGATGAGGTTGGAGGGGTTGGATGAGGTTGGATGAGGCTGGATGAGGTTGGAGGGGTTGGATGAGGCTGGATGAGGTTGGATGAGGCTGGATGAGGTTGGATGAGGTTGGAGGGGTTGGATGAGGTTGGATGAAGTTGGATGAGGTTGGATGAGGCTGGATAAGGTTGGATGAGGTTGGAGGGGTTGGATGAGGTTGGATGAAGTTGGATAAAATTGATGAAGGTTGAATGAGGTTGGAGGGGTTGGATGATGTTGGATGAGGTTGGAGGGATTGGATGAGGCTGGATGAGGTTGGATGAGGTTGGATGAGGCTGGATGAGGTTGGATGAGGTTGGATAACGTTGGATGAGGTTGGATGAGGTTGGATGAGGTTGGAGGGGTTGGATGAGGTTGGATGGGGTTGGATGAGGTTGGAGGGGTTGGATAAGGTTGGATGAGGTTGGATGAGGTTGGATGAGGTTGGAGGGGTTGGATGAGGTTGGATGGGGTTGGATGAGGCTGGATGAGGTTGGATGAGGTTGGATGAGGTTGGAGGGGTTGGATGAGGGTGGATGAGGTTGGATGAGGTTGGATGGGGTTGGATGAAGTTGGATGAGGTTGGATGAGGTTGGATGAGGTTGGATGGGGTTGGATGAGGTTGGATGAGGTTGGATGAGGCTGGATAAGGTTGGATGAGGTTGGATGAGGTTGGATGAGGCTGGAGGGGTTGGACGAGGTCTCATGAAGCTGGATAAGGTTGGATGAGGTTTGGAGGGGTTGGATGAGGTTGGATGAGGTTGGATAAGGTTGGATGGGGTTGGATGGGGTTGGATGAGGTTGGATGAGGTTGGATGAGGCTGGATGGGGTTGGATGAGGTTGGATGAGGCTGGATGAGGCTGGATGAGGCTGGATGAGGTTGGATGAGGCTGGATGGGGTTGGATGAGGTTGGATGAGGTTGGATGAGGCTGGATGAGGTTTCATGAAGCTGGATAAGGTTGGATGAGGCTGGATGAGGTTGGATGAGGCTGGATGAGGTTGGATGAGGCTGGATGAGGTTGGAGCCACCTGGGCTGGTGGGAGGTGTCCCTGCCCATGGAATGTCAACTGTGAGGTCTCTCCCATCCTAACCTTGCTGGAATTCTGGGATCATTGCCTTGGCACACTGAAGCTCCCCTATCAATTCCAAATTAACTGCCCTTGACAGTAGGAACATTTATTTGTGGGGAATTTTGGAAGGAATATGAGATGAGGGTTTTGAGTTTATTTTTGATTTTTAATTTTTTTAATGTTTATTTTTTATTTTTATATAGGTAGGAAGGGTGAGTTTGGTTTCTATCGTTATAGTATGGTTTAGAAGGTTTCTAGACTTCTAGTTATACTATTTTTAAGGACTTATTGACTAAGAAAATGCTGTTAATAAGGATATTGATGTTTTTGACTTAATTTTTAAATATTTTGTTTTATGGACTTATGGTGGAAGATTTTTTGTTAATTATGCTATGATACATAAACTTATAGTATTGTATTTTAATTTTTTGTTTATTTTTGTAACAATTTTATTTTTTTATATTTTAAACTTTAAATTTTTTAAAATTTAGTTTAATGTAGTTTTGCATAAAATTATAAATTTACATTTTTGTTTTTAGTACTTAAGTTTACAAGTTTTTCCTAAAGTTTCAAATTAAATCTTGTGTTTAATTTTAAGCTTTGGTTTACAGGCTTAAAGCTTTGAGAGTATTTTGCATTTTGGATTCTAAAAGACAGCAGTTATTTTTCCATGGAAAACAACTCCCATTCCACCCCCCAGCAGCACATTAATATTCCTTTCTCCCTGCACTCAGCCAAGCCAGGAGAATTTGGCACGCTGCAAACTGTGAACATTGACAACAGCACTAATTTTTAAACAATTTGGGAAGAGTGGAAGTGCCAGAACGTTTCCCAGAGTTAACTGCACACAGTTAAGCTGAGCTTTGTTATGCAGAGCCTGGTAGGGAAAAACAGAGCCTTGGAGCTGCTCTGTTGGGAATAAAAGTGGATATTCCTTCAAATTCCACCTGGGTGCACCTGCTCTCAACAGCAAACTTCAAAAATACAGAATAATGGCTTTGGGGAGTCCCTTTGGGCCTGGTGGGGAGTGCTGCTCCCAGAGCAGCGTTCAGGGGGGTTCAGGGCCTTTGGGGGGTTTCATCCCAGCTCCCAGAACATTCCACATGGTGAGCGTCTGAGTTTACCTGCAATGCCATAGATTTAACTGTGATATTTAACTATAATTCCTCACCACTTACATTCCTGACCCTCTAAACATCCTTATCTCACAACAGGGAGAAGAGAGGCTCTTCCCAAAGTTTTCCCAAAAAATCCCCTCCTCTCACACAAAAATGTTTGGACTCTGCCATCTGGACTCTTCCCAAGTTGTTTGCCCATTCCTCTGATTTTCAGACTGTTTTTATTGCTCCCATTTCCCTAATCTTCAGGGGGATGGGGATGGAATTGGGAAGCCTCTCTCCTTGGTACTGCTCTGCCCTTTCCCACATCACGCCTGAAACACAGAAAAACAACTATTCCCAAATTATGCCCAAAATCCTGGAATGGTTTGAGCTGGGAGGGATCTTAAAGATGATCCCACTCCACCCCTGCCATGGCAGGGACACCTCCCACTGTCCCAGGCTGCTCCAAGCCCTGACCAGGACAATTCCAGGGATCCAGGGCAGCCACAGCTGCTCTGGGAATTCCATCCCAGGGCCTCCCCACTCTCACAGGGTGAGAAGCTGCCAGCTCCCACTGTGGGTGACAGCTCTGGGGAAGGGGCTGAGGATTCTGCAAATGGAACCTTGTGGAAGAGGTTTCACTGTGACTTCTGAGAGCCAGAGAGAAGTTTGGTGAGAGGATCCACGTTCACCCCTGAAAGGATTTCCTACCAAGATTGCTGACATAGGAACCAAGAGAGAGAAGGATAAATAAGAGAAACCTGCAACTATTCCAATGAGCACTTTGCTTGCCTCGTGACCAACGAGTGAAGTGTAAACTGATGAGTTTTGTGAGAATGTATAAAAAGCGTACATGCCATAATAATAAGAACAGTTTGGAGCCTTCTGGAAATGGAGTGTATTTGTATTGCCTCCATCTCAGCTGGGCAGGATCTGATGGAGTTCCCTGAGCCCTTTGGAGCATCTGGCACTGGAGCACCCTGTCCATCTCAGCTGGGACAGGATCTGATGGAGTTCCCTGAGCCCTTTGGAGCATCTGGCACTGGAGCATCCTGTCCATTTCAGCTGGGACAGGATGGGATGGAGTTCCCTGAGCCCTTTGGAGCATCTGGCACTGGAGCATCCTGTCCATTTCAGCTGGACAGGATGGGATGGAGCTCCCTGAGCCCTTTGGAGCATCTGGCACAGCTGGCACAGCTGGCACCCTGGGCTGCCCCTGTGTCCCTGCCCTCTCCAGGAACGGCGCTGGTGCCGTTTCCCTGCAGCAGCATTTCCCTGGATGCACGCTGCGTGCAGAGCGTTTGTTTCCTTGGAAACAAAACCCTTCCAACCTCCAGCGCACACACAATCCTCGGGAAAAGAAAAACTCCGCCGTTAAACCCAAGGCCTGGCTATTTTTAGCCCCCGAGATGTGAAATCCCAACTGTTTCATTAGGAATAGAACCCAAGGAAAACACACTTATCTCGATTATTGGAGGAGGAAATCTTTGTATCCACCCAAACAATAAACCCACGGACTTGAGCTGAGCAAAAGAATTGCTTGGCCTTTGGAAATCAAAATAATTTGGGATATTTGGATTTCGGGATGCTCCGAGCCAGGGTCAAAAGAACAACTTGAGGTGATGAACAAGAAAACCTTCAGGTGACAAAGCTGAAAAATCAGGAGGGAAAATGGATTCATTCCCTGGAGGTTGGACTTGATCCTGGAGCTCTTTTCCAACCCTAATGATTCTGGGATAATGGAATTAGATCAAGGAATTGGAGAGTTTAATTGAAAATATATTGGCCAATCCTTTGTGCTGATGATACCCTGGTGGTTTTCCTGGAGAAAATCTCTGTGGCATTGCAATTAAAGAGATGCCAAAGGAATTCTATTTAAAAATCACCTGAAAAGATCAATTTGGAAGAATCCACCCTGAAATTTAAAATAAATCATCCTGAATTGTAAAAGAATTCACCCTGAAATGTAAAAGAAATCACCCTGAAATTTAAATGAATTCACTCTGAATTTTGAAATAATTCACCCTGAAGTTTCAAAGAATTCACTCTGAAATTCTACTGTGAAGTTGCTGTTTTCTCCAAAGAAGAAATATCAAAAATTCTGGAATTATTTCTCCTCTAAATCCATAATTTTGAGTCATTCTCCAGCCCCACTGCTGGGTTTGATCCTTGGATACTTCCCTAAATTCCAGGGTATTTTTGCTGTGCACTGAGCAGATCATCAAACATTTCCGTTAAATTTGACTACTGGGCTGCTCGGGGAAATAAAACATCAAAAACAAATTCATCAAATTAAAAACCAGATGAAAAACAAGAGTTACAAAATCGTAACTTCATGTTCCACACAGCAAGAAAGAACCCGGGAGTGAAATTCCTCCACAGCCCCCAAGTTTTATTTGTTCTCTGGAGATTCTTCCCTTGGATTTGGATGGATTTTCCTTTTCCTTGTATAAATGTTTGGAAATGAGGAAGATTTATCCTCTGCCTGTCACGTTTTTGGATTAAACATTGCATTTTAGGGGTTTTTTTCCACCATAAGTAGAGGAATTTTCAATCAGAGGAAGCATCCTGACATTCTGAGGTGAAGCAGCTGAGGTGAAGCACAGGGCAGGGAATTTTCATCTCTTACGGATAAAGATTATTATGCTTGATGTTGAAAATGAGCTTAAATTTCTTGTTATAACAGAGTTTTAATCTCTTCATCACCAAAGGAGTGTCCTGGGAACCATCCCAGCTACTGAGAGGAGCCAAACCTGGAATGACCATTTGAAAATATAAAACTCCACCGAAATTCTGATTTTTTTTATATTTTATTTGGAAGGATGGGATGCTGAGCTGCTGGAATGTCAGGAATTCCCACAGGATCTGTCGAGCCATGGATGAGTTCATCTGGAAGTCAGATAAAACCATGGATTGTCCAGGAGGGCAGGACTCGGATCAATGATCCCTGCGTGTCCTTCAACCCAGGATATTCCATGGTTTCATGATTCTCGCACATATTCCACACAAAAATCCAAATTTTTCCAACAACTGCCCCAAAATCTCCAATGGGAAGCTCTGAAACCTCCAAGGCTTTGCCACTCCAAGGAACAATTCCAGGGGGGAGCAAAATTATTCCTGAATTTAGGAGAACAAACACTTGGCCTGAGCCTGGCTTTTTTTTCCCCAAGTTTTCCACATGAAGAGCCCACCTACAAAACCCCAATACTGGTGTGTTCAGCTAAAACTGGGAAAACCCAATTTTTAGGCTTAATTTTTTGGGATTTGGAGAGCAACTGGAAACGGTTTTGTCTGGAAATGGGACCAAATGATTTAAAATCAGAATCAAACGAGTCAGAATCAGATTCCAGTTAGCAGAATCAGATATCAATTAATAAAATCAGAACCAAGCAAATGGGATGGGATCCCTCCCCAAGGAAAGAGTCACCTCTGGATTAATGAGCTGCTAATTGGACACCCAATTGGGCTTCCAGCGGCCCTAACGAGGCTGAGGGGGGTAATGAATTAATTAATTAATTAATCACCCTGCAGCCCCTCCCTGCCATTGCAGCTGCCATGAATAATTCAGTTGGTTGGACAAATCCGCCTGAAGATGGATTTTAGTCCCAGTTTTCAGGAGGAATTTTGTCCTCCCCGTGTGGAAAACCAAAATGGGGAATTTGCTGCGTTTTCAGCTGGTTTGGTCCCATTTTTAACTCCTTCTATCTGAGGGAAGCTAATTAATCTAATTCCCTTTGAGTCCAATTAAATCCTGCTGGAACATCACAGGATCTTGGATTGGGTGGGTTTGGAAGGACCCTAAAGCTCCATTCCCACCCCAGGGATTTTCCACTGTCCAAAATTGCTCCATCCTGGCCTTGGGCACTGCCAGGGATCCAGGGGCAGCCACAGCAAATCTGGGAATTCCATCCCAAACCCTTCCCGCCCTCCCAGCCAGGAATTCCATCCCAAAATCCCATTTAACCCTTCAGGGTAAAGCCTATCCCCGGAAATCTGTCCCAGAAAGGCCGAAAATCAGGGATTGATCCATCAGGAATGGTTGGAGATGGGGCCAAAGGCAACTGCTGGGATTTTCAGGAAAACTCCCGTTTTCCTCAAAAATAACCCCACAGAATGGGATCCCTGTCTCCCAGCCAGCACTGGAGCAATGGAACCCTGGTTAATAAATTCTACTTTTCCAGATTTAATCCCAAATTTCCCCACCCACGTCCATGAAATCCAGCTCTCCCCGCATCCTTTGAAGGCCTGGCTTTGCTAATTGCCCTGGCTGCTCGTTAGGGAGTTAATTAGGAATTTCACCCAGCTAAAGGCTGTAATTTACAATTACAGCGTCCATAACATCCATCCATAACACGCTGTTCTTAGTACGGAAAATGTGCCATGAATATTCAAAATATCCCTGGGAGCAGCTCCTAAAATGGATGGAATTCCAGGAAACGGATCCTCATCCATCTGCAGCTCCCCTTTCCCAGGAATGTCGTTCACCCGCCTCAGGTTCTGGTTTGGCACCCACCCAAAACCTCTGGATTCCACCCCAATTTTGTGGGATCCCCGAATCTGGCTTCTCCAGCCACTCCCAGGATCCATGGAATCTGTCAATTCCCAACGTTTGGGATGAGTTGCTGCACTTTGAGCAGGACTTTCCACCTAAATCTAAATAAAATCTTCAAGAATAAACCATAACCTCTTCTACTTTTTGTTGGTGACAAAATTTCATGGCATTAAATGAATATTTAATAATAATTTAATTATTCCAAATCATGAAATTCCAGATAAAATGATGGAAACCACACACAAGGAAAACATCTAAACAACTTCCAAACCCCAAATCCTGCTCTTTCATCACAAGGTTTTTTATCCAAAGGAATTGAGAACCAAATAATTTGATGTGAACTGGGAAGCGGGAGGTAAAACCAGGATTAAACAACACTTCCATACTAAAATTTAATAAATTTTATGGGAAAACACAAATATTCAATTCCAAAACCAACATCTAAAATGAATTAAGACCCTTTTCCAGAGGCAAATCCCATCCCAAAATCCAAATACATTCCCTGGCTGGTCACTCAGATAACAGCACAAATCCAAAATTTCCCATTATTTTTTGGGAATTTGGGTGTGTTTGCTCACATTCCACAGGAACCTGCTGCATTTGGGAGGCACAAAACCAAAATTCCTCATTATTTTTTGGGATTCTGGGTGTGTTTGCTCACATTCCACAGGAACCTGCTGCATTTGGGAGGCACAAAACCAAAATTCCTCATTATTTTTTGGGAATTTAGGAGTGTTTGCTCTTGTTCCACAGGAACCTGCTGCATTTGGGAGGCACCAAAACCAAAATTCCTCATTATTTTTTGGGAATTTGGGTGTGTTTGCTCCAATTCCACAGGAACCTGCTGCATTTGGGAGGCACAAAACCAAAATTCCTCATTATTTTTTGGGATTCTGGGCGTGTTTGCTCCCGTTCCACAGGAACCTGCTGCATTTGGGAGGCACCAAAACCAAAATTCCTCATTATTTTTTGGGAATTTGGGTGTGTTTGCTCCCGTTCCACAGGAACCTGCTGCATTTGGGAGGCACAAAACCAAAATTCCTCATTATTTTTTGGGAATTTGGGCGTGTTTGCCCCCGTTCCACAGGAACCTGCTGCATTTGGGAGGCACAAAACCAAAATTCCTCATTATTTTTTGGGATTCTGGGTGTGTTTGTTCCAATTCCACAGGAACCTGCTGCATTTGGGAGGCACAAAACCAAAATTCCTCATTATTTTTTGGGAATTTGGGAGTGTTTGCTCCCGTTCCACAGGAACCTGCTGCATTTGGGAGGCACCAGCTCCGTGTGGGAGGCAGCAAATGGGATTGTGAAGCTTCCGTGCAAACAGAACACAAAGGAATGAAAATAACAGCAGGGATGAAGTGCAGGATTTGTTTTTTTTTTTTTTCACTGTGTTTTTCCAAGAGGGATCAGCTCCCAGAGGAATAAAGGTCTCCTGGATGGCGACTTTAATTTGGGAAGATCCTTGAAATAATGTTTGGGATGTTCTCCAGGCTGGGTTAATTGTGAGTTTGGGGTCCCCATCCCTGAAAATGTCCAAGGCCAGACTGGAAAGGGTTTGGAGCACCCTGGGATGGAGGAAGGATGGAATGGGATGGGATGGGATTAAATTCCCTTTCCACCCAAACCACTCTGGAATTCTGTGAGGAGACCCAATGGTCTTGGAGGGCTTTTCCGGCCTCAGTGATTCTGGGATTTTGGAATGCACAGACGGAAAGCATCCCAAAAATTTCCAAATATTCCTTCCAAACTAACACAAATATAACTCCTCAACTTCCAGGGAAGCAGCAGCTGGGACAGCTGGAGATGAAATGGTTTGCTTGGAATTTAAAATATAAAATTCCAGCTGGGCTTCCTGCAGCACAGGGCTGGGAAAGGGCTGGAATTGCAGCTGATTGATCCAATGGATTGATGGGGAAGCAGGGCAGAGGATTGCTGTGCACCTTGCAGGGATATTGAATCATTTCTTTCCCATAAAAGATGGAAGAGTTTCAGCTGGAGATTAAAGGTGTCACCACAGGCCTCGATATTAAAAAATAAAGTTTCTTTTCCACCTGACATCTCCGATCCCGGAATTTGCTGAGCCTGACAAGGGACACATTCCCCTTCCCAAGGGAAAATGGGTTGTTCCTCTGGATATTGCAATATTCACCTCAGAGCTCTCAGAACAAACAGGAAAGGTTTGACTTCATAAAAACGGGATTTGCTGGGTGCAGTGACAAAGCCACTGCTGCTGTCCCTGATTTGATCCAGATAACACCAAAATGAGATCGGGAACACAGAGAGATCCCTGGAATGACAACTCAGCTCCAAACCTCCCCTTGCTCCTGTGGTTCCACAGATCCTGAGGGAACAGCAGGTGGGAAAGAGCCCCCATCCATCAGGAGCAATGGTCCCATGGGCGCTGCTCCAGGAATTCCAGATTTATGGAGCTTCCCAGGGCCTGAAGGGGCTCCAGGAGAGCTGCAGAGGGGCTGGGGACAGGGATGGAGGGACAGCACACAGGGAATGGCTCCCAGGGATGGATGGGAGATTGGGAATTGGGAATTCCTGGCTGGGATGGAATTCCCAGATTTTCTGTGGCTGCCCCTGGATCCCTGGAATGCCCAAGGCCAGGCTGGAGCCCTGCTCCATGGAAGGTGTCCCTGCCCATGGATGGGATGAGCTTTAAGGTCCTTCCCAATCCAAACCAGCCGGGATGGAAAAATCTCCAACTGCACCAAACGCCAAAGGGGAGTCTGAGAAAAAAACTTCCCAAGCCACCAAGAATTACATAAAAATTGGGAAACATTGGGCAGAAAACTCTGCCTAAATTAGGAATAAATGAATGGTTTTGAACACACTCCTTCCCAACCAGCTCCTGCTTCCATAGGGCAACATCCATGACCAAAGCACAAATTCCCAGCTGGAGATTTCCTGTGGGATCTCAGCCCCTCAGGACTGAGGTGCCACCGAGAGCACCCTTGGGGGGCTCGGGAGTCCTGGAATGTTCCAGAAGTGTCTGGTGGCTGGACTTTGATCCCACACAGGAGACGACACCTGTATGAGGACAGGAGGGTTTCACCGGGGTGAATGGTGAAGGGATTGGTTAATTAGAGAGTGAGACACAGGGTTTAGGATTTCTGTACAGGGGGGTTTAGAGAAGTAAGATGGAGGAATTGGGGCGTGTCCTGCCCTTCTTCTTCTTCTTCTTCTCCTCCATCTTCTGTGGTGATGGTGGCACTTTGGGATTGGTTATTACTGAAAGTGCACCGGGTAATAAGGGTGAAAGGTATTGGGGAAAAATTATAAATATTGTACACGTAACTTTGGGTATAAAGATAGGTGAGTGTGCTCATGGCTGGCTGCTGAGCAGAGCTCTGTCAGGCTGAGAGAAAATCTTTTAGATAAACAATTAATAAACATAAAAACCGAAAGAAGAACTGAAGCCTCTTCTCGTTCTTTGATACGCGGGCTGCCCCAAGGCCACCCCGGGCCTTTCCAGGCCCTTCAAACAGCCAAAAACCGGACAATTTCCCAGTGCTCCTCCCATTTTTGGGGCAGAGGTTGAGCTTTTCCCAGTGCTCCTTCCCTTTCTGGGGCAGAGGCTGAGCTCTCACTGCCCTGTTTTGGGAGCAGAAGGAAACCAACTCCTGCCAGGGGTTCAGCATCAAGGAGCAGCAGGAACATCCCAAATTCCAAGGCTGATCCCTTCCCTCATCTGCCCAAACCCACCTCACACCCCAGCACAGGATACCCTTGGTGCCCTCTCCACAATCCATCTGTTTGTGTTTTTCCAGGAAAAAGGACGGGAAAGGGGAATGTTTGTCTTATGAGGATTTTCCCTGGCCCTCTCCGAGTCCTTCACTCCAGCTCTCCACCACAAACTCTGATTTTCCCTGCACATCTCCGGGACAAGCTCTGCTCCCAGCCACACGCCAGCAGCTGGACCAAACCGGGAATTTGGGAAGCAAATCCCAGTTCCAGTGTGAGGTTTCAGCTCTAAATACCTGCCTTGTCGCCCCCCCAGCCCTGCTGACATCCAGACTGCTCTGTCTCCTGCTGATCCACATTTTCTGCCAGCCCACACACCCGTGGATCCTCCAGCTCCTGCTTTTCCTCTGCTCCGTCATCCTCAGCTTCTCCTGGATCCTCTCACTTCCCCCTTCCTCTTGCTCCGGCAGATCTGCTGTGTAGGAACTCCCATTTTCCCCTCATTTCCAAAATTAAACAGGGAGTATTCCCGGTTTTGTTTGAGGCTGGATGGGGCTTGGAGCAGTGTGGGATGGAGGGAAGGCGTCACTGCCCATGGGATCATCCTCAAGGTCCTTCCCAACCCACAGCATTCCAGAGTTCTGGGATTCCAACCAGGGATTAACTCCATAAATCCAAGTACAAACAGAAACAACCTGAATCCAAGTTACAAAAACCAGAGATTCCTGATGCCATGAAAAAACGGGGGGAAAATATCCTGGAATGAAATAAAAAAAATCATTAAAAAAATCTTTGTTTTGTCTCCACAGCCTGATTGTTTCCTGCTGAAAAGGAGGAGTTTGCACATTCCTGTTCCTAGAATTCCCAAATCCCCAGCAAGGTCTCACCCTCAATTTGCATGGAAAAAAAGCTTAAAAAGAGTAGGAAATAATTATATCTAGTCTGAAAAAGCTGCAATTGTTCTGTAGCTGCCAAAACAATCCCATTCCTTCTTAAATGCCGTTTTTCCTGCCTTAATGGACTTATTTTCCTTCAGACTGACAAGTTTTGCCTCCAATTAGCAGGAATTTTAATTGATGGAATGTTTAATGTGGTATTGAGGTACTTATTTATATCGCACTAAATATTTATCAGCTCTCATGCTGATGAAGGGAACCAGAGCAGGAAGACAGAGCACAGAATGCAAAGGGGTTTGGGATAGAGCAGGAAAAATATTGGAATTGCTGGGAATAATTGAGATCTAAACGTAATGAACGATGCAGAGCAGGATCTGGAAGTGAGGTCAGCTCTGAACCTTGGGTTTGAAAAAGGGAATGATGAAAAACTCCCTGGAGTCTGGCTCAGAAAAACGGACTGAAAGCCATAAAAGCAAAAAAACAGCTTTTCAGGGTATTTAGCTAGAAACAGAAAAAATCCATTCCATGGCAGGGGTGAGGCTGGGTGGGCTCAAAGGTCCTTTCCAGCCAAATCATTCCATGATTCCAGGATTCCATGTTGGAAGGGACATTAAAGCCCATCCCGTTCCAAACCCAGACTCCTCCACGGGGATTTGGATGCTCAGGGCTTTTTCCTCTGGGCCATTTATTCCACCAGATCTCTAAACCCACTGAAAGGCTCCTGTGAAGTCTCCACTGGTCCCAAACCATCCAGGGAAAAGCTTGGAATGATTTCCAGGCTGGAAGTTGGGAATTTGGGGATTTTTCAACCAAAAACGTTGTGGAGTCCCCTGGATCCCTGGAAGTGTCCCAGGCCAGTGGAACGAGTCCAGGGAGGAACAAAATGGGCTTGAAGGTCCCTCCAACCCAAACCAGCCTGGGATTCTGGGATTTGAGGTTTGAGCATCCAGACCACTCCTGAAACACCAAAGGATCCCTTCTCCCACCAAAGGATCCATTCTCCCACCAAAGGATCCGTTCTCCAATCAAAGGATCCCTTCTCCCACCAAAGGATCCCTTCTCCCACCAAAGGATCCATTCTCCCACCAAAGGATCCATTCTCCCATCAAAGGATCCCTTCTCCCACCAAAGGATCCATTCTCCCACCAAAGGATCCCTTCTCCAATCAAAGGATCCCTTCTCCCACCAAAGGATCCATTCTCCAATCAAAGGATCCATTCTCCCACCAAAGGATCCCTTCTCCCATCAAAGGATCCCTTCTCCAATCAAAGGATCCCTTCTCCCACCAAAGGATCCATTCTCCCACCAAAGGATCCATTCTCCCATCAAAGGATCCATTCTCCCACCAAAGGATCCATTCTCCCACCAAAGGATCCATTCTCCCATCATTTCTCCAGAGGAATTTCTGAAGTGCCCAAAACATCCCCAGGAACTGAAGCCTCAGAGGTTCTCAGATGAGGAATAAAGGATTTGAAATCAGAAGAATTCAAGACCAACTTCAGCTCCTCCAGGACCAAATCCAACCTGAGGAACTCCCTGTGCCACCTGGAGCTGTCCCAGGTTGGTGATTCCTTTATCAAGCAATTAAAATCCTACCCAAAAAATCCCTAAATTCCAGAAGGAAAAGGCCGATTTTTGACCTGTTTTTCATGGACAATTAATGACGTGGCTCAGCTACTTTTCAATGCAAAAAATTCTGTGCAAATGATGCAAATCCTTTAATTTTATTTTTTTTTTTTTAGGAAAATGCTATTCCAGACTTTTCTTTGCAATACAGGATTTCTTCTGCAATACAGAATACTTTTAAAACAGACTCTTGATTACACTAAGAATTTTAATTAAAATGACACAATTATTTTCAACTGGACCAGAAACTTGTTTAAAGGAAAGCCATAAGAATTCTTGTCTTAAGGAATAAAAAGCTCGAGATGTCCGTGTTTCCATGGAGACAACCTCTATCCTTTCGTGCTTCCCAATCTATCCTGGGCGATCAATACTTTATGGTAATTGTTTCCATGGAAATTGCAACCAGAATAATCCTCTTTTTCCATAGAAAAGCAACAAGAAAACAACCTGGGGAAGGCAGAGTGGGCCTACAGCAGCGACAGCACAACGAGCTTTGGGGTCTTGAGGAGAAGAACCCAAAATTTGGGGTTGATTAACCCAGTTCAACAGTTTTTGGGAAGTTTCACGGGGAATGTGAGGATGAGGATGGGAAGCTGGGTTTGTTCAGCACTGGGATCAGCCCTGAGCTTCCAAGCTGAGAAGAATCACCCAGGGGTGGAGAGGGACAGGAACGAAGCGGCGACAGAACAGAACATCAGGGACAAAGGAACGGCACAACCAGAAAATCATGGAATGTGCTGGGCTGGAAGGGACCCACAGGGATCACGGATCCAGCTCCTTGCCCTGCACAGACCCCCCAACAATCCCACCCTGTGCCCGTTTTCCAAACACTCCTGGAGAGCCTCGGGAATGGGATCATTCCCTGGGGATCTGTTCAGTGCCGCTCCTCTCCCTCTTCCCAAAATCCAACCTAAACTGTCCCTGGCACAGGAAATTCCCTGGATCCTGTCCCTGGTCAGGGAGGGGAAAGATTGGCACCTGTCCCCCCATTCCTCCTCCAACAGCCAGAGCTGGGGAAAGCAGGGCTTGTTCCCAGCCTGGAGCTGCATCCAACCCGCTCATCCCAAGGATGTGCAGGAATCTGGATATCCCCCATGGAGCACCACAGGGAACAGCCCCCCGCCCATTATCTCAGCCATTAACTTCCAGAAATGACAATTAGAGGCTCATTAGTATTCAACTAAAATCATAAAATCAAATGAGAACGCAAAGTTCACCCTTCACATGAAATTCCAGCCCCAGCTGGTTGTGGAAAACTTCCAACACAACCACTAAAGGTTCCACGTTCAGGAAAATCCTTCCCTGGGTTTAAATTTATGCCAAGAGAACTCCCCAACAAAGCTTTTCCACACTTTGGGAAAAGGTAATTCCTGGCAAAACAAATGCCATCAGAATTAGCAATTAACAGCTGGATCAACAGAGAATTACTTGGAATTCTTCAGGAAAATCCTGCATTAGGAGCATGTGAGCGGTTCTGGATGGCTTTCCATGGGAAGCAGGCGAGGAGCAGGATGAGAATTCATTATGTTGATGACGGATGTGATTACAGGAGATTAAAAAGCATTTCAGGAGTGCTGATCCCAAGGCAGCTCCCAGCAAACCCCTGCCAGGAAAAGGCAGCAGCTCAGGAACTCCAGGATCCATCCCCAGCTGCTGTGAACGCTCACGTTTGTTTTCCAGGTAAAAAATCCAGAAAAGATGGAATTTGGCACTCCCTGCTCCAGCTGTGCAGCATGGAATCTGGGAACGGGTTGGGTGGAAGGACCTTAAATCCCATCCCATTCCCATGGGCAGGGACCCCTCCCACTGTCCCAGGTGCTCCAAACCCCAGTGTCCATCCTGGCCTTGGGCACTGCCAGGGATCCAGGGGCAGCCACAGCAAATCTGGGAATTCTATTCCAGGGCCTTCTGATTAGGAATTCCTTCCCAATCACCCACCCAGCCTTTGTCACTGGGAAGCCATTCCCCTTGTCCTCTCATTCCTTGTCCTCTCCAGCTCTCCTGGAGCCGCTTTAGCCCTGAGCTCTCCTGGATTCCTCTCCTCTCCAGCCCAGAGCTTTAATCCCCAGTGGGATCTCTGGTGACAGCAGCTCTCAGCACCATTCCCATTCCCTCAGGGCCACCAGGTGTGCCAATCCCTGTCCGGTTATCTCGGCTGTTTGAAGGGCCTGGAAAGGCCCGGGGTGGCCTTGGGGCAGCCGCGTATCAAAGGACGAGAAGAGGCTTCAGTTCTTCTTTCGGTTTTTATGTTTATTAAATGTTTATCTAAAAGATTTTCTTTCAGCCCGACAGAGCTCTGCTCAGCAGCCAGCCATGAGCACACTCCCTGCCCCCCGGGCAGTCACCTATCTTTATACCCATTGTTACGTGTACAATATTTATCATTTTTCCCCAATACCATTTATTCTCATTGCTGGGTGCACTTTCAGTAATAACCAATCCAAAAGTGCTACCATCACCAAAGAAGATGGAGGAGAAGAAGAAGAAGAAGAAGGACAGGACACACCCCAATTCCTCCATCTTACTTCTCTAAACCCCCCTGTACAGAAATCCTAAACCCTGTGTTTCACTCTCTAATTAACCAATCCCTTCACCATTCACCCCGGTGAAATCCTCCTGTCCTCATACAGGTGTCGTCTCCTGTGTAGGGTCAAAGTCCAGCCACCAGACACTTCTGGAACATTCCAGGACTCCCGAGCCCCCCCAAGGGTGGTCTCGATGGCCCGGCATCTCAAGACTGAAATCTTGAGATCCGACAAATCCCCACCCTGGCTCTCTCTGGTGGGATCCCATTGGAACAGATCCAACCCTGCACCTGGGTGAGCCACAGGAGCCCTGGTGCCACCTCCAGGCGTCAGAGGATCCCCCAAGCGCTCCAGCTGCTCTGCTGTTGGAGATTTTTTCAGGGATGGCCTAGAAGGCAGCTGTAAGGAGCAGATTCTCACAGCCTGCTTCTGTGAACAGCAGAGGTTCTCAGGTTATTTTTAATTACAGGTAAAAGTGACAAACATGAAGGCCTTGAGAACCTTGCATACCAGAGTTCTCAGGCAGCTTTCTCATAACAAGTGGATATTCTACCTTTGGCTGTTTTGGGAAAGCAAGAATAATTTTGAGAACCCAAATCTTGGTATTGGAAACATAAGGAGGAGTTGGTGTGTTATCTCTGACCTATTGTGAGCTCAGATTTTGCAATGTGCATGAACTTGATTAACACTGTTATAAAAGGTGATTGATTGATTAATAAATCGGAGTCGATGCTGACCAACACAGGGTGGGTCGTCTCCCCTCCAACTTCACTCTGCCTTTTCCATGGGGGTTTGAAACCTCCAACTAATCCACAAAAATGTAAAAAAAAGGGGAAACTTGCAGGGGAGAACTGCAGCAGAACCAAAGGCTGACTCCTTCCCCAGCAGCTCACCTGGCTCCCAAGGAAGCTCCCTCAGAAGCCCCAAGGCCACGGAGCTGCCAAGCCCAATCCATCAGAGCCTGACCCCCCTGAACCCTGCCTGGATGTGCAGAACACGGCATTCCAGAGAAAACACGGCCCACGGAGAGCTGGGAGCCCTTCCCGGGCTGGAATTCATGCAGATTTGATGAGCCCTTCTCTGGAGATGGCCTAAAAATGGCACAGGATTTGTTTTCCCCATTGTTCCCGTGATTGAGGGATGTTTTTCCCCCAACAGCTGCATCCTGGCTGGGCATGTGTTTGTCATTCCAGGATTTTAGATCCATATTTATATATTTATATGGATTTTTTTTTTATATCTCTATATAAGAAAATAGCACCTAATTATTATCCTGGATCTTCCCAGACATCTTTGGGTAGAAATTCAAGGAAACCATCAAATCCCATAGCTGGCAATTAGGAACCTTCCCATAAACGTAAGAAATTTGGGGAAAATGCTGAATATATCAAGTCAATAAAAACAAGGATTTCACATTTAGTGTGGAAAGATAAAATCTGTATTTTTTGCAGTGGTTTGGGATGGAAAGGAGCTTAAATCCCATCCCATTTCACCTCCTGCCATGGACAGGGATAGCTCCCACTACCCCAGGTTGCTCCAAGTCCCATCCAACCTTGAACCCTTCCTAAATACATTCATCATTGAATAATTTATGGCCAAGCTCTTTTCCAAAGTTGTTTAAATCATCTAAGAGAACAAAACATCACATTTTAGCTCTTTTAGTGCCTATGGATCAGAATCCTTAAAAATAAACAGATGAAGAGCACCACTGGAATTCTGTGGCAACACCACTGCGTGGTATTCCCAAAGTTTGAAATGGATACTCTTGAAATTCTTAAAATCTAAATTAAAATAAACTCTGCTTTATTTGCATTTAATTGAAATTTTGGTTTAAAGGCTTTAATGAAGCTCAGAAATTTCTGAAGCCAGAAAAGGGAGGGAAAAACCTGGAAAATTTGAGGTGGAAAGCAGAGGAATCAGGAGGTGGGAATGCAGCTTTGCTGGGTGGGACCTCTCATCCAAAGGGAATTTTTGTCAGGAAAGGTGAAAGCCAGGGAAAAACTAGAAGTGGCAAATCAATATTCCCAATGGATCTTTTCTGTTTCCAAACTCCCTCCCTATAACTCCACCTCTCTCTGCTTGGATATGGAATAAAAAGAGCTCAGTGTGAGTTTTGTCCCCATGCTGGAGTCCCCAGTTGTTCCATTTTTCCCCAAATTTCTACAATTTTGTTCCACTTAAAAATCCAGCTGAGAAATTCCTGGGCTTTTTTTCTTAAACTGTGGATTTAGGAGTAAAGAACTGCAAATCTCCACTTCCCTGACAGAGAACCTACCACGGGAAGCTATTTCAGTACTCCCTGTTTTCCACTCACATCGTCTTGCTCAGGTCCAATTAAGGAGCTGCTCCCTGTGCCTTTTTCCTGGGAATTGTAATGCTTTCAGCCCCACTTGGAGAGCCCTGAACTATTAAAAAGGAATCCATCAAATTCCCAAGTCCATATGTTTGTCTTCCCCAGTTTCTCCTCGTTAGAGCGCGTTTCTCGCCCTCCTCCTCAGGTAGCAGATGGAGTAGTACAAATCCCACTTCCACACATCCCGGGGAAGGGATTTGAGGCAACCCAGCTCCCTTTTAAAGCTGCAGGCACCAGGAATATGGGATCAGGAGGATGTGGAGCTGCTGGAGAGATCCAGAGGAAGCCCTGGAGCTGCTGCAGGGCTGGAGCCCCTCTGGAGCCAGGCTGGGACACCTGGGGGTGCTCACCTGGAGAGGAGAAGGATCCAGGGAGAGCTCAGAGCCCTGGCAGGGCCTGAAGGGGCTCCAGGAGAGCTGAGAGGGGCTGGGGACAGGGATGGAGGGACAGCACACAGGGAATGGCTGGAAGTGAAAGAAGGTAGATTGAGATATTGGGATATTGGGAAGGAATTCCTGGCTGGGAGGGTGGGGAGGGGCTGGGATGGAATTCCCAGATTTGCTGTGGCTGCCCCTGTGTCCGGTTTTCAGCTGTTTGAAGGGCCTGGGAAGGCCCGGAGTGGCCTTGGGGCAGCCGCGTATCAAAGGACGAGAAGAGGCTTCAGTTCTTCTTTCGGTTTTTATGTTTATTAATTGTTTATCTAAAAGATTTTCTTTCAGCCCGACAGAGCTCTGCTCAGCAGCCAGCCATGAGCACACTGTGCTGCCCTCCGGGCGGTCACCTATCTTTATACCCATGGTTACGTGTACAATATTTATCATTTTTCCCCAATACCATTTATTCTTATTGCCCGGTGCACTTTTAGTAATGACCAATCCCAAAGTGCCACCATCACCACAGAAGATGGAGGAGAAGAAGAAGAAGAAGAAGGACAGGACACGCCCCAATTCCTCCATCTTACTTCTCTAAACCCCCCTGTACAGAAATCCTAAACCCTGTGTTTCACCCTCTAATTAACCAATCCCTTCACCATTCACCCCGGTGAAACCCTCCTGTCCTCATACAGGTGTCGTCTCCTGTGTAGGATCAAAGTCCAGCCACCAGACACTTCTGGAACATTCCAGGACTCCCGAGACCCCCAAGGGTGCTCTCGGTGACACCTCAGTCCTGAGGGGCTGAGATCCCACACCCCTGGATCCCTGGCAGTGCCCAAGGCCATGCTGGAGCAGCCTGGGACAGTGGGAGGTGTCCCTGCCATGGCAGGGGTGGGATGGGATGGGATTTAAGGTCCTTCCACCCAACCCATTCCCAGATTCCACGTTTGAGCTGCACCCAGGGTGTTCCTCACTCCAAGGCCTCCTTCCAGGCTGGCCCAGGGCTGGCAGGCATCTCTCTGGACAACGACACCCAGCCCAAATCCTGGGATGCATCCAGCAGGGAATCGCTGCAGCAGCCACTTCCTTTGCTCCCAACTTTCTGGGTGAGCTCATCCCACCCATCCCCATTGTGTCCTCCTACCTGGAATGATTTCCAGGATGGGTTCTTTGTGAATTTGGGGTTTTTTCAACCAAAGAGGTTTTGGACTCCCCTGCATGCCTGGAAGTGTCCCAGGCCAGGGTGGCTGTGGCTGTCCTGTGGCTCACTCCAACCTCCATCTTTAGGTGATAGCTCAGGTTTTAACTTTTATATTTCTGCTTTAGTGTGTGGGGCTGGGCTCACATCAGGGATGCTGAGCTCTGTGCACAGAGCAGGAGACAAAACAATTCCTGCTCCAGCTGGGCACCAAGGACAAATGACCCAAATCTCAGCCCAGAGCACAAACCCCGTGGGCTGGAGAGAGAAAAACAAGCAGGGTGGGACTGCCTGGGCTAAAGCTGGGATGGGACAATGAACTGCAAGGTGCAAATGGAGCAGAGCTGATCCCAGGGACAGAGCCCGTGCCCCTCGTGCATTTTGGGGCCATTTTGGTTCATCTTGGGTGCAGCCCTGGCTGGGCTCTGCTGCTGCCCAAGGGGGATCCATGGAGGAGATCCTTGGAATCAATCCCTGCTTTATTCTGGGACTCTGCCCAGCCTGCACAAGGCATCACAGGGGTTTGCAGAGCACCAGGGAATTCTGGAAAACCCAACAATGATTCCCAGTGTGGATAAATGCTGGAGAGAGGAAGCTTTGATCCCAGGTCACAGCCCCCAAAATCCCAGGATTCTGGCAGGGCTGGGAAGGGATTTACCTTCCTTCTCACACTGGGATGTGTTTTGCCAAAGAAAACTTGGAATCCTTTGATGTCACCTCTTCCGTGTTGGATTTGTTGACTCGAGCCTTTCTCGTGGGGGTTGCCAGGAGTGAAAAGTTTTCCAAGATTTCCTTGCTTTGAAGGATGGCTCAATATTCGGGATGACTCAGCTGAAGATGAGTCAGACCCATCACTCCAGGAAGAGGGACTTTGATCTATTGCACTTGATCTGGATGCCCTCAATAAAAGGGAAAAAATTCCCAAATGCTCCTTCCAGCCCGGAGAATCCCAACAGCAGCACTGCCATGGAATAGGGTTATGGATGATAACAACTTTAGGATTTGTTGGAATTTTTCTGCTGGGAAAAAAATGCACTTGGGCTTAAAAAAGAGCAGGAAAGTCACCTGAGCACAGGAATATTCCTGACAGAGAAAGCGATGCCCAGTTTTTAGACTGGAAAAGCCCATAGGAATGAAAAGAAATCTTAATTTTACCAAGATTTCTGCTGATTTATTTTCTGAAGTAAATTTTCCCTGGACTTCTCTGAGCTGCACAAAAGAAAATCTGGGAACTTATTCAAAACTTCATTTCCCTCTCACTACATCAGGAGATGAAATTGTTTAATATCAGTTTATTTCCTGACAATTTATTTTATGCACAAAAAAGCCCTGATAACAATATTTACCCACAAACATGGATAACTCTGTCTTTTTTAAAAGATCAAATATCCACAATAATAATTAATCTTCCTGCTGATTTATTTTGTTAATTATCAGTAAATTTTCAGTTTTCACGGAAGAAGAACTGGGAATTATTGGTAAAATTTCAATTTTCAAGGGGCGAAAAACCTGTTCCTTAGCAGTGGGTTTCAAATTTCCAGGGAGACCCTGTCAGCTTGGAAGGACACCTTGGAATTTCCTTGGAATTATTTCTAGCCTGGAAGGACACCTTGGAATTGCCTTGGAATGATTTCCTGCTGCTCTGACCTCCTGCCAAACAACTCCACTGCAGATGAGGAGAAATTTGCTTTTTGGGCATTTCCTTTGGGATCCTTCCTGTATAATCCCTTTTTTTTTTTTTTTGTTATGCTCTAGGGAAAACTGGAGCAGAACTGGGAGGCCTTGGCATAAGAAAAAAACCCCAAAATTCAATTGTAAGTGTTTTTATGATAAATCCTAAGGCAGCACCATCTATCCATCCATCCCCCATCCATCCATCATCCATCCATCCATCATCCATCCATCCATCCATCCATCCATCCATCCATCCATCCATCCATCATCCATCCATCATCCATCCATCCATCCATCCATCCATCATCCATCCATCCATCCATCCATCCATCCATCCATCCATCATCCATCCATCCATCATCCATCCATCCATCCATCCATCCATCCATCCATCCATCATCCATCCATCCATCCATCATCCATCCATCCATCCATCCATCCATCCATCCATCCATCCATCATCCATCCATCCATCATCCATCCATCCGTCATCTATCCATCCATCCATCCATCCATCCATCATCCATCCATCCATCATCCATCCATCCGTCCATCCATCCATCCATCCATCATCCATCCATCCATCCATCCATCCATCCATCCATCATCCATCCATCCATCCATCCATCCATCCATCCATCCACCCATCCATCCATCCATCCATCCATCCATCCATCCATCATCCATCCATCCATCATCCATCCATCCATCCATCCACCCATCCATCAATCCATCATCCATCCATCCATCCATCATCCATCCATCCATCCATCATCCATCCATCCATCCATCCATCCATCCATCCATCCATCATCCATCCATCCATCCATCCATCCATCCATCCATCCATCATCCATCCATCATCCTCCTCTCTCCTGCTCCAGCCTCCATCCCACTGGTCCTTCCCCTCCACACCATTCCCTCTCCACCATCATTCCTTCATCCCTCCCTGTTTCCCATCTGTTTCCCCCTTTCCCAGTGTTTTTATTGACAGGGTCGCTCGAGGTTCAGCAGAGCCATAAAACCAACTTCCAACAGAGCTCCCAGGGCTCTGATGCTTTGCCATCCCAGCTCCCACCAGGATTATTCCAGAGGGCAGGACCAAAGCTGCTGAACCAGCAGAGCCAAAGCACCACTGGGATGACCCTGCCCCGTCCCTACATCCCCCTGAATGCTGCAATTCCTCCCGCGGCTCGCTGAGCAGCTCCCATTTCAATTTGTGCCAGTTAATCTATATGCAAATGAGCGGCGTGCATATACGGCAGCGCTCCGCCAGGACCCTCAGCTTTGTTCCACAAATGTTCCCGGCGCTATTTTCCCGGGATGACGTCCGCGGAGTCATGGTTACAACAATGCCGCAGGAAGCATCCCTCGCCTCTCCCGCTCGGGAACAGCTGAGCCGGGCACGGATCCCTGCAGCCCACGTCCCGCGGGAGCGGAGGGGGCGCTCCGTGCTTCCACACCCTGGGAAGGATCCAGGGAATTCTCCCTTCTCCATCCAGGGGAATGGAGGGGGCGCTCCGTGCTTCCACACCCCGGCACGGAGCCCAGGGAATTCTCCCTTCCCCATCCAGGGGAATGGAGAGGGCACTCTGTGCTTTAACACCCAGGGAAGGATTCCAGGGAATTCTCCCTTCTCCATCCAGGGGAATGGAGGGGGCACCCCGTGCTTCCACACCCCGGGAAGGATCCAGGGAATTCTCCCTTCTCCATCCAGGGGAATGGAGGGGGCACTCTGTGCTTCAATATCCTGGGAAGGATCCAGGGAATTCTCCCTTCCCCATCCAGTGGGAGTGGAGGGGGCTTTTGGTCCTTTAATACCCTGGGAAGAATCCAAGGGAATTCTCCCTTCCCCATCCAGCGGGATTGGAGAGGGCTTTTGGTCCTTTAATATCCTGGGAAGGATCCAAGGGAATTCTCCCTTCCCCATCCAGGGGGGGTTTGGAGAGGGGACAGTCACTGCTGTAATATCCCAGGAAGAATCCAAGGGAATTCTTCCTTCCCCATCCAGGGGAATGGAGGGGGCACTCTGTGCTTTAATACCCCGGGAAGGATCCAAGGGAATTCTCCCTTCCCCATCCAGCGGGATTGGAGAAGGCTTTTGGTCCTTTAATACCCTGGGAAGAATCCAAGAGAATTCTCCCTTCCCCATCCAGGGGGATTGGAGAGGGCTTTTGGTCCTTTAATACCCTGGGAAGAATCCAAGGGAATTCTCCCTTCCCCATCCAGGCAATAGATATTTTAAAATCCCAGGAATCCAACACGAATGTCTCGGGAAGAATCTGAGGGAATTTCGCCTTCCCCACCCTGCATCCCACATCCAGGGCGGATTTTGGAGGGGACAGTCACTGTTGTAATATCCCAGGAAGAATCCGAGGGGAATCTCCCTTCCTTACCCTGCATCCCACATCCAGGGAGGTTTTTGGAGGGGACAGTCACTGTTTTAATATCCCAGAAAGAATCCAAGGGAAATTTCCCTTCCTTACCCTGGATCCCACATCCAGGGCGGGTTTTGGAGGGGACAGTCACTGTTGTAATATCCCAGGAAGAATCCAAGGGAATTTTCCTTTCCCCACTCAGGATACCAGATCCAGGGAGGTTTTTGGAGGGGACAGTCACTGTTTTAATATCCCAGGAAGAATCCAAGGGAAATTTTCTTTCCCCACTCTGGATACCAGATCCAGGGAGGTTTTTGGAGGGGACAGTCACTGTTTTAATATTCTGGGAAGAATCCAAGGGAACTCTCCCTTCCCCATCCAGGGGTTTTGGAGGGGGCACTCGGTGTTTTAAAAGGCCGGGAAGAATCCAACGGAAATTTTCCTCCGCACCGCAGCAAAAACAAGGGGATGAGCCAAGATGCGCCCTCCTCCCTCCCCACCTTCTCATTCTATTTAATATATAATATAATATATTTCATTATTAAGAAGTTCCTCAGCACTTCCGAGCTCTCCTGGTTGTTGTGTCACTTGTCCCAGTCCCCATCCCAGCAATGTTCCTGACTGGAGGGACACTCAGCAACCCTGGGAGCCCCAGGAGAGATCTCTGAACCTTATTTCCTGCCAGCTGTAATTCCAGCCTGCTCCCCATCCTATCTTCCCTCCTTTCCATTTTCCATTTTGCCAAAACATTTCTGAGATTAAGACTCAAAACCCAGTTCTGGAGTGCAGATATGAGACCCTTTTCCAGGTAGGAATTTCCACAGTTGGCCTTTGCAGTGGTTTTTTCCTCACTTATATTATCTTGTACCTCCAGCTTTGTGCGCGATTCAAAATCTGCCTTTTAATTCCCAAACATTCCTTGGATTAATAACCCCAATAACAGCTCTGGAGTGCAGATAAAAGCTCCTTTTCCAGGCAGGAATTGCTGGCTTCTACACTGGTTTTCCCTCACAGTATTTGTCCATATCTCAGGCTTTGTGAGCAATTTGAAATCTCCATCAGAATTCCCAAATATTTCCTGGATTAACATCCCAATAAACGTTCTGGAGTGTGGATAAGAGACCCTTTTCCAGGCAGGAATTTCCACATTTGGCCTTTGCAGTGGTTTTTCCCCTCACAATATTTGTTTCCATCCTGGGCCTTGTGTGCAGTTTGAAATCTTCACTGGAATTTCCAAACATTCCCCCTTTTCTGCTCCCTGTTGGTCCTTCCCTAGAAAAATTTTACTGCTGTCAATCTTCTCCTGATTATGCAATTTTCTCATTTTTCTCATTGCTGAATTCACCTGTAATTTCCCCATTATCTGTTTCCAAAGAGGCTGCTTTGGGGTGTGTTGTTTTTTTTCGGGGTTATTTTGGAGTTAATGACTCCCACCTGTGCCTTTCACGGCAGAAGGCAATAATTAAAGCGCAGCATTTCAAGCATTTTCTTGACACAAGCGTTGCTTTCCCATTATTTCCCAGTTTTTTCCCCCTCCACCAGTGTTTTTAAAGTGACGGGCGAGTGACAGGCATTAAATGTCACAGGGAACTGCAGTGACAGCCGAGGATTTGGGACTGAACCCACCCCAGACCATCCCTGCCGCAGCATCCACACAGTTCAAACCAATTAAAACAAATTTGAAAAGGCCAAAGACCAGATCTTTCTGGTTTCAGCCTTTTTTTTCTGCCCTTTCCACCTTTTATTTGGGTTTTAATCATCGGCTGAATGCCTGGGATGTGTCTGCAGTCAAAGATGTTCAGACTTTGGCGTGATTAAATTAAAAATTTAAATTCAATTCAATTAAGACCTCCCGTTTTCTGGTAAATTCTCCTTGAATTCCCAAGTCCTGACGCTGACAGAACCATTCTCAGGAAATGAGGAGAGGCAAAGCTTCCACTGAAATAAAAGCAAGGAAAATTCCTTGGGAAAAGATCCCAACACTGCTACAACATCCACGTTCCTCCATTTAAACCTTAAAAGTTCCTGCAAAAACAGGTTTTAGGATTCCAGGAGAATTGTTTCAATTGGAAGAAACCTCTGAGGGCAATTTCAACCAGGAGATCCTATGGAAAAGGCCTGCCAGAAATGAAGATTGTCAGACTTGAACTAAAATCTGTTCATTCCTGATGATTCAAGAGGAGCAGCTCCTGCTTTTTCCAGGGCTGGAATAACATCCAGCATTTCACAAAGTCACCTCAAAGTCAAACTCAAACACATCCAACTGCAGGACAGGATGGAAATTTCCACCCATGGAAAAGCTTAAAAAAAGGAATTATTTTAGTGGTAGGCATTTATTTCCTTTATTAGGCTCTGCTGATTCCATTCCCCTAAAATAAGGATATTTTTTTCTGCATTCAATACCCTCTTTGGGGTAATTCAACCCCAAATTTGTATTTATTTCTTATTTATTTCCAGCTGAACAGGACTTGGGTGCTGGCCCCTCCTTTAACGAGCGTTACACCCAACACAGGAAAGAAAAAATCCCGTTGGATTTAAAAAGGAAAAAAAAAAAAACCCTAAAAGTATGTATTTAAAGGTCAAAACCTGCCAGTGCTCCCTGTAAAAAACAGCACAAAAATCCCATTTGGTGTGTCTGGTTTCAGGAGCATTTTTCCCCATGAATTATTGCTGGATGGAGAGGGGGAGCCTCAGAAATTGCTCTCAATAAAGGATCCACTTCAGATCCTAATTCAATCTCCCAAAGTACCCTGAATTAGCCCCCATTACTGCTGACCCAGGGAATTATCCAATCATTCCCTCTGGCTCTGGATTTGCTGGCACTGAACTCTGCTCCAGGCGTGGGCAGCAGGGTCCTGCCAGCCTGGGAGGGAGGGAATGGGTTAAAAAACAAGGATCTGTGCCCACAGCAGCAGAATTCCAGCGGGAAGGAGTCCCAAATTCCAGCAGGAAAGATCCCCGAATTCAGCCAGAATTATTCCCAAATTCCAGCAGGAAAGATTCCCAAATTCCAGCAGGAAAGATCCCCAAATTCAGCCAGAATTATTCCCAAATTCAGCAGGAAGGATTCCCAAATTCCAGCAGGAAAGATCCCCAAATTCAGCCAGAATTATTCCCAAATTCCAGCAGGAAGGATTCCCAAATTCCAGCAGGAAAGATCCCCAAATTCCAGCAGGAAAGATCCCCGAATTCAGTCAGAATTATTCCCAAATTCCAGCAGGAAAGATCCCCAAATTCAGCCAGAATTATTCCCAAATTCCAGCAGGAAGGATTCCCAAATTCCAGCAGGAAAGATTCCCAAATTGCTGCAGGAGAGATTCCCAAATCCTAGCAGGAAAGATTCCCAAATTCCAGCAGGAGAGATTCCTAAACTCCCACAGAAAGCTTTTCCAAATCAGCAGGAAAAATTCCCAAATTCAGCAGGAAGGATCCCCAAATTATAGCAGGAAGGTTCCCCAAATCCCAGCAGGAAAGATTCCCAAATTCCTGCGAGAAGGAGTCCCAAATTCCCTTAGGAAGCTTCCCCAAATCCCCACAGGAAGGGTTCCCAAATTCCCACAGGAAGAATTCCCAAATCCCCACAGGAAGAATTCCCACAGGAAGAATTCCCAAATCCCCACAGGAAGTGTTCCCAAATCCCCACAGGAAGAATTCCCAAATCCCCACAGGAAGAATTCCCAAATTCCCACAGGAAGGTTCCCCAAATTCCCACAGGAAGAATTCCCAAATCCCCACAGGAAGTTTTCCCAAATTCCCGCAGGAAGAATTCCCACAGGAAGTTTTCCCAAATTCCCACAGGAAGGGTCCCCAAATTCCCACAGGAAGAATTCCCAAATCCCCACAGGAAGGTTCCCCAAATTCCCTTAGGAAGAATTCCCAAATCCCCACAGGAAGGATTCCCAAATTCCCACAGGAAGGGTTCCCAAATTCCCGCAGGAAGAATTCCCAAATTCCCGCAGGAAGGGTTCCCAAATCCCCACAGGAAGTGTTCCCAAATTCCCGCAGGAAGGATTCCCAAATTCCCACAGGAAGAATTCCCAAATCCCCACAGGAAGTGTTCCCAAATTCCCGCAGGAAGGATTCCCAAATTCCCACAGGAAGAATTCCCAAATTCCCACAGGAAGGGTTCCCAAATCCAGCAGGAAGGATTCCCAGTGCTGGGAATTGCGCAGCACGGTGGAGCAAAGCAGAAATTCCCAGGAAAGGAATTCGCTCCATTCCTAAATTCATTTTGTCATCTCACCATGACCATGGAATTCCAGACTGGTTTTTTGGAATGGGAGCTCATCCAGCTCCCATCCAGCTCATCCAGCTCTACCCCAAGCCAACCCATTCCATGATTCCACAATATCCTACAATATAAATGGCATTAAGGGGAATTGAAGAAGAGAAGCCAACAGCAAAAAGAAATCACCTTTGTCTGAATCCCTGAAAATGGGGAGTAATTCGCATAACAGAAGAAATAAAAATCAGATTTCTGGTTTTTAGTGAGAATTCCAGGGCTCACATCACGGAATGAACTCCTGGGTGAAGGGACAGAGTGTTCCAGGAAGCAAAGGAGCTTTTAACCCAAGAGTAAAGACAAAGTGATGTCCTAATAAATTAAAAATAAAGCAATCAAGGAGTACACTCCTGAGGTGATACCTGAGTGGGAACATTCATCCATTGCCACTAAAATGCTTTATAAACAAAATAAAACCTTGTTAAGGATGTGATGTTCAAATTCTGGGAAGGTCTATCCAATTGTGCCCAGAACAGAATGAGGGATTATCCATAAAATTCGAATTAACCTTGGATCCAGGTCTTGCCTAACATAAAGGGCTGCTTTTATTCTATTCAGAGAGCAAAGAATTGGATTAACAACACAAAGATTTATACTTTAGTAAGGAAGGAATACGAAATTAAATCCTGCCCAGAAAAACCCTGCTGGGTTTTGGCATCACAGAGTTGGATACACAGAGATACAGGCAGGAACTGGAACCATTTCCCAGCACTGGAACAGGTGAAAATTCCCCTGGCAGAGCTGCACCATTTGCCAGTTCCTCAATTCAATAAAAAAAAAAAAAAATGGAATTTAGTAAGAATTTCCCGGATTTCACAAACCACTCATTTCATAGGAATAAAGCAAACCCAGTCTCAATCCAGTGATGGACTGGAGACACAATTGTGATGGATTTAAAAAAAAATTCCATTGCTGTCCCATAAAAACATGGATATAATTTAGGGAGACAAGACTTTTAGGGAAATTTCCCCTTTGGGGGGATGTAAAGGAGGCAGCACCACCTGGAGAGAGCTTTGGTCTCACAGGGAGGGACAATGGAACCCAGCTTTTCCAACAATCCAGATTTGGAGAAGGGAGGCAGGGGAGACAGAGAAAAAGACAGGGAAAAATCCTATCCATAAAATGAGTTCACTGAAGAGACCTGGAGGATCTGAGTCCTCATGGAAATCAATGATCAGCTGGGAACGGTCCCTGTGATGATGGGAATGCTGCAGGACCAAAGAATCCTGGAATGCTTTGGGTTGGGTGGAAGGACCTTAAATCCCACCCGTGCCATGGCAGGGACACCTCCCACTGTCCCAGAGTGTGCCAGTGTCCAGCCTGGCCTTGGGCACTGCCTGGGATCCAGGGGCAGCCACAGCAAATCTGGGAATTCTATTCCATGGCCTGCCCACCCTCACAGGAAACAATTCCCAATTCCAATGTCCCATCCATCCCTGGGAGCCATTCCCTGTGTGCTGTCCCTCCATCCCTGTCCCCAGCCCCTCTCAGCTCTCCTGGAGCCCCTTCAGGCCCTGCCAGGGCTCTGAGCTCTCCCTGGATCCTTCTCCTCTCCAGGTGAGCACCCCCAGGTGTCCCAGCCTGGCTCCAGAGGGGCTCCAGCCCTGCAGCAGCTCCAGGGCTTCCTCTGGATCTCTCCAGCAGCTCCAGGTCCCTCCTGGGTTGGGACCCTGGGGCAGCTCTGCAGGTGGGGCCTCACCTGGGAGGAGCAGAACCCTCCCTTTGCTGCTGTTTTTGGTGACTTTCCTGCCACGTTTAACCTCCCGCCCCGGGAGTGCAGAGGGAGCAAACGGATCTGTGACTCTGGGAACTGCAGCCAGCAATTTGGCAGCAATTGCTTTCCCTCCCTGACCCGCAGCTCAAACAACACACACTGAAATAAGGGGCCTTGTGCCTTCCCAGGGAGGTTCAAGCTTTAATTACAGTGACTAATCAGCCTGTGCAGGGTATCTCTGACACAACAAATTCACCAAAACCATGGATTTTTTGCAGAAGAAACCTCCAGGCAAAGCGGGGATGTGACTGCTCCAACCCTCCCTTCCCACTGCGCTCGAACCCTCTCCAGCTTTTTTTTTTTTAGAGCAGATGCAGCTTTTATTCCTTTGGAGCTGTGTGGGCCAACAAAGCCCAGAGAGGCAGAGGTGGGAGGTGGAGCTCTGACAGAACACCCTGGCACCAGAGGCTCCTTTTCCCCGGATTTATGGAGCACAATGAGATTTGTACTCACCTGCATTAAAAAAAAAAAAAAAAAAAAAAAAAGGCTTTAAATAGATAAATGAGTAATGGTTTTTAAGATAAATGGTCTTTTATGTTCAGAGCTGTTGTTTTACTATTTGTACTACGTTGTGATGGGGCGGCTTTCCAGGGCCTGAAGGGGCTCCGGGAGAGCTGGAGAGGGATTTGGGACAAGGGATGGAGGGACAGGACACAGGGAATGGCTGGAAGCTGGAAAAGGGGATTTAGATGGGATATTGGGAAGGAATTGTTCCCTGGCAGGGTGGGCAGGGGCTGGGATGGAATTCCCAGATTTGCTGTGGCTGCTTTTCCAGTGCCCACATCCTGATTATGCCCCTTGCTGCAGTTTTGGAATTATTCCTGGCCCTAAATGGGAGGAAGTTGCCTTCTCCTGCAATCTTCATGGAGCTAAGAGAAAGCAACTGCCTGGAGAGTAAATAACACCAATTTTTAAGTCTCCCCTGATGTTTTGCTATTTCTGCCTCTTTCTTTTCTGGTGAAAATCTTACTTTGCTTCTTCCTGTCTGCCACACTTTTTTCGCAGCAAAATTCTGTAGCATCTCCTAAAATTAACCTGTGAAAATGCAAATTATTTGCTCTGAGGGTGTTTCCTTAGGCTGCTCTGATGTTACATTTTCCATTCTGGACACAGAGGTTACAAATGAAAATATTGCTCAGCCAGCCAAATTAAAAGATGTATTGCAAGAAGAAGCAAATTGTTGTTGTAACAGATTACAAAGCACAAAACAATTCTTTTTTCGTGCTGGAGGCAAAAATATCAATCCTCTCTGCTGGCCTAAAATCAAGATTTGAGTATTAAAGCAGCTCAGCTTTCAGCACAAGGCCGGTGGTGAAGCGCGATGCGCACACGGAGATCATCCCCATGAAATTGGCTCAAAACCCCCGAAAATTAATTGAACAATTCTAATTGGGAAGATGCAGGCAGATTAATGAATTCCAATTTGTGTTCTGGATGTTTGCTGCAGTAAACAAGCAGCAAGGGGAGCGGCGTGGCTGTGATTCCTCGCTGGAATGCCTCCGTGAACGCAGCCGTGAATCATCGAGCAGTCATGCTCCTCAAAGGGCAAAATCAGCCATGAACGGCCTGGAATAATGGGGAAAACAATCTCTGCTGGCTGCCAGAACCCCCACAGCTGCCAGCTGGGCCTGACACAGAGCAGCTCCACCTGGCAGGGGTCTGCACAGAGCGCCAAAACCCCACGGAAAACAACAACGGGATGGTATCTCCGAAATCCCAGCAAGGGATGGTCACTCCAAAATCCCAGCAGTGGGATGGTCACTCTAAAATCCCTACAATGGGATGGTCACCCCAAAATCCCAACAATGGATGGTCACTCCAAAATCCCAGCAGTGGGATGGTCACTCTAAAATCCCTACAATGGGATGGTCACCCCAAAATCCCAACAATGGATGGTCACTCCAAAATCCCAGCAATGGGATGGTCACTGCAAATACCCAGCAATGGATGGTCACTGCAAAATCCCAGCAATGGGATGGTCACTGCAAAATCCCAGCAATGGGATGGTCACTCCAAAATCCCAACAATGGGATGGTCATTCCTCCAAAATCCCAGCAATGGGATGGTCACTGCAAAATCCCAGCAATGGGATGGTCACTGCAAAATCCCAGCAATGGGATGGTCACTGCAAAATCCCAGCAATGGATGGTCACCCCAAAATCCCAATAGTGGGATGGTCATTCCTCCAAAATCCCAACAGTGGGATGGTTATTCCTCCAAAATCTCAACAATGGGATGGTCACTCCAAAATCCCTACAATGGGTGGTCACTGCAAAATCCCAACAGTGGGATGGTCATTGCAAAATCCCTACAATGGATGGTCACTCCACAATCCCAGCAATGGATGGTCACTCTAAAATCCCTACAATGGGTGGTCACCCCAAAATCCCTACAATGGAATGGTCACTGCAAAATCCCAGCAATGGGATGGTCACTCCAAAATCCCAGCAATGGGATGGTCACTGCAAAATCCCAACAGTGGGATGGTCATTCCTCCAAAATCCCTACAATGGGATGGTCACTGCAAAATCCCAACAGTGGGATGGTCACTGCAAAATCCCTACAATGGGATGGTCACTCCAAAATCCCGACAGTGGGATGGTCACTCCAAAATCCCTACAATGGGATGGTCACTCCAAAATCCCAGCAATGAATGGTCACTCCAAAATCCCAGCAATGGGATGGTCACTCTAAAATCCCTACAATGGGATGGTCACCCCAAAATCCCAGCAATGGGATGGTCACTGCAAAATCCCAACAGTGGGATGGTCATTCCTCCAAAATCCCAGCAATGGGATGGTCACCCCAAAATCCCAGCAATGGGATGGTCACTGCAAAATCCCAGCAATGGATGGTCACTCCAAAATCTCAGCAATGGGTGGTCACTCCAAAATCCCAGCAATGGGATGGTCATTCCTCCAAAATCTCAGCAATGGATGGTCACTGCAAAATCCCTACAATGGGATGGTCACTCCAAAATCCTAGCAATGGATGGTCACTCTAAAATCCCTACAATGGATGGTCACTCCAAAATCCCTACAATGGGATGGTCACTGCAAAATCCCAGCAATGGAGGTCACTCTAAAATCCCAACAATGGGATGGTCACTCTAAAATCCCTACAATGGATGGTCACTGCAAAATCTCCACAATGGGTGGTCACTGCAAAATCCCTACAATGGATGGTCACTCTAAAATCCCTACAATGGATGGTCACTGCAAAATCCCAACAGTGGGATGGTCATTCCTCTAAAATCCCAGCAATGGGATGGTCACCCCAAAATCCCAGCAATGGATGGTCACTCTAAAATCTCTACAATGGGATGGTCACTGCAAAATCTCTGCAATGGATGGCCACTCTAAAATCCCAGCAATGGGATGGTCACTCTAAAATCCTAGCAATGGATGGTCACTCTAAAATCCCAACAATGGGATGGTCACTCTAAAATCCCAACAATGGATGGTCATTGCAAAATCCCTACAATGGGATGGTCACCCCAAAATCCCAACAATGGATGGTCACTCCAAAATCCCTAAATGGAATGGTCACTCTAAAATCCCAGCAATGGGATGGTCACTGCAAAATCCCAGCAATGGATGGTCACTGCAAAATCCCTACAATGAGTGGTCACCCCAAAATCCCAACAGTGGAATGGTCATTCCTCCAAAATCCCAGCAATGGGATGGTCACCCCAAAATCTCTACAATGGGTGGTCACTCCAAAATCCCAGCAATGGGATGGTCATTCCTCCAAAATCCCAACAGTGGGATGGTCATTCCTCCAAAATCCCAACAATGGGATGGTCACTGCAAAATCCCAACAGTGGGATGGTCACTCCAAAATCCTAGCAATGGATGGTCACTCCACAATCTAAGCAATGGGATGGTCACTCCAAAATCCCAACAATGGATGGTCACTCCAAAATCCCAGCAGTGGGATGGTCACTCCAAAATCCCTACAATGGAATGGTCACTCCAAAATCCCTACAATGGGATGGCCACTCCCCCAAGAAGAGGAAATTCCCCACTCTGGGTATGATCAGCAGCCAAGAGGAGGCAGAAATCTCCAGATTCCACATCCTTTCCCTCCTTTTTCCCATCATAATTTCCACCAGAGCCTGGGAATTTGGGGTAGGTCAAAGAAAGCTTCCACAAACCTTTTTTCCATGGTTTAGACAGGAAAACAACAAACCAGACACACTCACTGCCCACAAACCCTGACCACACAGATACAAAGAATTTCTATCTGCAACATTATTGATTCCATTAGGGAAAAACGACTGAAATCCCAAAAGAATGAATGGGATGGCTGTGAACATGCATAAGATAGGAAGTTAAGAATGAAACATTTCCTGGAAACTGCAGGTTCCCCTCATGCTGTGCTGAGTTCAGAACTCACCCACAGGCATGGAAAAGAATCCTTGGCCAATTTGTGCTGCAAGCAAAACAAAGAATTGGGATTTATGTTGGAAATTCCTGGGTTTCAGCCTCATTTTTATCAGAGATCAACTACCCTCAATCACACAACAACTCAAAATTTGGAGTGGCTAAATTTCCAATTCTTATTTCAACAACAAAACTGGAACAATTTTCACTTGTATTCCATCAGGACGCCCTATGGATATTTTCAGCCATTAAAATTTAATGCATTAAATGAAGGAAACTGGAAATTGTTTTCCCAAACTCATAAAATCCAGCTCTCCAAAATCCAAAACACTGCCAAGAATCACAGGTTCCCCACAAAGACATTTTGAGAATGAAGAAATAAAGCGATCACACTGCACTTTTCCACAGAATTATCCACAGGGGGGCTTATTAAGGCACCAAAACCCAATTAAAGGCAGCAGATGAACCTACACATTTTTGGATGTAATTGCTGCATTGTGTCTGCTCCTGCCTCAAACACAGCGTGGTGCCCTGGAATATTGGTTTGCCAGGAACAGAAAACCCAAAAAAAGCCCCTACAAACACAAGCTGGGGTAAGTTAGGAGCTCAAAGCCCACCCAGTGCCACCCGTGCCATGGCAGGGACATCTCCCACCATCACAGGGTGCTCCAGCCTGGCCTTGGGCACCCCAGGGATCCGGCCATGGCTTCTCTGGGAAATTCATTCCAGGGAAATTCATTCCAGGGAAATTCATACCAGGGCCTCCCCACTCTCCCAGGGGACATTTCTTCCCAAAATCCCCAATCTAACCCTGTTTAAAATCGTTTCCCCTGAAGTGAAATCCTGTTTAAGTGTGTCTCCCTCCCCCTGCCACCAGCCTCCCTTCCCTGCTCCATCTCCTCTCCCGCTGTCCCTCTGGACACAAACCCCTCTGGAGCTGCTCTTCCCCCCATCCAGAGCGCCCCGAATCATCCCAAACCCCAAACCCCAACCCCTGCACCTGAGGGATCTCAGTGAAATCCCAGGGGAGCCAAGAGCCACTCCAAAATTAAGGGAATAAAAAGCAGTTCTGTTCATTGAGGGGCCTTCAGGTACATTTAGGGCAGACAAAGCCCCCCAGGGGCTACACCCAAAATGGACCATGGGTCATGATTTCTCACACTTTTATAAGTTTGGTTCATTTGCATATTGGGGGTTAATTTCCCAATTACAGCTTCAGGTAATGAAGTAATTTACCCCAAGTTTGCTCCCCCTAACTCACTTTTGTTTCCATTTCTCAGGGCCTTCAGGTACATCTTGGGCAGACAAAGCCTCCCAGGGACTACAGCCAAAATGGACCATGGGTCAGAGGTTGTCACACTTTTTTAAGTTTGGCCCATTTGTGTATTGGGGGTTAATGTTGCAATTACAGCTTCAGGTAATGAAGTCATTCACCCCAAGTTTCCTGCTCCCAACTCATTTTTGTTTCCATCTCTCAGGGCCTTCAGGTACATCTTGGGCAGACAAAGCCCCCCAGGGACTACAGCCAAAATGGACCATGGGTCATGATTTCTCACACTTTTATAAGTTTGGTTCATTTGCATATTGGGGGTTAATTTCCCAGTTACAGCTTCAGGTAATGAAGTAATTTACCCCAAGTTTGCTCCCCCTAATTCACTTTTGTTTCCATCTCTCAGGGCCTTCAGGTACATCTTGGGCAGACAGAGCCCCCCCAGGGGCTACAGCCAAAAATGGACCATGGGTCACATTTTTCATATTTTTCATATTTTTATAAGTTTGGTCCATTTGCATATTGGGGGTTAATTTCCCAATTACAGCTTCAGGTAATGAAGTAATTTACCCCAAGTTTGCTCCCCCTAACTCACTTTTGTTTCCATTTCTCAGGGCCTTCAGGTCTTCTGTCTTGGCAGACAAACCACTTCCATAGGCTACACCCAAAATGGACCATGGGTCATGATTTCTCACACTTTTATAAGTTTGGTTCATTTGCCTATTGGGGGTTAATTTCCCAGTTACAGCTTCAGGTAATGAAATAATTTACCCCAAGTTCGCTGCTCCCAACTCATTTTTGTTTCCATCTCTCAGGGCCTTCATGTACATCTTGGGCAGACAAACCACCCCCAGGGACTACACCCAAAATGGACCATGGGTCATGATTTCTCACACTTTTATAAGTTTGGCCCATTTGTGTATTGGGGGTTAATATCCCAATTACAGCTTCAGGTAATGAAGTAATTTACCCCAAGTTTGCTCCCCCTAATTCACTTTTGTTTCCATCTCTCAGGGCCTTCAGGTACATCTTGGGCAGACAGAGCCCCCCCAGGGGCTACAGCCAAAAATGGATCATGGGTCACATTTTTCATATTTTTCATATTTTTATAAGTTTGGTCCATTTGCATATTGGGGGTTAATGTTGCAATTACAGCTTCAGGTAATGAATTAATTTACCCCAAGTCCGCTGCCCCCAACTCACTTTTGTTTCCCTCTCTGGGGCCTGAGGCAGTGAGGAGTCCCTGATTGCCAGGCCTGGAGAGGAATTGTTGTGTCTGCCCAAAATGGGGCAGCAGCAGCTCACACTGAATATGGGATTTAGAGTCGTGCAGGATCACAAATACAGAAAAACAGGAAAGCTGAAATCCCAAGGCCTCACTGGACAGCACTGGCCCTTCCCTGGCACTCTCACCCCACTGGGAGCCCAAAGGGACAAGGGGACAGGGACAGCAGCCACCTCCTGGAGGGTGGTGGGGCCCCTGAAATCCAGAAATGTCCACACAGAAAATTCCTCCTGCTCTGTCCTCAGGAGACTCCAGCTTGATGGCCTGGGGATTAATCTGCTGCAGGGAACGCAAATCCAAGGAGCCCCACACGTGTCCCACCAATCCAAACCAGTTCAGCCAAGGATTAGGGCAGTGACAGGAGGGAAAATGCTTTAAAAGCTCCAGCCAGGGCCCTAAAAACACTGAAAAATATGAAGATGCACCTCATCATTCTAAAAACTAGACACAAGATTAGAAATGTGACATTTTTCACCTCAGCTTGAGTGCAAATTCATCCACTCCCTATGAGGCCAGGCCTGGTAAAAGCAGGATCAAAAATAGATGTTCCAGCTGATTAAATCCTCAGCTAAACAAATTGTCTGCAGGAAAATGCATTAGAGAGATGCAAGAGCAGCAGGACCCCGGGATGAAATTGGATTCTTTGGATCATGTGTCTGAAGCATTCCAAATTCCCTCGTTTAGCAGGAGAAATTAGCACAACAGGGACACTCCAAGCACGGAAATTCACTGCTCACACCTGAAATGTTGTGTGAGAAATGAGATGGGTTTGAAAGGACGTAAAACACCAGCATAAAACCCCCCTGGGATTGGAACACAGAAGGATTAAGATAAGAAAACAGCCCTCTTTTAGCTAAACTAGTTATACTGATTGTCAACATTTGTTTGCAGGTATTAATACAAAAAAAAAAAAAAAAAGGAAAAAAGCAAAAGATGAAAGTATTACCAGGAATAATAGAATGAAATGTAGAACAGAAGTGTGGATTATTAAAAAAAAAATTCTAGATTGCTGTATTTTCTAAATATGAGTAGTCCTGATCATTTGGTGTATTAAAAATATATTTAAACACAAGGCAGATAATAAAAACTACAATAAGTTAATATTATGATGATAAATCCTTCGGTATTTAGCCAGGAATCCCAGATTTTGGGGTGAGGCGAAGGAAACCAAGAACAAGTAACTCTGAATGCCTTCAAAGATGATCAATTCTCTATTTGTATTACATCCATACATCCTATTTAACATAAATCCCAAGCTCTATGGAAATGTGATGGATCATTTCCAACAATCACTTTGTGGTGCTGAAAGGATGACTAAAACCACTGACAAATAAAGGAGAGCCTGAGAATGAAAACAGGATCTCGTTCCTATGAGCCCTGGGACAATTCTTCCATCCCCAAATGATCTCCTGGAAAATACATTTGGGACAATTCCAGATCAGGACTGGCTGCACCTGGTACCTGTTATTCCTTCTTCTCATTGATCTCCAATTTTTTAATTGCAGAATCAAGCCAAAAACCCTAAAGCCAAACAACATCCACCCCCCAAAAAAAGATATTTTTCAGCTCGATAATCCAACCTTTGTCACAAAAGCATGAATTAATCAAGATCCCACTTATTAAGCACTAAGAAGCTTTTAATCTTGGTTATTCCTTTCAGTTGAGTCATTACTGGAATATTTTCCTGCCTTCCTGAAATGATTAACAGTGGTGACCTTTTCAAATCGGGCAGGATCTTCCCTGCATGCAAAACAAACCCACGGAAGCTTAATTTACAGCCCCAACCCAATCTACCCCAAAAATCTCTGTCAACAATTAATTGAACATTCAGGAAGTGAAATAAAACCCGTGCGGTTGGCGGTGGCTTTGTTTTGTGTTCATTTGTCCTCTTTAATATCGTGCTCAAGGCAGGAATTATTGGTGACAAAACCAGTCACAGATCTCACATCAGTTTAATTCAGAGCCTGGGGCTGCACCGATCGATTCTGCACCACAAAATCCTCCCAGATCCACAGGAAAGAGCCTCAGAAAAAAACCCCAACTCATCTAAATAAACAAATCCATAAAATTGTACCCCAAAGCCGCTGCTGGAGCAGCAAATATCAAGGAAAATGGGATTTGAAGATGTCTGTCCCAAAAATGGCCACTGAAGGGACAGCTCTGAAATTCTAAGTAATCACTACTTTTCTTTTGTAAACAGCCCTCTTTTAGCTAAACTAGTTATACAGATTGTCAACATTTGTTTGCAGGTATTAATAATAAAAAAAAAATCATCGTAGAGTGGTAAAAGATGAAAGTATTACCAGGAATAATGGAATGAAATGTAGAACAGAAGTGTGGATTATTAAAAAAAAATTCTAGATTGCTGTATTTTCTAAATATGAGTAGTCCTGATCATTTGGTAAAATTACTGGGATTTTTGGAGCAGTTCTCCCTTGGAGCAGGAGCATCCCCTTAATTCTTACAAGCTACAGGATTCCCAAATGAGAACATCAGATAATTCCCTACAGAGGGATCAGACTGGAATGGGAAATAAAGGGTTATTTGTCACTGGGAACACCAGGAAATGGGAACATCATGAAATTCCCTACACTGGGATGGCACTGGAATGGGAACTAAAGGCTTATTTATCAATGGGAACATCAGGAAATGGGAACATCACGAAATTCCCTACACCGGGATCACACTGGAATGGGAAATAAAGGGTTATTTATCAATGGGAACATTGCAAAATTCCCTACACCGGGATCAGACTGGAATGGGAACTAAAGGCTTATTTATCAATGGGAACATCAGGAAATGGGAACATCACGAAATTCCCTACACCGGGATCACACTGGAATGGGAACTAAAGGCTTATTTATCAATGGGAACATCAGGAAATGGGAACATCGTGAAATTCCCTAACCTGTGATGACACTGGGATGGGAACTAAAGGGTTATTTCCAAGTACAAGGAACATTTTCTGGAGATTTCTGCATTCCTGTAAATCCCCAGTGCCTCACAAGCGTCTGCCTGGAAAGGTGACACACACGCTACACTCCTGTGTTCTCCAAGTCTCAGGAATTCTTCCTTTGCCTTTGAAATGCAGCATTTCAACTCCTGACAACCCAAATCAAGAGACCCAGGATGGAAATGGGGCACTTGGAGCTGGGAAAAGCATCTGGATGGTGGCTGCTGCTCCCAGGATGGAACACGGATATCCCTGCGTTCATTCTTGTCCCTCTCGGAGATTTGCTTTTATCTCTCCTGTCTCTTTTTTAACCTTTCTCTGTGGTAATTGTATTTGTTAATCGTGTTAATTAAGGCTGCGAGCTCACCAGGGAACATCCTCCCCTTTGTTTTCCAGCTCCAGATTGGGCCTGGCAGAGGGACAGCATCCAACAGGCCTCAGATATTGGGATCAACAAAAGCATTCCATGGAATTATGGGGTGAAGATGGAGCTCCTGAACCCCCCCCTGTGTGCTTGGATCCGAACTTTCCTCCCCATAAATCCTGGAGCTTTAGGAATATAAACTCGTGGAATTGGAATTACAGCTTCTGGGGAGAGGTTTTAATATTGACTACACCAAAAATCCATGCTAATTAAATTGTGCCTCTCTCAGCCAAGAGCTGGTGCCCTTCAAAGGTCCACAGGCTTCAACCCCGGAATTTGCTGTTTAGTTAAATGCTGGGTGTTTGTTCTCTTTGTTTACAGCCAAAACCGATGAATTTTAGTCTCTATGACAGAGTTCCTAAATTAGTGACCCTGAATTATTCATCAGCTATTTAGCCAAATGCTCTCCCCAAGCCCCCAGTCGTTTTAAACTGAACAAAACCACATTAAATATTCTATTTTTCCTCTCTAAACACCGCATTTCCCTCCCAGATATTCCTTAAGGCATCCTGCCTTCTGCCTGGAGTGATCCCGGGCTAAAAGCCACATTTAATAACCTGTTTCAGTTTCTTCTCTTCCCTTTCCTTGAGCCATGAATGGAAGTGAAAGCAGAACTGGAGCTCGGCGTGTTATCCTTGCGGAATCCAATGCGGCCGACAGGGGCTGATGTGCCCGGGGCGATGCCATTGCCGGTTTGTGTCACCGCTCCCTGCGCTGGGATGTGACCGTGGCTGCTGCCACTGTCCCCAGATCTGCTTCCCACAGCTGCAGCCAGCCCGGGGTGCTGCTTGCACAGGGAGCGTGTTGGGAATTTAGCTGCTAGAAAATGGAAAAGTACAAAACCATGGCTAATTCCACATCCGGCACCTGCAAGATAACAGTGTCCTTGGGCCTGGCTGTGGTAGGATAACAAACAGTGAAAGAGGCATGAGAAAAGAGACATGGAACCCCTAAGGAATGAGGAAGAGTTGATGGCATAGTTTAACCAATAAATTGCTTGGCTTACAGAATATTCATAAGCTTATTATTTGCTGTATAAGTGTTTGATGCTCTCTTCAATAAACGGAATTTGCTTATCACTCATATTGAGTGTCTGAGTCTCCCCTCACCGACAAATGGCTCGGCCCCGACAAAGGCCCACATTTTTTCTCTGTGACAGGAGTGTTTGCTTTGAAGCACTGAATAATTCCAGTTCCTTTCTCTTTGCCTTCATTTAGAGAAATCAGAAATAAGCCAAGAGCTGGTTTAGCCCAGCAATTTATCCTAACAACGCAAAAATTGGATTTTTAACAATAAAACAGCAGGAATCACTAAATAAATGCAAAACCCAACCAAGAGACAACGAAATGCCTGAGATTTGAATCTCCAGTTTGACCTCTCCAGTTCACACCAGTTCTGTCTGTCCAGTCAAGTTTTGTACATTTTAACTCATAAATTCCGTCTCTTCAAGATTTGTGGATATTTCCCTCATACTGCCACGCACAAAACTCTAAATGAGTGTTTAAACAGGGAGTGTTTGCTTTGAAGCACTGAATAATTCCAGTTTCTTTCTCTTTGCCTTCATTTAGAGAAATCAGAAATAAGCCAAGAGCTGGTTTAGCCCAGCAGTTTATCCTAACAACGCGAAAATTGGATTTTTAACAATAAAACAGCAGGAATCACTAAATAAATGCAAAACCCAACCAAGAGACAACGAAATGCCTGAGATTTGAATCTCCAGTTTGACCTCTTCAGTTCACACCAGTTCTGTCTGTCCAGTCAAGTTTTCTACATTTTAACTCATAAATTCCACTTCTTCGAGATTTGGGGATATTTCCCTCATACTGCCATGCACAAAACTCTAAATGAGTGTTTAAAACATCAGCCCCAAACATTTCTGAGCTTGTTTCCATCCTCATTATTTACATCGTTAATAAAGCAGCTCTAATTATTGTGCTTGATTATCTCCTGCTCCTTAAAATCCCAGAACCAGAAATGTTGGAAAAGACCCCTAAGAACCAGTCTCAACATTGATGTTCCCCTCCCACCTCTCAGCACTGAAGCAAATCCTGGTTTTCCATTTAATTGTGCTTTTGAGATTTGAACAGCAAGAGAAAATAAGTTAATTAACAGCAAAATTAATAAAAAGACTGGTCTGAAATGTGAGTGTGAATGGTATTTGAGTGTGAATGATGTCCAGTGACAGAAGTGATGGGGATGAGTGATCCAGATCAGGATCAACAGGACTTCTCTGACAAATCCAATTGTCAGCCCAGCCCATGAGGAGAATTCCTCATTTTTCCATCTGTTATTACACAATAGGCCCACGAGCTTAATTCACAACATTTTTCAAGGTTTGCTTTGTGATTAATGTTGATTGAAGTCCTTTTAATGAATTTTAGCTGATCTGAGCCCACCTCAAGCGCAGCTGGAGGCGACTCCGAGCGCTCCCTGTCAAAGGTTGTTAGTGGGGAAAAGTGAATTCCCAACAATAGAAGCAAACCCCACAAAACAACCTCTCAGGAGGGATTTCCATCCCACAGAGCCCTCACGTTTTTTCCTCACCCTTCCTTGGAGACCTGGTTCTTGTTGCCAAGGGATCCCAGTGGTGTGGGCTGTCCATGGTGTCGGGTTATCTCAGCTGTTTGAAGGGCCTGGAAAGGCCCGGGGTGGCCTTGGGGCAGCCGCGTATCAAAGGACGAGAAGAGGCTTCAGTTCTTCTTTCGGTTTTTATGTTTATTAATTGTTTATCTAAAAGATTTTCTTTCAGCCCGACAGAGCTCTGCTCAGCAGCCAGCCATGAGCACACTGTGCTGCCCTCCGTACAGTCACCTATCTTTATACCCATTGTTACGTGTACAATATTTATCATTTTTCCCCAATACCATTTATTCTTATAACTCGGTGCACTTTCAGTAATAACCAATCCAAAAGTGCCACCATGGCCAAAGAAGATGGAGGAGAAGAAGAAGAAGAAGAAGGACAGGACACACCCCAATTCCTCCATCTTACTTCTCTAAACCCCCCTGTACAGAAATCCTAAACCCTGTGTCTCACCCTCTAATTAACCAATCCCTTCACCATTCACCCCGGTGAAACCCTCCTGTCCTCATACAGGTGTCGTCTCCTGTGTAGGATCAAAGTCCAGCCACCAGACACTTCTGGAACATTCCAGGACTCCCGAGCCCCCCAAGGGTGCTCTCGGTGGCTCGGCACCTCAGGACTCAGATCCTGAGATCCCACACATGGGATTGTTCAAGGACAGGCTGGATCAGCATCCTGGGATCCTGGGGGGTGTCCCTGCCCATGGAATGAGCTTTAAGCTCCCTCCCAGCCCAAACCACCCCAGGATTCTGTGATTCACAGAATTCAAACCCACCAAATCCCAAAGCAAAGGTTCAAGGCTGCTCCCCAAAGCTCCTGATGAGCTCCAACAATTAGTTGCAAGAATAATCCTCAGTGCAAGCTGAGGATTATTCCCATTCCGCTCACCCCAGGCTGACCAACTGAGGCATTTCCAATTTGCCACAACAGCTTTTTCCCCTGTAAAACAACAACTGACGAGGCCAAGGCAAACAGGGATAACCGGCGGATCCCGACCGGGATGCAGACGGCACAGCCGGAGCTGCTTCCTGGGAAAGGCTGTAAAAATAGCAAAGGCTGACATTTCAGCGTTTCAGGATTTCTCTCCTTCCTTCTGGAGGCAGCCTGGAAGTGCAGCAGAACAGATTTCCATCAACCTCTGCTAGAAAAACCAAGGGCTGAAGTCTGGGTGCTCGGGGAAGGTGTTGTTGCTGGAGGCAGGGTGGGAGAAGAGAGCCTTGTGTTTATAGGGAAGAAAAAGCTGGAAAAAATGGCAGCAGCTGAGTCTGGATCCCAGGCTGGAGCTTGCCAGGACCCTGGACCCCAGGGAAACCCTTCCAGATCGGGTTTGGACAGAGTGGGGGCTGCTCATCACCCCAGCTCTCATTCCATGGGCATCTTCTCCATCCCGTCCCACCTTGTCCCTCTTGTTCCTCCTTTGCCACATCCCAATGGGATCACCTGGATCTCAGGAAATCTCCTGAGCCAGCAGGATTGTTCCTCATGGACTGCTCTAAAAATCCATGGATGTTGATCTGCCAAATATCACTTACACACAATGGAGTTGTCTGAGGGTTTTGAGCTTTATTTTTGTGGTGGGGACATAATTCCTCCTTTGCTCCCAGTTGTCTTGGACAGGAAAACCAAATCCATAAATGCTGTCCCTGGCTCTGCCTCAGAAATCCATTTGCTGCTTTTATCCATCTCCTGTGGAGCTGAAGGAGGCTCCAGAAGAAATCGATATCCAACGGTACCAAACCCAGAGCCATAATTTATACGAACAGGCTGTGACCTCTCCATGAGTTTGTTTACAAATGGATCCGGGGGTTCAGTCCACCAGAAAACTCCTGGAAAAGGGGAACACTGAGCCCAGCAGCAGCTGGAAGCAGCTCAGCCCATGGGGGAGATGGCACCAGGCCATTGGTGCTCCTGTCCCAGCCCTGACCCTCCATCCACAGCCTGCTAAGGGAGCCAGTCTGACTGTCCAGATTTAAAAGGACACATTCCCTAAGGACAAGAGAGAGCTTTGGAAAACAGCCGGATACCCAGCCCTTGCCATCATTAATTTATAGTGATCCCACTTCTATAATTACCACTTGCTTTCAAAACTTTCCTCCCTCAGTCAGCCACGAAGGAAAAACTCAAATTTAAAATGCTGCCCAGCACTCCGATATCCACCAGCAATCCCAGGATGAGGAACATGAGTTTCTCATGCCATGAATTTTCCTTATTTTCCTAATATTTTAGGATGTATGAACAGCACCACACCTGGATTTACTTGCCCTTCTCCCTTTCTCTCTTGCCTTGTCCCATGCTCCTTGTCAACCCCATCT